>NC_066636.1:21681303-21988175 GCF_025201925.1 Gopherus flavomarginatus | reverse complement strand
CTTCCAGAGATGTGAAGATTTCAAGAGGTGAAGAAGCCTTCACTTCCCTAGAAGCTGGGTACTCTGAAGCCCCGCTCTGTCCTGGTTGCCCGGCATTGGCGGGGAGACTGTGCGGATGACTGATGTGCTAGGGCTAGCTGCCACCTGGGTGAAAGGAGCTGGCATCGCTCCATTTCCTAGTGTGTGTGGGGGTCCCTACAGCAACCAGATCGGCAGCCTCAGCACGGACTGAGTGGCTGCTGCGGGGAAAATGCTCCTCCAGCTCCTAGAGTTAGTTTCTGAAGCACAGAGTGTGTGTGGGGGGAGACATTGGGGCCGGTGACAAGGATCAGACCCGGAGCTTTCGGAAGCAAAATGACCTCCCATGCTGGGGCCAATAGAAATTCAGAGGGGAGAGCGCCCCCTACTGAACCACCCACCCCACTCCCTGCAGCACAGCACCCCCTAGTGCCATGCTGAGGCATTGCGGTCACCACTGACTCAGAGGGGAAAGCGCCCCCTACTGACCCACCCATCCTGCTCCCTGCACCATGGCGCCCCCCAGCGCCATGCTGAGGCATTGCGGTCAGCATGGACTCAGAGGGGAGAGCGCCCCCTACCGACCTGCTCACCCCACTCCCTGCACCACAGCGCCCCCTAGCGCCATGCTGAGGCATTGCGGTCAGCACGGACTCAGAGGGGAGAGCGCCCCCTACTGACCCACCCATCCTGCTCCCTGCACCATGGCGCCCCCCAGCGCCATGCTGAGGCATTGTGGTCACCACTGACTCAGAGGGGAAAGCGCCCCCTACTGACCCACCCATCCTGCTCCCTGCACCATGGCGCCCCCCAGCGCCATGCTGAGGCATTGTGGTCACCACTGACTCAAAGGGGAGTGCGCTGCCGGTGGTCGAAGGGGGAACAACTCACCTGTATGTTGCCACCTCCAGACCGAGGGACATCTTCAGGTGCATGAGCTGCTGTCTGTCCTCCAGGACGTGAGCAATCTGGACTCCCAGGGCCTCTTTCTCCTGCTCCAGAGACTCGAGGGCCAGCTAGAAACGACAAGCAGAAGGGAGCAACGGTCACGGCGCTGGCGAGTGACCCCAGCAGCACTCTGGGACTGTGCCCACTAACTCCCCAAGACCAAAGCCTCCCACTAATGAAGATCTGCTCGACTGGAATCTAAGAAACTAACTCAGCTCCCCTTCCGCCAGTACCTGCAAAGTACGTCTCTCTGCGAGGCAGGGCCGCCCTGCTATTGCCATTGGGCCGAAGGGAACGGATGTGCACAGAGGCGAAGGGACAGTCCCAAGGTCACGCTGGGAGTCTGTGGCAAAGCAGGGACTTCCACTCAGCTCTCCTGGGTGCTAGGCTAACACCAGGGGCGACTCCAGGCACCAGAACGCCAAGCACGTGCCTGGGGCGGCAAGCCATGGGGGGCGCTCTGCCGGTCGCCACGAGGGTGGCAGGCAGGTTGCCTTCAGCAGCATGCCTGAGGAGGATCCGCTGGTCCCGCGACTTCGGCGGACCTCCCGCAGACTGCTGTCGAATCTGTGGGACCGAGGACCTCCCGCAGGCATGCCGCCGAAGGCAACCTGCCTGCCATGCTTGGGGCGGCAAAATACCTAGAGCTGCCTCTGGCTAACACCCCACCCGCTGCCCCATCCTCCTTGCGGTGCTCTGAGGAAACAGCATTAGCGTTGGGGCTCAGCTCTGAGCATCCTCAGTCTTGAGCGCTGGGCCCCCTGGCACTGGGAGCGGGGCTGTAGTGAAACACAATGGGCAGGGTTGCTCCATCAGACGGCAGCTCCTTGGGGGTTAGGTGCTGTCACTTTGTCTCTCCAATTTCAGGGCTGACCCATGGGCACCTTCCTCCCCACTGCAGGGATCCTGTCCAGCCCCACCCCCCAGTCCTAGATTCCCAGGCCAGACGGGACCACTGTGTTCATCTGACCCCCTGGATAGCTCGGGCCGGAGACCTGCCCCAAAGTATTCCCGAGGGTGGGTCTTTTAGAAAAACGTCCCACCTTGAGCTAAACATCGCCAGTGATGGAGAACCCACCCCACCCCGGGATAAATGGTTCCCAGGGTTAATTACTGTCATGGCTAGAAACTGACGCTTTATTTCCAGTCTGAATTTGTCCTGCTTCAACTTCCAGCCATTGGCTAGTGTCAGACCTTCCTCTGCTAGATTGAAGAGCCCATTCATTCCCCATGGAGGTACCTATAGATCGCAATCAAGTTCCCGCTCCCCCTTCTCTTTGTTACCTACAAAGACTGAAGTCTTGCGTCAAGCCCATCCTATTCCACCCTCTCCAGATATCAAAGGTTCCACCCCCAACCATGACTAGGGACATTAAAGGACATACTAGACCATTCAGGGCCTGCTCCCATCACTTGGACAGGAGAGCTCTTAGCACCACCCAGGATAGGCCATATACACCCCATCACCCCCAAGCCAGAGAAGGGCAGACATACATGGGGATCTACCCGCTGCAAACCCTACCAAGGAAACAGCGTCCTGCAGTAAATAAGGCATCTGCCTGGGATGCCAAAGAACTGGGATCTAGCCATTGCTCTGCTGCGGCTTTGCAGTGGGACCTCATCTAAGCCCCTCCACCCCTGCGTGCCTCAGTTTCCCCAGTTGTTCAATGGGGGAGGTGAATACTACACCCCCACCCATTGTGTAAAGAGCTTGGAAAGCTACAGACACAAGGAGCTCAGGGTTATTATTACACAGGGAGTGCCTAGCTCAAAAGCCATGGGCCGTGGCGGGTGAGGGGTTAAGGCTGGGTCTATTGTCCCAGTCTTGGGGTGCCGGCCTGGCCTCAGAGAACAATGTCCGGGGGTGGGCGGGCAGTGCTGGCACCGTCTTTTGTAGCCACGAAGTGTTAATTAGCATCTAAATCAGAAGCCGGAGAGTGAAAGGATCAAAAGGTCAGTTCGGCTCCTCGCATGCCTCAGTGGGCCGCCCGGCGTGTGGTGACACTGATGGGAGACCGCAGTGGAACAGGAGTGAGGAGTACAGAGAAACACAAAGGCTTGTGCCCCAGGCGCCCCCATCCCAGGGGCTCCCCCAGCTCTGATCTCCACTGTGGGGGGGGGGTCATCCCCCTCTTAGGTAATTTACCCAGTCTCTGTCTATGATCATGAATGAATTCATCCCTCTACAGTGGGGAAGTGCTATTCTCTCATTTCACAGATGGGAAGCTGAAGTGCCGAGAGTCAGATTTCCAAAGTGACTTCTGTGCAGAAAGATAACAATAAGCCCTGGCTCCTAATTAAAGCGTCTCCGTCCCTAGATCGCAAAGCACTTTACAAAGCAGGCCAGTGTCACAATCCCCATTTTACAGATGGGGAAACTGAGGCACAGAGCAGGGCTGTGACTTGCCCCAGCAGTGACAGGAATCAGACCCAGGCGTGATTCTTTCTTGACGGGCACCATGTAAGCCCCCCGCCTCTGCGGGAGAGAACTTTGCTGATGTTCAACTGGGTGACAACTCCCTGTCATCCCAGTCTGTCAGCCACCCCAGACAAACTTCTCAGCCCTGTGCCAGACCCTACTTTGCCTTGCAGGTAACATTCAGTGCACCCCAATTCGTGAACCTCATAAACGAGCATTCCCCCCCGAGCATCCAGCCCCCGTCACTGGATGCTCACAGCAGTTACCAACCTCGCTGTCTCCAAAGATACAGCGCCCACACCGGCTTGTTTGATTCAACTAAGAATTCACACTAGGCTTCGTATTACGGCGCTGAGATCTACTTATGATAAAACAAAGAAGCCTGTTAACAAAGAGAGTTTTAAGGGACACCGAGAAAGGCCAGTGGAAACAGAACTGGTGACAATAGAACAAAAGTAAAACAAGCTTCTAAGAGGATAAATGTAACGTTAGGAAGCTGCAGTCTTTTGCAAAAGGACTTTGAGGGTGAGAAAACTGCTCTAGCCAGAGGTTGGATCTTGATTTGACAGAAAAGCAGCAGATTTTTCATGAATCACTCGCCTCTGCCTGGAGTGTTCCTCAGGGAAACGGATAACTGCAAATCTTTTTCCTTCTCCTTTGCTTTCCCCCAAACTCATCGTTTTGACCGAGAGACAAGACAATTCCAATGTCGGTTTAGCCTCCAATGTCTTCCCATGCTGATTTCACATCCCTTCCCCCCATGGAGCCTGGCTTTTCCTGTTGACTTACATGCAAATGGTGTTTGATTTGTGTTGGTTTCCCAATGCTTAATCTAGAGTAGAGTCAAGCCCATGCTCCAGGTGTCTCTACACCTCCAACTAGCAGAAGCTGGATCTGGATGACAGGGGATGGATCACTCAAAATTACCCTGTTCTATTCACTTCCTCTGAAGCACCTGGCATTGGCTACTGTCAGAAGACAGGATGCTGGGCTGGATGGACCATTGGTCTGACACAGCATGGCCATTCTGATGTTCTTATGAGAGAACGATCTTCCCTCTTGTCTGGAAAAAAAAAACCCCTCTTTTTCTCCGTGTTTGGCAACAGACTTCAAAGCATAATATCAGTGAGTATTCATAAGTCCTCATACAGCATTAATACCTACATTTCACAAGGATATTCGTGACCAGTGTGTCACCGGCTTTCACTGGATACCTTACAAGACACTTTCTGGATAAACGCTGTGACAGCAATATACTGGGCCTCTGTGTCCCACCAGATCTCCTGGGTCCCAGTCCAATGCACCATCCCCCAGGCCCCGCATTTCAGTGGGACCTAATCTGCTTAGACACATCTGCAAATCTCACAAGGCACCTAAATACCTTAGAACACCCAACCCACTGAGGCGAAGTGACTTACCCCCGGTCACACTCGAAAACTATAGCAGAGCAGGGAGCTGAAACCAGCTTTCCCCAATGGCAGGTTAGGACACCAGCTACTGCACCATCATTTCACCCTGTGCTGGGCTCTCTTCCTTCGATCTGGAGGTTTTCACACTTGGGCTTTCAGGCCTTTCTCTTCCCTGCTATCCGAGGCCTGACTCCCAGTCAGAACAACTGAGGCAGCTGTCCTTATAAAACAAGCCCGTACCTTAGGAAGGTGGAGCTGCTGCTAAGCCAGAGTTTGCAGCAATGCAATATATGCTGGTATCAAGCATGGGGGAGGCTGTGCTGGCAGATTGCAAAGGAGGCTGGTGTCATTATCCCCATCTGTCAGATGGGGAAACTGAGGCACAGAAGGAGGGAGTGACTTGACTGAGGTCAGGTTGGTTAGTGGTAGATCTGGGAATACAGCCCAGGAGTCCTCGCACCCAGTCCTCTGCTGGGATGGGTCCTTTGGAGTACATGATCCTACCACTCCCCTCCCCCTAGTCCATTGACAAGTCACAGGGTCTTACTGGAAAAATGTGTTGGGAGAAGGAATAAATTTTTTTCCATTTTGAAGCCTGCAAAATGGAAACAACTTGAAAGTTTGGACTGGCTCTGGGTTATACACACGGTGTGAGAAACAGTCCCTGCCCCAAAGAGCTCTCAGTGGTCATAGACAAGGGGTGGGGAAACTGAGGCACAGAGCAGTGCAATGATGTAGCAGGCCAGTGACAGTACTGGGTGTAGAATCCAGGTGTCTTGGTGCCAACTGTAGCTGGCTGTCTAGGCCCCAGGGCCCGTAGCTGCCCGAGCCAGCTGCTGTATAGCTCCCATGTAGAATGAGCAGATGTCTCGATTTTATAGGTACAGTCCCAATATTTGGGGCTTTTTCTTACATGGGTGCCTATTTCCATCCCCCCGCGATTTTTCACACTTGCTATCTGGTCACCTACTCCCACGCCCTGAAACGCTGCCAGCGAGCCCTCTCCCCAGCTCGGATCATAGCTCCTCTGTCTCGAATGACACTTTCCCATGTGCCTCTTCGCTTGCTCAGGACCCATCTGTGCAATCTCGGATGTGGTTTGCATGCACGCCGCTGGTCCCCAGCCAAGTTCTCCTATCAGATTTCTCACCGCCCTTTCTCCATTCAGGAAATCATCACTCACTCTTCCTTCCCGAGGGATAAGAATGAGGAGGGATAAGAATGAGGGGATCGTAAGTCATCACTAATGATCTCTTCCTCCCCAATCCAATGGGGTGAGGGAGGGAGGGGAAGAGACATGCTGCCTGGCCTAGTCACGTTCTGCCCAAAATGTGAAACCGACAAGGCTGCTGGAACCCCTGATCCAGTGACACCAACATCTTGCTGAGAGTGATAGCTTCCCCCGTGGACACAGGGCCTGTGGTTTCTGCTCAGAGGCATTAGAAAATACTACGGCAGTAGATTTAGAAGCATCTAAAATAAATTCTTCCATGCATGGATTAGGGTCAGAAGGAAGAGCAGAGAAGAATGAATGAGAAAAAAGCAGAAGAGAAGAATGAGAAAGAAAAAAAGGAAGAGGGGGATGAAGGAGAAAGAGAAAAGAAAGATCCTAAAAAAGAAAAAGGCAGAACATAGAAGAGGAAGTTGAGTGAGAGTGAAAAACCAGGAAGAAAAATGAGAGGCAGAAGAGAAGAGTGAGAAAAGAAAGAACTGGACTGGAGTGCTAGGTTGCTGATGAAGCCAGGCTATGGGGGTTCAGGCGTGTTTTTAGGGAGCCAGCGATCCCAGAGGGGAGGGGAGAGTGAGTAGGGTAGAAATCTGCTACTACAAACCCACCAGAAGGAAGGCTAAAAAAACCAAAACCCTGCACTGTTCTAACCCCATTCCTCAGTCATGAAACAGCCTCCCACCCTGGAGCCTTTTTTTATTCCTCTAACACACCAGGCTGAGGGCTGCGAGGTGGGGGAAATTCCTGGCTGTTCATATCAGCGGCCCTTAGTAAAATTTAGCCCTGAACTTTCACAGCATTCCTTGACCCTCTTCCATGCTGATAAAAACCCAGCAACATCCCTTCTCCATGGAATTATTTTTGCAGCTGTTCCGCTGCACAAAGCCAGGCGAGATTTCTTCCCCTCCTTCGTCCCATTTTCTGACCACAGTTACCTGAACCAAACAGCTGCTATGACAACTGGGACTAGAAGATGATGGGGGCATATGGAGGCCACGGGCAACTCGATCTCTTTTCCAAATGAGGCCTGGTCTCTTTCGACAGGGGTTCATTTTGAAGCATTCTCCATGGCGTTGCAGGAGAGATCAGAGAATCAAAGAGCCGGGTCTGTGAGACTGGCCCAGTCAGCAATTTGTGAGCCAGATTGCGATCTCATGAATCTGGAGGAACTCCATTAAAGTCAATAGGGTTACCCTGGATTTACACCAGTGTATTTGAGATGAAAATCTGACCCTAGTCCCGTTAGTTACTAGTTACTCCAGATTTACTTGGATGTGACCAATATCAGAATCTGGCCCTAACGCCATTAAAGTTAGTAAAATTCCTGCAGATTTAGACAAGTGTATTTGAGATCAGAATTTGGCCCTTGGACTTCCAAACCAGAAATGAATCCACATGAAATCCTTGTGGACCAATCACACCTCTGAATGCTGAGGGTGTTTGGAATCGGCCCCAAGATCTGAATTTTAGAAACAGCCCCAGGAGCTCAGCCAACCTCTTGGACCCCAAACCTGATGTGCTGGGCCCGCTTCTGACCCTAGTTACACTGGTATAAAGGCAATGGCATTACTCCTGCTTTCCAAGCAGCCAGATTCTGGGTTTCCGCTCAAAATTCCCATAAACCTAAGATGCTCACTGCAGCCTGCAGCTGCCTTTGTCCCACAGAGATTTTGTGGTAGGAGGATTTTTTTTTTCTAGATAGCAATTGAAGCATCTCTCATTTCAGAATGCTTGGAAAAACTCTTCCCCCAGAGCTGGCATGCCAGGTCCCTGCTGTTTGTATCCTCTCTCTCGTTCTGAAAGGGGTGAGCTCACTAACTGGGGCAATGGTGGATCCAGAGTGTGAGAACCTAACTTGCATACTGTGGTGATGAGGATGGACGAACTGATCATCTACGACTGTGAACAAAGCAGAAGCTGTGTCCATAAACTCATCAGTTACGCTGATTTGTACAGGAGTTCTAAGGGACTCATTTATGGCCCAGCTCCCTGTGAATGCAGGTGATCCAAGATTTTAAAGCAGGATGCACCTGCTAGTTTAGTAGTTAAGGTGAACACCCACATGTGCTCCATACCCGGAGATTGGCAAAACCAAGGGCTAGGCCGGGGGCTTGCCACACGCTTTTGTTTCTGATTCCAGGAGTTGCTGGGAGTTTCCCCTCATCCCCACACCAGACAGTCCCACGTTCACACACTAAGAAAGCCCCGATTCCAGGCTGCATTAGTTGCTTGTTGTTGATCGCAGAGCTCGACCGAGGTCCAGTTCACGGACTGCGTCCCATTCCCAGCCCCAACAGTGCCGCTCTGTGAACGTTAATTGGACTCTCATGGACCGAGGGAGGTAAGTGTCATCGTCCCACTGTTAGGGAGGGAGAAGCGGAAGCACAGAGAGGCAGTGACCCAGAGGTAGAGCCAGGTGAAGAACCCGGCAGTCTGGGCCTCCAGGCCTGTACCTTAGCCACTGACCCACACACAAGCTGGTGCAAAGCTCTGATCCACAGGGGCCGGTTTTACTGCTGAGGCTCCCAGAGGTGGGGCTAGAACCCAGGAGTCCTGCCTCCCACTTCCTCCTGATGTAGCCATTAAATCACACTCCCTGGCACAGAACCCAGGAGTCCTGGCTCCCAGTCCCTCTCAGGCTGTAACCACTACAGCATATCCCCTTTCCCTACCAGGGATAGGAATAGAACCCAGGAGTCCTGCCTCCCACTGTCCCTGGATCTAACCATTGGAGAACATTCCCACCCAGAGATGGGGATGGGACCCAGGAGTCCTGACCCACAGGCTCCCTGATTCTAACCACTCCAGATCACGCCAGGGGACCTGTGCACAGCAAGCTGTCTGTAGGGAGCGAATGGCTCTGTAAGTGCATGGTGTTCGCTCTCCCTTTTCCCACCCCCCTCGCCCGCCTGCAAGGAGAACCCTGACCCACCTGGAACTTCTCAGCCTCCCCTCTCTGGTCCTGCCACTGCCTGGAAAGACTCTCCTCCAGCATCCCCTTCCGTGCCTTGAGCCCAGCCAGCTCCTTCTCCAGTTGCTGCAGATGCAGCTGGTTCTGCCGGTTGTCTTCCACCGCCTTCCAGAGATTCTCCTTGGCCTGGCAGAAGGAGCTCTCCAGCTGGGAGACCTCACTTTTGTAGGTCTCCACCGCTCCCCTCCAGATCTCGGAGAGCCTCTTGGAATAGTCCTCCACCTCCACGGGTTGGAAAGCCACCGGCACGGCACGGAAGTTCTCCAGGCTCTGGGAGAAGCTCATCATCTCCTGCTCCAGCCCGGCTTTCTCCTCCTCGTGAACTTCCACCAGCACCTCCACTTCCTTCTCCAGCTGGGTGGCTCTTTCCCTCAGCCAGATCTGCGCCCGTCTCTCCTCCTCCAGCTCCTTCTTGCTCATGGCCAGTTGCTTCTTGGCTTCTTCCTGGGCCGCCCGCTCCTTCTGGCAGCGGCTTTTCACATGCTGGATCTCCTCGGAGAGGTTGTCTCTGGTCAGCTCCGCCGCGTGCTTCTCCCTGAAGGCATCATCCAAGGTCGCCCTCAAGGCGCTCAGCTCCTCCTCGTATTTGCACTGCCAGGAGCTCTCCGCCGGTCTGTCCTTCGCATTCTGGATCTCGGCTCTCAGCAGCTCATTCTCCTCTTCCAGGAACTTGACCCGGGCCAAGTAGGCTTCCAGACGCTTGTTGAGGTCCCACATCTGGAGGGATTCCTCCCCTAGGGCTCGGGCTGCCAGGAAGCCCTCCATGCTCTGGTCCACTCCCGGCGCTGCTTGCCAAGAACGTGGTCTGCTGGACGGAGAGGAAACAGAAGGGAGCAAGTGGCTGGGAAAGGAACAGAGCTGAGCTATTCATACTCCCGTGCTGCGGAGTGGGAGGCCCCTGAAAGTCAGTGAGAGCATGAAGTGGGCTTTAACCCTTTGCTGCCTGGGATGGCTTCAGCCCAGGCACATTTCTGAGAAGCAAGTCGGCCAGTGCTGGCTGGGGAGGGTGCAACATCCCTTCAGTGCCCCAGATGCATGACCCCGCTTTGGAGCGAGACACTTTAACCACTGATGGAGAGGCTGAAGCATGCCCCAAGCAGGGGCTCAGCTTAAACTGCCAGGGTGTCCCAGGCAGGAGACACGGCTTGGGAAAGCCGGGGAGGGGTTTAGAAATCAATAGGAAAAGAGGCAGTGCACAAGGCAACGGGCTGGGAATCAGGACGCCTGGGCTCAGCTACCTTCCGCCTGTGTACCTATGTGCAAGTCCCCTCCCCACCCGTTAATTAGAGCAGGGCAAAGCAAGGTGGGAGGAAATTCTAAGACGTTTTCCAAGTTGTTCTCTTTTTTAAAAAAATAATGTTTCAATTAATTCCTAGACGGTGACATATTTTTGAAATTAAAAAAAGATAATTTGCCAAGGGAAAACTTCATCAATGATTTTCCTGATTTTTTTTCCAATTTCTGTCTCATATTTCAACCAGCCCACCCATTAATCCATTCATCTCTCCAGTTCAGCTACTTATCTGGCCCTTGTTGCCATTATGCTTAAGGTGTTTATCCGCACAACATCGCTCTGAGGCAGGGCACTGCTGTTATCCCCATTGCATAGATGGGGAAACTGAGGTGCAGAAAGACTAAATGCCTTGCCCAAGCTCATCCAGGGAGTGCACTAGATCCTAGGGATCTAAGCACAGGATCATCCTTGTTAATTTGGTTCCAATCAATACTCTTAAGGAGTCAGTGCTGCTTAGTGGATAGAGCACTGTTCTGGTTTCAATTCCTGGTTTTGCTACTCGTTTACTGGCCTTTCTGTGCCTCAGTTTCCCCCTCTGTAAAAGGAGGACAGTATATGATGCTAGAAAAGTTCGAGCACATTTGCAAAGCTCTTTGGGAACACAAATCCCTAAGTAGCCTAATTACTTTGCACATTATTTTCCTCCCCAAACTCAGAAAAATCCTTTTAACCAAAAAAAAAAAAAAAAAAAAAAATGTGCCCGGCTTGCAAACCACCCAGGGAATTCATCTCTTAAGTCTGTGAAGCTGGATCCCTTGATACTGTTCTTTAGCACCCTTCCCCTTTGAACTTTGAGTCAGCCCGAGGATCCTCAGCTCTGCACTTCCACATCTCTTCGAGCCACGCCAGTTAGGAACTGCTCCTCTGAGCCTTTCAACCTCTACCCCGCTTGCAGCATTGCCTGCGCGCTCTGAGGCCTCTGGAGTGGACAGCCCCTCCCCTCGTCAGCCCCCCACTTCCCAAGGTGACAGGGGCCTCTTACAACAGGGAATGGGGGCAGATTTCTGAGCCGTCAGGATCCTAGAGGCTTTGCCTGTCTCTGGGCACAAGCAGATCAAAAAGAGTTGCTTGGAAACCGCCCCTGAGAGTGGCAGGGGGAGTTATGGGGGGCCGGGGGGAAGAAAGAAAGGAGAGAGAGAGAAAGTTTCCCCAACAATTGCTGCAGAATCCCCACTCTGCTGTTTGGGGCCAGGCAGGATTAAGGCCGTTCCCAGATTACACCCTGGGCTTACAGAGCCTTCACGCCACGCTCTCCCTCCCAGCTGCCGCCTGCTTCTTCGAACCCTTTCTCCTTGGGTTCCCCCGGGGAAGCAGAGAGTCGTCAAAGCCCCGAGGCTGGGCCTGTGCCATAAAGCCTGGCAGGCTGATCCTGGGAGCACTGGACATTGGCACCAATAGTGCCCAGGCGGATGCTCCAACGGCCCCATGAACTGGGGCGGCCGACCGGACGGCGTTTCCTAGGGAAGGGAGGTGGATGCCACTGGGAAAGCTGCAGGGGGTGGGAGGCATAGATCGGTGCTCTTCATTGCAAGGCCCACAAGCCAGCGGCGGCTCCCATTGGCCCCAAGTGCAGCTCAAGTTCCCTTCCGTGCAGCAGCTATGAAGAGCCTCAGAACAGGGACCTGGAGAGGAGAGAGGTGGGGGTGGGTGGGACCTGGGGAAGGGGAGCAAGTTGGGGTTTGCAGGGCTGCTGTGGGCCTCTCCCCCAACCCTGGAGCCCCCGGGCTGCCTGCCAGCAGGGGGGAGAAAGACACCTCTTTCCCTGGAGCTAGGTGCTGCCAGCAGGGAGTGCTCTGGCCCCAGCCCGGGGGGAGTCCTGCATGCACCCCAAAGCTCTCAGCCCCGGCCCCACCCCAGAGCCCACACCCCAGCCAGAGCCCTCACCCCCACCGCATCCCAACCCTCTGCCTCAGCCTTGAGCCCCCTCATGCACTCCAAACCCCTCATCCACAGCTCCATCCCAGAGCCCTCAGCCCCCCGCACCCCAAACCCCTCATCCCCAGATCTACCCCACAGCCCTCACCCCCAGCCAGAGCCCTCACCCCCCTCAGCATCCCAACCCTCTGCCCCAGCCCTGAGGCCCTCTCATGCACCCCAAACTCCTCATCCCCAGCCAGAGCCCTCACGCCCCCACACTCCAACCCCCTATCCCACCCCTGACCCCCCCCTCACTCCAACCCCCTCCTCCTCAGCTTGCACCCCAGACCCTCACCCCCAGCTGGAGCCCACACCCCTGCACCCCACCTTACCTTGGGACACCTTCCACTCTCTGAACCCCACGGCCCCACCCCGTGTGGCTCTCACATTGAAGGTTTTTTTGCCAAAGTGGCCCCCACTTCAAAAATAGTGAAGAGCCAAGCTGGAGAGCCAAGAGAGCCCCAGGGCAATGGAAAGGGTCAGTGCAAGCCAGGACCCGCAGCGATGTGGCCACCTTCAATCCGCAGCTCTGGTCCATTGTGCAGCTGCGATCAAAATAGTCCCTTGTGTCTTGGACTTGCAACCACTGCAAGCGACTTGTGGGGAGGTCTCTGGGCAGGAAAGAGGAGGGAATCTTGGACCCACACTGTATCATGCAAACCAGGCATGACCAGGGGCCTCCCAGCCAGTGGCCAGCATGGCTCTAGGTTGCAAACGTTGGGTGCCCCTGCAGCAAAAGAGAGAGAGGGCGCATTCCTAGGAAAAGCCTGCCCGCCCCCCCTACTGTGCATCCCAGCAACATCCAGCTGCAAAGTCCTCTCCTTCCAGATGTTCCAATGCTGGTAGCACCAAGACAGAGACTACCAGAGCTGGTCAGGAAATTAAAATGAGTCTATACATCTTTTTGGGTTTCCACTGAAAACCTGGAAGAAATCTTGGTTTTGGGCAGCCTCAAATTGAAAAAAAGTCAGCCTCAAACATTTAGTTTTACTCCAAATTTTCTCAAAATATTTCATTTGCCAAAAACCGAAAGCATTTTTGGTTTTTCAAACGGTTCATTTTGGGAGGGAAATGTCATTTTTTGTTTGCTGAAAACAGAAAAATGTTTAGTGTTGACAACAAAACCTGGAAGATTTCGTTCCAATTTCTCACAGACATTTCCACATGAACCAAACAACCAAAATCCGCTCCCAGATCTAACAGGGCCCATTGAAAATTTCACACCAGTGTATGGCTTTCAGGAGGGGGATTATGTGACCAAAACACTTTGGGAGGTGCATCTCCTACAGTCAGGTGCACCCTGAAACTGCTAATCCCTCAAAGCGACAATCCAAGAACAGAAATTCGCCCATGGAAACAGAAGCTAACTGGGCATTGAATGGCTGCTTTCCCATAGGTAATCAACACTGCCCTCTGCTGGGAATGATAAGGCAGAGCACCGTACAGGAAACCTGGAGGTACCCACCCATCAATTAAAACCCTGTTCCCCTCCCTTAATTACATTTTGTCCCCCTGGACATTGTGTCTCATCAAGGTTGTAGAGGGTTTGCCCCAGCAAAATTAGAGAAAGAAGAGGAAAAACAACAACTCTTGTTTGATCAAGGAGCCCTAGCCCAAGCCCACCCCTTGCCTCCTGGGCTGTTCAAACATCTGGATTTGCGCCATGGGGTCCGATTAGGTCACATCTATAGTCCAGTATTTATTTATGTGCATTACAATTCAACTAGAGGCTGCAGCCGCAATCAGGGCCCCCTTATGCCACATACACATACTGAGAGACAGTCCCTGACCCAAACAGCTAACAGCCTGCGTAGACACAGGGTGGGAGGGGGAACCGAGGCACGGGGAGGGGAAGCAGCAAGCAGAATCAGTGATTTCTTACAGCGTATTGTCCAGTCCAATTTTTAAATGGTCTAAACCCAGGACCCTTTGCCACTCCCCTTGGGAGTTGATAGCTGATACTAAGAGCTAAGGGTGCCTAATGTGAAAAATTCATTCAAAGATCATGAAGCACTGTGAGATCTACTGATGAGCAGTGCCATATAAGAGCGAGGGATTATTAACAACGTTTAGTCATTGGTTAATTTCACCCAACGCTTCTCGTTCTATCCATCCTGTGTCAATCTACCAACCTGGCTCCCTCCTTGGTTTTTGCATCCCGCAGATTCCTGGGGGCTGGCCTCATCCCTCTCTGGTTCCTCCAGCTTTTCTTTTTTTTTTTTTTTTGGTCCTGCTCCTCTGTCCTGTTCCCCCCGCAACTTCACAACAGCCTTCTGTCAAGTTCTCCGAAGACATCGGCCTGGGAAGAGAACGGAAATTCAGGAAACCAGAGAAAAGTTTAACTTTTCCTCCTGGCTTGAAGAGAAGGATGACGTACAGGCATTTAGTGGTATTTCCCAAAAGACTTGTGGTGGGGGGAGAAATAGCAGTCCCATGAGGGACACTGTCCCTTCATGTATGTCAGTCCACTGGGCTTGATTTATTTTCTAGTCTGACCTCCTATATAACAGGCCAGAGAGTGTCCCCGAATTCATTCCTTTTTGAGCCAATGCAGACCTTCCAGAAAAGGCGTCTAATCTTGATTTTAAAATTGCCGGTGAGGGAGAATCCACCGTAGCCCCTTAACCATCTCTGTGTTACACTGAGCAGACGGCGCTCCTTGAGTCTGTCATGGTCAGGCCAAGCTTTTAATCATTCGCGGGGCTCTTCTCTGAGCCCCCTCCCATTTACCTACATCCTTGTCCTGGTTATCGGACGGTGACGTCCCTTTAGGCTGATCAAGGGGCCTTAAAGTGGTTGAAACAATCCCCCCGAGAGTCCCCCCCCCATGCAGGGGTCCTCACTGGCTGGTGCAGAGCCCTGCACCCACCCAGTCCCCAGCGTAGGGGAGATGGGGGTGGGACTGGAATGCACTGCGTTGGGGCTACGCTCTTCCTAGAAGCCATGTCTGAAATGTACGGAGCCAGCCCATGGGGGATTGGGCTCCCTCTTCCCTGGCTCTGGGCCTGCTTGGACAGTGCTGCCTAAAGATTCTCTGCTTTAAATGCAGCCAAGGCTGCTCCCCCCAACCCTCCCTCCACCTCTTTCTTCACTCGATAAGGAGGCTTCTCTGGGCACCCCCTCCTCCCTCACCGTGCTCCTTCCAGCAGCTTGAATTTCCACCAAATCTCCGCCAGACATCCTGTCTGGCTGCCCGGCTCCCCCAGTCTCTGGTTTATTTCAGTGAGTCAGTATTGAAATGCCATTAAGTGATACGGATGGTGCTGAACGGCCCAAAGGGCTTGTAATCCTTCTCCGGCGCTCCAGACGTCGAGAGATGGGTCTGTGCAGAGGAGGAGAAGGCTATCGCTGGGGAAGACGTGGCTGAGGAATTGGGGTCGATAGAGGCAGAAGTGGGGGATGGGACTGTGGAAGCAAAATGAAAGAAGCTAGCATGAACTAAGAGATGAGTTGGTCCAGGTGACGTGCAACCAGGGACTATACCTTTTGCTGCTGGCTCGAGTCCAGCCTGAAACAATCACCACAGTCCCCAGCTCTTCTCCTCCACAGATTTCAAAGCACTTTTCAAAGAAGGGCAAGTTCCATCATCCCCATTTTACAGATGGGCAAACTGAGGCACCAAGTGGGGGCCTGACTCACCTCAAGTCACCCAGCAGCAGAGTTGGAAAGAGAACCCAGATTTCCCAGCTCCCACACCAGTGCGCTATCCCCAGGGCCCAGGGAGTGCACGCTGTGCCGAAAACATGAGACAACAGGTGGATAAATTCAGCATCTCAATGACACCTAGGGGTCATCCCCAGCTAAGGGACAGGGCAGATGAAGTGCCTTGTCCAAGGTCATGCTAGGAGTCTCTTGTGGAATCGGGATTTGAACCTGGCTTTCCTGAGTCCCAGTGGTAGAAGGGGGCGAATAATCCTTCCTTCATCTGTCCTGTCTATTCAGGTGGTAACCTCCTCGGGGCAGGGACGGTCTCTCATGTGGTGTCAGTGACACTGGGACCCTGGCATTAGTCAGGGCTTCCGGGTGCTAGTGTCGTGCAAGTAACAACAGTGCTGGGCCCAACGTCGATCAGAACGGAGTGGCTCCTGTTTACATGAGCTGAGGCTCCAGCTTGCCTTGTTTGGGAGCAGGCAGCGAGCGAGTGTAGAGAAAAAGTCTCGTTTGCTTTATGAAGTATTCAGCAAGGAATGTAACCCAGAGGCCAGCGGCCTCTGCCCCGTCTGGGGCCGACATCATGTGGGTTTATTGGAAAGGCGAGCAAAGCTTTGGATGCTGATCCCGAGGACAGGGGCAAACACAGCCAGGCCTTCTGAGGCAACTGCAGCAATTTATGCAGACAGCTGAAAGAGAGGAGCTGATCGCTGTGGAAACTATGGGCCAGATTGTCCAAGGTATTTAGGCACGTAGCTCCCAGGGGAGTTAGGCATCCAAACACGTTTGAGGATCCAGGCCTAAGCGCCTCGTTTCATATGAGTGATGTCAATAGGGTGATCAGTGTCTCTTAGTAAGACAGGGTCTTACCAAAACCAGGGCCCCATTTTGCTAGCACGCACATTGAAACACAGCAACTCGGCCCTAAAAAGCGTACAGTCTAAGCCAACAAGAAGGGGAAACTGAGTCAAGGAAGGCCAGCAGGGCAGTGGCAGAGCCAAAATGGGAGCCCAGGTCTCAGGCCAGTAAGTGCTCTATCCACACTACTTGTCCCTCCTAGTCAATTAATGACTCAGATGCAAACTCCTGCTGTCAGTTGGAGCTCTGGGGTTTGGAGTCCCCCTGCCCTGCAGCTTGTGCGGTCAGTTACCCATGTGCTAAGCCACTCCCGACCCGGGTCGTGGAAGCCGAGGTGCCTGGCAGGGCCCCAGTTCACAGATGCTGCTGACGTGCCCTTGAGGTTGCTGCCAGAGATGCAATAGGGATGGTGGACTCAGACACACCCTGTCTACCAGACCTCATGCAGAAACTCCAAAGCACTGGTGCTCCGTGATTCCGTTCCCATAGGCGGGGACTTTAGCCATCTTTGCCCTCCCTATATTCTTGGCTGTGCAGGGGCCCTGCCTTGTGAAGGGACTCTGGACCATGTGCTACCAGAGTAGTAGGTTGTTATCCTCCATGGGCCAGCAATGGGGGACCCAGCAGGCTTTGTGAGCATGCTACACGTGTGAGTATTAATCCCGTGCTACTCTTTGCCTCTCTCTAGCAGCAGGGCCGCGTAAGAGGTTCACGAATCTCACCGTATTTTAGTTCTTCAGTGCAAGTGGTACAAGCTTGTGCTCTCCTTGCAGAAGGGCCCGGGGTTCAAATCCTGCAGTGGATCCAAATGCAGGCAGTTCACAAGCAGTTCCCAGAAGGGGCAACGCTTTATATTTAAAGCTGGGATTTGGATGGGGGCAATTTTGGTTTTGACACGAACCAGGCTTGGTGGCTCAGAGACACGCTGCCAGCTCCAGCGGTGTGAGGGGCAGAGTTAAGGTTGCATTGCGAGGATGGGGATACTAAAAACTTGGTTTTCAGAGATTTAAGCAGGTGTTACCTTAATTTTTCATTTCCTGGCTTTCAGCGGGTTCCATATAGACACTTTCCACATTCCAGAAGTTTTGGGGGCAGTTAATTTTTATTGGGGCAGCGTTATTTCTATATACATCTCTACCTCAATATAACACTGTCCTTGGGAGCCAAAATATCTTACCGCATTATTGGTGAAACCATGTTATATTGAACTTGTTTTAATCTGCCAGAGTGTGCAGCCCTGCCCCCCTGGAGCGCTGCTTTACCGCGTTATATCCAAATTCATGTTATATCGGGTGGCGTTATATCGAGGTAGCGGTGTATTTTTTCACATGAATTGGGATAATCAATTCTCCCAGCCCTGGCCAGCTCTGTCTTTACCCAAGTACTTTTCAATTAACCCCCCACCCAACAAATCCCATCTTCCGTCTCTCTAGAAATGATAGCGCCACTCCAGGTGGTGCTTTCAGTTAGCTCACGCCTTGGCAGAGGCTGTACAGAAGCCTGCAGGTGGGCATCTTGGTTAGTATGGAGAAACCAGAGACTAATGATACTACTGAACTGAGTGGAGACTGGCAACACATTTCTCAGCGGCTGTCACAGGGTTGGCCCAGAGGGACATCTGGGCAGAAAGGCCCAGAGCCTCAAAGGTTTTTAGGAGCCTAAATACCTTTGAGGATCCAGAGTCACTAGCAATTGGCCTGTGTGTGTTGTGTTGAGATTGCTCGGGAATGACTGTGCACGTACACACACACACACACACCCCTGATTCAGCGGAGCTTGACACCCTCACATTGAGCTGGCGTAAATCACAGCGCAGGGCAGAAGGCGATGGCGAAATCGGGCCTTAAATATTCCTCTCTGCCACCAGGAGGCCCTAGACTCTCACAGCTGAGTTAGCCGAGCCGCAGCAGGGCTGGCTCCAGCAGGACTGGCTCCAACTTTTTTGCCACCCCGAGCGGCGAAGAAGAAGAAAAGAAAAGAAAAGAAAAGAAAAGAAAAGACAAACCGCCGAAGAGGAAGCGAGGGATTGAAGGACTTGCCGCCGAATTGTCGCTGAAGACTGAAGTGGTGCGATTGAGTTGCCGCCGAACAGGACCAGAGGGACTGAAAGATCCGCCGCCGAATTGCCGCTGCAGACCCAGACGTGCCGCCCTTTTCTATTGGCCGCCCCAGGCACCTGCTTCCTTCGCTGGTGCCTGGAGCTGGCCCTGGTATCCATCTCTGCCTAGGGGCTGGATCACGTCTTTCCAGCCTCTCCCACTCTCCTCCTTCTTTGCCGCTTTCCTAGGTCCTTGCTTCTTGTTTCTCTCGACTTCGCTTTCTGCGATTCCCCTGCGGGAGAACAACCCAGGATCCTGGCGGCTGGAGAGTGAAACTGAGGTTCCAGTCCCCATTTGGGACAGAGGGCAGGAGAGACCAGCTGATTCCAAAATCCTGCCGGTGAAGGAAGACTAACAAATGCCCCACCAGCTGAAAAGGCCCCTGGGCTTTCCCCGCCTGGAGGGTACGTGGGGTCACAGGCTGGGTATGGCAGGGAAGCTGAGAGCAAGGGATACTTCATGGGAGGCCAGGAGCCTGTCTGGTGCCTGATACAGATGCACTGGGGAGAGGACATGCACTTAGATGCTGTGCTTATCATAGAAACCCAGGGCAAGCTCCAGCTCCTGGCACCGGTGGACAATGCCCCAGCTTACCCCTGGGACTGGTTCTCCATCAGCCTGCACCTTGCTTACACCAGTGCAAGGTGGGTGTAATGCTTTTTATACCCACTGTGGGAGCTGGCTTGATTCTCTTACATGCTGCTCTGCAGCATAAAGGGGCCTTAAAGGGGGCCATTTCCACTCACAAGAATCCCCTCCATGCAGAGGGTTTCCCTGGTGGATGAGGAGCTGCCGAAGGGCCCTGTTCCCAGCCCCTGGCGTGAGGCAGATCGGGGGTATGGCTGGAACGCACGGCCCTATGGGTAGTCACTGCTTCTCAAGGGCCAGAAAGAGAAGCACAGCGTGAATCAGAGCAGCCCTGAGGTTTCTTTATCACCACCAACCCAGGAAGGGCCCCATGGAGCTGCAGAATACAGGAGGCCTGGTTCTCAGTTACATCAAGTCTCCTTTACAGGGGTTAATGCCCCAAGTGGGGTAAAAGGATCAGTCCCTTTACATGGCCAGAATGGAGAAACAGGGCATTAGCATACCTGGGGCTCAGGCCCAGGGAGTGCTCAGACGGCTTAAAGCTCCAGTCACTCTCCCCCCGCCCCCCCCGCCCATTCCCATCCCAAGGGCAGGAACAGAGACGCATGACACCCAGCCCAAGATGCAGGGAGAGGGTGACTCAGGCCCCCAGTTCCACCTACCAAGGATTTGATGAGAGGCCGGGAGTCTGGGTTGATCCAGGCTGGGGCTGGGATCTATTTCATCCCAGCCCCCCAGAGCATACTGGGAGCGTGTTCTGCTCTGGGGCTGGGAGGTCTGATTTGCCTCCCCCTCCTGCCCTGCCCCTAAATCAAGCAGACACCTCAGCCGGCAGCAAAGTTAATCAGCCTGCCCGTGTTCCCATCAGACACAGAGCTGCCTCCAGCCCCCTTTGACCACGGCTGTGCACTGATCCAGGCTGCTTATCCTCCTTGGTGAGGCTGGCAGGGCACAGCTCTGCCTTGGGCTCGCTACCCGAACCTGCCCCAGGTAGAAGCTAGTCCACCTCTCTCTCAACTAGCACTTCAGGCTCTTACCTGCCCCCTGGATCAAAGCACCTCGCAGTCATTGCTGAGCTGAGCCAGTGAGGTGGGTCAGAATCCTTACTTCCCCTTTTTCTATGTGGGGAAACTGAGGCACAAAGGCTTCCTGAGCTCACCTAAGGAGCCTGTGGCCAAGCCAGGCATCTGAATCCAGACATTCACTGGCATGAGATCCCCAGCTGGTGCAAATCAACAGTGCTCCTTTGGATTCAATGGGCCAGATCCCCAGGTGGCACAAATTAGCGTTACTGGATGGGCGCCCATGTACCAGATCCCCAGCTGGGGCGAGGGAGTGCCGCACCATTGTGTAGCCAATACAGCTGCTCTGAGTGATGCCAGCTGAGGATCTGACCTAGAGTTTCCAGCAGTGGCGCTTGGCATGGGCGCTGGAAGTGGGTGCTGCCTACGTGGGGCTTAGCAAGGGCCGAATGAACAATGAGGAAGGGCTCCTGAGCCAGGGATGTTGGCGCAGTGGAATGGGGGTGGAGGGCTTTCAGCTGCTCTGTGAAAGCTCCAATTCAGCCAAGAGGGCATGGGACAGACCCTGCCCATCTGCTGCCTTGGCTGGGAAGAGAACAGCTCTGGGGCAGCCCTGGGCAGGGGGATGTGGTTACCAGAAGGGGCTTCTGGTGGCACCGTGTTTCTGCAGTGCCTTTCCCCGCCCCAGGGGCTCTGTACAGCCGAGTCCTGGCCAGGATTGCAGCGGGGTCTGGAGTCACATAGGCCAATGCAGCAGGAGATGTTTGCTTCTCAGAGGAAGCCTCACTGCACAGGGTCAGCTGGGCAGGGCGCCGGGGGCACAGACATGGTGGGAAGCCCAGCAGCTTGGTATCGGGGAGGGAGTGGGTGGGAACAGAGGCAGCTTCCCTGCAACATCTGCTTCAGGACTCCCCTGATGTGAGGCCTCGTCAATATCAAAATGTCTTTGTCCATCTCGGGCACTTCCCAATTCAGGTCTCCAAGCCCTCTGCTGACAAACACACAGCACCTGAGAGAGGGAAACTGAGGCACAGTGTGCATAGAATTACTTTAAAAATAGTCCAAACCCAAGTTACTGCAGAGCTCACACAATTCTCCTCCAGGGGAGAGAAAGCTACAACTGAGGAAGGAAAGTCCCCTGGGGAGAGGAGGGGCAAGAGTATACAGAGGGACTGAACTCAGTGCCGGTGTTATAACTCCACTGGGATTTGAACCTCCTGATTGCAGGGTCAGCAGTGTAAAGCCACAGCCCTCACTGCAGTGGATTCACACCAACACAGAATCACAGAACTGGAAGGGGCCTCGAGAGGTATCGAGTCCAGCCCCCTGCACTCATGGCAGGACTAAGTATCTAGACCATCCCTGACAGGGGTTTGTCTAACTAGGTCTTAAAAATCTCCAATGATGGAGATTCCACAACCTCCCTATGCAATTTATCCCAGTGTTTAACCACCCTGACAGTTAGGGAGTTTTTCCTAATGTACAACCTAAACCTCCCTTGCTGCAACTCAAGCCCATTGCTTCTTGTCTTATCCTCAGAGATTAAGGAGAACAATTTACCTCCCTCCTCCTACGACCTTTTATTACTTGAAAACTGTTACCGTGTTCCCTCTCCATCTTCCCTTCTCCAGACTAAACAAACCCCAGTTTTTTCTCCCGCTGACATAGCGCTGTGTGCACAGCGGGTTAAGATCGGTGTAACTCTGTTGCTCAGGGGGGTGGATTTTTCACAACTTGCGAGCGACACAGTTATACTGACATAGGCCTGCGCTGCAGACCTGGCCTCAGTTGCACTGATCAGCTGCCCTCAGTGGATCATACACGCAGCCCAGGTACACCCCCCACCCCTCAGCTGTGTATCACACCCAGCCCTGAGGTGTTCCCGCCTTGCAAACAGGAGACTGGGGCTGGATTCCCTGATGGGGGCCTGCATTCACCTGGGGGCCTGGTGGATTCTCCATCACTTGCAATGTTTAAATCAAGACTGGACAAATGTTGTTCTAAAAGATCTGCTGTAGGGAGCATTCCCGGGCAGTTCCCTGCCCTGTGCTATCCAAGCGGTTGGACTAGATGGCAAAGCCCTGGCTGGGATGGTTTAGTGGGGTTGGTCCTGCTTTGAGCAGGGGGTTAGACTAGGTGACCTTCTGAGGTCCCTTCCAACCCTGATATTCTAGGATTCTATGATAGGCACAGACATTTATTTTTCCCCAGGGGTGCTCTGCCTCCACCCCGCCCTGAGGCCCCACCCCACTCCACCCCTTCTCCCAAGGCCACACCCTCACCCCACTTTTTCCAGCCCTGCTCCCCCTCCTCCCTGAGGCTCCTGGCCACTCCATCTGCACTCTCCCTCCAGCCACCAAACAGCTGATTGGCAGCTCCTATGCTAGATAATCACAGGGGTTCCTTCTGGACTGGGAATCGCTGAGTCTGTCACCCACAGAGCCAGGCTGACACAGCCGGATACAGGCAGGGCATGACTGAGAGGGAGCTGGAGCAGCGAGAAGTCCAAAGGTGTGAGAGAGACAAAGGACGCAGAGGGACAGAGACGGATGTAACTGATGGCCTGCAAGGTGGAGCCTTCCATCATTGTTTTCCCTCCAGGTCCAATGCTGTCCAGATTCACGGCAGTCCCACAAAGGGGGCTTAAGCCCACCTCCCCTGCGCAGTTCTCGCCCTAAGCACAGAATCAAGAGGAACTGACAATCAGGTCAAAGGGGCCCAGGGCTCTACCGACCCTATGTTAAAAGCCGGGTGAATTCTGTCGACCCAGAACCTCGTGGGCCTTCTCATCGGAGAGGCAGCTGACCATCCTAATGCAGGAGGCCGGGATTTCTCCCCCTGCTTCAGGGCAAGGATCAATAATACCAGGGTCACGAGCTTCCGAGCCTGAGTGGCATAAGATGGGCCCGGATTTCAGAGGCCCGGGAGCTCAGCCTCGGGTCCCTCATTCTGCTCCCACCCCACCGCCACCTCTCTTCAGCTCGATGCATTGATTTCAGCAGTGATGCTTTGGAGCCATGCGCTGCCAGCAGAGAATCGGGCCCGTTGGGCAGCCGGATGGGGCTCCCTCCGCTGGACAGTCTGGCCCTGGTGGAGGCGCTGGATTTGTGCCAGAGGGGGGAGCCCTATCAATCGTGCCAGGGAAGGGGGAGCTGGAGGGCCTTGTAAAGGAGAAACAAAAGAACGAGGCAGGCAGAGCGGGCATGGAGGGGGAGAGACATCTAATAGAACAAGCTAATCGGAAACAGCAGGATGAGATGATCCCGTGATGAGACAGAGGGACGAGCGCCGCAGCCAGGCGGCCGGGATAGAAAGGATGGAGAATTGGATGGGAAAGATGTTAAAGGGCAGAGGAAGATAGAAACAAACAGTCGGGATACAGTGCCAAATCCTGAGCTCCCTACACAGGTTGTGGCTGAGCAAGAGCATCAGGGTTTGGTCTGTGGAAAGGAAGGGGGACAATGGGGCTCAGCAGGGCCTAGTTCCCAGTTACTTCATTCTCCTGCCCAGCGTTATAAGCCCCCTTTGTACTCCTTGGGTTCCAGAGCCGTGCAGGAGCATGGCTGACCACTAGTGTCAGTTAGAGCAGCCTCAGGGCTGCTCTAACTTTACACTCTGCTCCTTATAGGCCCTGGGGAACCAGAAATAGTCACAGCACAACGTGCTTCTAGAACCACACCCCTGATCCACTCACCTGCACCAGGGCCTGGGAGCAGAGCCCTTACTCCAGCTTCACACTAGCCAGGGAGAAAGGGGAATTCTCAAGGGGGCATTGCCACCCACTTTGCTTGACCTTTGAGCTGCTCTTGGCACAGGGGTGAATTTCACCCCTGGAGGAACAGAAAAGCCAGGAGGCAGAGAGCGGCGCACAGGCCAGGCAGGGAACATTTGCTACCAATTATGGTTTAATGTCTCTTGCTGAACATGCAGTTCAGGTTTCCCCTCTTTGAATGTTTTGCCACAAATGTACCGACTCAGGATGTGATCTCATGAGCTGAACAGAAACTGGCTGGGTCAGGGCTTGGATGGGAGACCTGCCGATCATTGCTGATTCAGGAGATGGCAGAGAATTGGTGCAGAATGAATGGGCCATTGTGGAGTTTGAGAGGGGCGGGGAGGCCCTGGATGTCAGGAAAGATGCAAGCCCAAGTCTCTGCCCACTTGTGGTCATGGCACTTGTTGGCATAATGGGACTGTGAGATGTGGAGTCCTGGCTCTGTTGCATTAGAAGAATCACATTCTGCAAACACCCTGTCTGGTTTCAACTGGACACAGTGTTTTCCTCCCTCACTTCCTGTCCTAAAATTTTGTGCACTGTTGCTGTGGGATGTTAAACAGCTACCACTCTCCACTCCAGAGGTGGCTGCGTATCAGTGCTTTTGGAGTGATCCCTGTGCGGTGCTGTGAAACAGCTGCCACATCCCTACACAGGGAGGAGAGAAGTGACCCCCTGTATAGATATATCCCTTTCCTACCTGTCTGGGGTGTTTAATGCTTGTCAAGTGCTTTGAGGTCAGCAGATTCTGCAGGATGCAGGGTACAATTATCATCAGATGAAAATGAAGGCCAACAATTAAGTTATATGGTAGGAAAACCTTTCCAACTCTGGGGGAAAAAGCAGAGCTGCCAAAGGAGCCTGTAGAATTGCTGGCCTAGCAAATATTCCAGGCCGGAATAGACATCCGTCTATTTCAGATGGTTTAGGAAAAAATTAAGTCGCTTTTGCTGTGACTCAGGGCGGGGACGGGATTAGGTTTAAAATGTGCTGGTTTAGCTAGGCTCACACACTGAGCACCCCAACCCCAAAAGAGAGGGGCTGCAGGAGGAAGGGGCTCATTTGTGTCGGGCAAGGAAAGATGGCAGCATCTTCCAGTCCCCAACCACTCCAGGACATAATATTTTCCAGGGCCTCCCCTGCTTGGTACAGGAGAAAAGGTACAGCCACACCGGACATTTCTGAGTGATACAAATCGGGCTCACTGAAGTTTTTGGGGCTGAAATTGTTTTTGGCCTAAAGTACAGATTTGACGACAGAAAAATGATGTTGCAAGTTTGTGTCAGTTTTGCTGAATTGTTCCGGTTAAAAAGAGCCCCCCCATCCATTGGAAAAAATCTAAATGTTTTGTTTGGACATTTTCTGTCCAAAATGTTTCAATTTTTTGGCTCAAAGCAACTTCTTGTTTCAACATTTCCTTTCATCTTATTTTTAAAACCCAAATAAAATAGTTGAAATCAAAACAAGACATTTCATTTGACCTGAAACAGGGTCATGTTGGTTTTTTTTTACTTTTTGAGTAATAAACATTTTTGAAAAAATTTGTTTTCTGTTTGACCTGAAACAATTTTTTTCTGGAATTTGCCAGAGAAGCAAAAAATCCATTATTTGCACAGATCTAGATGCAAACCCTCATGCTTCAGGGCAAAATCCTGGCAGAGGTCAGGAAGATACATCCCCTATGGGCTAACTATTGTCCAGTATGGCAGGTTTTCAGCTTTGCCTCAAAGAAGATTGCACTGGCTACCATTGGAGACAGGACTCCAGACAAGACAGACTATTGGTCTGATCCAATAGATGGAATCCTTGGCCCTTATGCTGCTATTTACTTTGGTCCAAGACACATGTTTGCTGGAAATTGGGCTTCCGTGCAGCTCTGGATGCAAATCACACTCCTGGGCTTCTTTTTAGGGCTGGTTAAAAATGGAATTTCCATCCCATGGGAAATTCCAAGATTTCAAAATCTGTTTGAGCCCCAAATCGGGTTGAAATCTCAGAATTTTTCGCAAAGTGAAATATGCCAAAAATGTGTGTATATGCTACATATAACATCAATGTAAATTCATAATATAGTCCAACATATAATATAAATATGGCAGAAGATGGTGATCTTAAATGTGAGATCCAGCCAAATTGGGGAGCGCTGGAAGAGAGCAGGATAACATCTCCAGGGTCGCGTATGAAAAGTGCACGCTCCTCAGACTAAAAAGCCCAACTATATAGGACAATGGGCCCCCACAACGCTGTACGGCACAGAAACACGGGCGACAGAGAAAGCGAGTTCAACGCCAGCCCGTGTTTGAGAGGAGATGTCTTCACAGCATATGACAAGATACACACAGGAACAGATTTCAAAACGGGAGTATGAGGATGCAAATCAGAGTCCGTGATGTGGCTGACGAAATCCAGCAAGCAGAGCTGGGCCCGTTTGGGGGCCTGGGGAGGATGAATGCAGGGGAGCTGGCGAAGATGGCCTGGTAGTAGAGGGTGGGAGGAGAGAGCGCGAGGAAGACCAAGGAAGCAGTGGCTGGACTGCATCAAAGGTGGTCAGCAGGCAGACCGTAGCGCTGCCTGGGACAGACAAAGGTGCCGGATGCTTGCACAAGGCCCCGGCCCCAGTTGACAGGAAAAGGGGAAGAAGAAAACAACCTATAATATAACCAGAAAGTCCAAACAACAAAGTCAAAACCCAGCGAGTCCTGGAAGGAAGAGATTTTCATTGTTTCCTGCAGAAATGTCAGTGAAATCGACATGTTCCCATGCAGAATTCTGATTTTGTTGAATCAGCATTGTCCAACAGAAAACTTCATAGACTCATAGACTCTAGGACTGGAAGGGACCTCGAGAGGTCATCGAGTCCAGTCCCCTGCCCTCATGGCAGGACCAAATACTGTCTAGACCATTCCTGATAGACATTTATCTAACCTACTCTTAAATATCTCCAGAGATGGAGATTCCACAACTTTCCTAGGCAATTTATTCCAGTGTTTAACTACCCTGACAGTTAGGAACTTTTTCCTAATGTCCAACCTAAATCTCCCTTGCTGCGGTTTAAGCCCATTGCTTCTTGTTCTATCATTGGAGGCTAAGGTGAACAAGTTTTCTCCCTCCTCCTGATGACACCCTTTTAGTTACCTGAAAACTGCTATCATGTCCCCTCTCAGTCTTCTCTTTTCCAAACTAAACAAACCCAATTCCTTCAGCCTTCCTTCATAGGTCATGTTCTCAAGACCTTTAATCATTCTTGTTGCTCTTCTCTGGACCCTCTCCAATTTCTCCACATCTTTCTTGAAATGCGGTGCCCAGAACTGGACACAATACTCCAGTTGAGGCCTAACCAGCGCAGAGTAAAGCGGAAGAATGACTTCTCGTGTCTTGTTTACAACACACCTGTTAATGCATCCCAGAATCACGTTTGCTTTTTTTGCAACAGTATCACACTGTTGACTCATATTAAGCTTGTGGTCCACTATGACCCCTAGATCTCTTTCTGCCGTACTCCTTCCTAGACAGTCTCTTCCCATTCTGTATGTGTGAAACTGATTGTTCCTTCCTAAGTGGAGCACTTTGCATTTATCTTTATTGAACTTCATCCTGTTTACCTCAGACCATTTCTCCAACTTGTCCAGATCATTTTGAATTTTGACCCTGTCCTCCAAAGCAGTTGCAATCCCTCCCAGTTTGGTATCATCCGCAAACTTAATAAGCGTACTTTCTATGCCAACATCTAAATCGTTGATGAAGATATTGAACAGAACCGGTCCCAAAACAGACCCCTGCAGAACCCCACTTGTTATACCTTTCCAGCAGGATTGGGAGCCATTAACAACTACTCTCTGAGTACGGTTATCCAGCCAGTTATGCACCCACCTTATAGTAGCTTCCAACCACCTTAGCTTATTTTACTCTAAGGTTTTTGAACCCAGGCCTCTGATCATGACAGCCGCTGCTGGAACGCTGCTTTGAGTCCAGAGCTGGCTTCTCTGTGCGTTTACACCCTCACACAAGACTTGCTAGCAGACTCTTTCACCTTGGTACCCACAAATCTTTCCAGTGGTGAAGACAAGTCCCTTTGCCTCTCCCCCACCCCACATCCAAGGAAGCAATAGCACCAGGCATTTCATTAAATAAGGTGCCCCAGCCTGTAAATGGGAAAACAAACGAATGAAATTCCAGCATCGGTCAATGACAGCCCAGTTACCTCTTTGGAAATACACCGCTACCTCGATATAATGCCACTCAGTACAACAGGAATTTGGATACAATGCGGAAAAGCAGTGCTTCAGGGGGGCGGGGCTGCACACTCCGGTGGATCAAAACAAGTTCAATATAACACGGATTCACCTATAATGCGGTAAGATTTTTTGGCTCCCAAGGACAGCGTTATATCAAGGTAGAGATGTGTAATATCTAGCTCTTATACACTGAGATCTACGGGGGCAAAAATACCCCAAAGTTCTTTACAAAGAAGATCGGTATCATTATTTCCATTTTACAGACAGGCAAACTGAGGCACAAAGGGATGAAGGACTTGCCTGAGGTCACCAAGCCGGCAGTGCTGATAATAGAATCCAAATCTCCCTAGTCCCAGTGCAGTGTCCTACCCACTAGGTCACACTGCCTCCTGATAGCATTGCCAGGCCTGGGATGGGCATTAGGACATTCTCTCGACTCTGCTAGCGGAACCCAGTATTTTTATTGGTGAAGCAGATTTTTCTTTCTTGTTTATTTTTTACTCTGTAGGGAAATCTCCATCTCCCCTCTCTTTTAGCCTTAAAGCCCGGGCTGCCCTGTTGGGCTGGAGTCTCTCTTCTCCTGTCCGTTTGCAGGCAGTCTCAGCACAGATGGCTTTTTCACAGTCACAGGAGCATCGACAGCCAGCTCTGCTCTCTCTGGAGGGTAATGTTGATTCATGCCCTTTGTGTTTGGATTGGACTCCAGCAAATCACAGGTCCTCCATCAAGTCAAGCTATGGCTGCTTAATGTCCCATCCCGCCTGCTACCCTTCTTAAAACAAGGTCACTTCTCTCCAGGCTCTGTATGCTTCTACCTAGCCAAAGAGTGGTCTGGTGGTTAGCCTGTGGGCTCAGACCCTGCTCCCTACTTCCTTGGTGACCTCGGGCAAGACACTTAGTCTCTTTGCCTCAGTTTCCCCATCTGTAAAATGGTGATGGTGGCACCGTGCTACCTTTCAGAAATCAATCCAAGGTACTGATATGGCCTGCACAGGGGTCACTCACCCAGCACTGAAATGCTGCCACTCTGGGCCAGGATACAACCGCTATTTGACAGAGCACAGCAACACTGCACAGAGATCATTCACCCAGCACCAAAATGCCACCACTTCTGGGATGGAACCTGACAGCTGTTTCACAGTGTTCAGACAGCACCACTAACTAGATCTTAATTCTAGGGATAAGTGATAAATGATTAATTCCAGTCAAGTGCTGCTGCTCTCTATAAATTCAATGGAGCAATTATTCTAGAGGCCCCTCTCCTGCTGCCCTCTGGTAAGGGATATTTGCGAGAGATCTAGTTAGAAAATACAAAGTTCTACTCTGGATCCTACTTGCAGGATATAAGACCTTTCAGAGTAACTTTCATCCTCCAAAGAGAGCCCAAAGCCTTCACAAACTAAGCGCAAGTTTATGTCTGTAGTTACTTCCATGAAATCCAATTAATTTCTAAAGGCGGGGTGGTCCAGTGACTAGGACACTAAATCGGGACAGCTCGGTTCTGTTCCTGGCTCTGCCATTGACCTGCATGTGCACGTACAGCCCCTAGCAAAATGGGTCTTGAGCCCAGCTGGGGCCTGTAGGTGCTACCGTAATCATAGAAGAAGATGCCTTTGTATAAGCAATGGCAGAATTTGGCTCTACCATTGCTGACACGCAGCCAGCTCTGGGGTGGAAGGCTGCAGCCAGTTGGCACAGAGCACCAACATTGTGGCTTAGGAGAGATTCCCGCCAAGCATAATGAAGGCAAAACTCCACACGCCCTGAAATGCTTAATGCCCATGTAGGGCAGACAGACAGGACCTTGATTTTTAAAGTGCTCATTCCGTCAGTGTCCAGCAAACAATTTGTCTGAAATAGATTGATTACTCTGCCTTGCCAGGATTTGAACCTGTGGATACTGGGAGGACAGAGTCTTTGCTCACCAGCGCAACCAAACCACACAGAGTCTAATGGAGCAGCTCCTGATTTACCCTGGAGTCAGTTGAGAATCAGGCTCCACTCAACTGAGCAGATAAACTGACAATGTAGTGCCAATACTTAGCCCCTGCATGGCCTTATCGAGCACTTAAACAGGACCCCTTTGTGATTTGATTAGGCCCTTATTCTCCTCCTCCTTTTCCAGATGGGTAAACTGAGGCACAGAGGGTTCCACTCAAGGCCTGGAAGGAAGCAGGTTCTCATGGGAGGAAAAGACTACTTAGTCTCCTCTGCAACTGAAGACATCCAGGTGACCTCATGGAACGTACTGCACTTGGGAACGGTCAGGCTGACAGATGTTGTTTCATTGTGCTTCCCTGTCGGGCTCGCTGTGCCCATTGGTTTTCTCTTATGCTTCCGGCACATCTACATTTGAGCCGCCAGCTGTGATTCCCAGCTCGTGTGGACGTACCTGCGCTAGCTCTGCTTGCGTATCCACAACAGGATAGGCAGTCCAGGTGTCCAGGTTTTATAGGGACGGTCCCGATCTTTGGGTCTTTTCCTTATATAGGTTCCTATTACCCCCCTCCTCTCCCATCCCAGTTTTTCACATTTGCTGTCTGGTCATCCTCAGGCAGTTGCTCAGACTAGCTGCCCCAAATCCAATCCTGCCTGACCCAGTGGTCCACTGGCCTGAGCCACTATAGAGACATATGGACAGATACATTTATCGGCGCTGGGAATTACAGATGTGCGCTTAGATTGGAACCTCTTTGGGGGAGGGACTGTCTTTCTGTTCTGTGTCTGTACAGCACCGAGCACCCTGGGGTCCTCGGCCATGACTGGGACTCCCAGGCAGTACGGTAACAAGGAGAATAAAGTGAACAGGATTTCCTTCCCCACCCTGCGTGGCTGATGCCAAGTGCCCATCGAAGCTGCCACCTGCTATTAAAGCAGCGGCGTTCAGGAAAAAACAACATCCCAGGTTCTCGATTGTCACTAACTTTGCTGGTGCGAACTTCAGCCAAACGCTCCGCAGTGTCGCTGGAGCCGTGTGGGACCCAGGATATTGGAGAGACGGGGCGGGTGAGGTCATATCTTTTATTGGACCAACTTCTGTTGGGGAGAGAGAGAGAGATGAGTTTTCGAGCCACTCGGATCCATCCGGGCTCCCCCAACGCTCACAAAGACTCCGGGTAATTTACATTACAAAGCAGCAGCCCTCCATCCTGCCCCTTTGTGCCTTCTGCCAAAGGCTGAAAATAACTCAGTCCGGGGTCCAAACTGCGTCCCCACCCCCTAAAAATAGGGCTAGGGCAGGGCTGGTTTGTGCATTTCTGCTTGCAATCTGAAATGATGCATAAAGGTATCGACTAACATCCATGCTGCTAGCTACGGCAGGTAGCCACGCGTGTGTCTATTCAAACCACTGTGTGTGCAATGAGGAGATGATCAGGATAAGAGGACTAGACAGGGAAAAAGAAAACCTGCATTTCTCCAGAGCAGAAGCAGATGCAACTCAGGGGCAGTTTTGGTGCATTGGATTAAAAATCTGCCCTGCTTCAGTTTCCCCCTCTCTTCTTGGGATATTCTGCTGGGCTTTGCCAGTTGCAAAGGGGGAGGGTGGGAGTTTGCCAGCACAGCATTGAATTAGAAATACGTTTGTCAAGCTGTGTAATTTCTTGGCACTCTTTTTTTAAAGGGGGGGGAATAAAAGGAGGAGGGGGGAAGGTTTTGTGTGTGTATCTGTGCATCAGGGAGCTTGTTTCAAACTGGGTCCTGCCTCGCCTTCTGTCTGAGCTCCTGGCTGTAGATGTGAGCTGTGCTCTTTGGAATAACTGCAGTTCACCTCTGCATTGGCCCACTGCAAGATCCAACCCAGCTCCGGAGGAGAAGTTCTCACTCTCCGTCTCCCTTCACAAGATCAGCACCTGCACGTCTCGAGTGAATGTCCACCCCGCCAGCCGGCTGCCTTCTCAGAAGAGGTGAGTGAAGGACTTTGATTTAGCTGCTTCCTTCTTGGGAACAGGGGAGACAGAAAATTTCTGCACTTGGATCAAGGTTGGGCTGTTTGGATTCTTTTGGGGCTGGGTTGTGAATCCTTTCCTAGCATCACCGAGCCGCAGGCAGCTATTCCCATGAGTTTTCCCCTTGATGTAATGGGGCGACAGGGCTCACCCATGTTAATAAAGAACTCACGATTTGGTCCTCGGGTTTGTTTTTCCAAGTGCGAATAGATTTATTGTTCAGTCTCTCTCTTTTTTTGAATGACAGAAAGTCAGAGGAAAGCTGAGACAGGGAATGAGATCTCAGTCTATTGCAGAGTTTGACATGCAGAGCCATTTCCCAGTGCAAACAATTTTTTGTTAAGGGGGGGGTGAGTGTGTTGCAATTGATGCGTGAGAGGACATGCTGTAAATATGCCCCTTGCAACATTCAGCTGTGCGCAGCAGGCAGGGAATCAAGGAAGGACTCTCGTCACTTCAGCCTTGGTCCCTCACGTGGCTACTTCAGGGATTTGTCCTTGGATCTGCGATGTTCCAGGATTTCTCTCTCCGCACTGAACAATTTTATTTGTGGGCGAGCAAGCCTTTCAATAGCCTGCCTCCTCTTTCGCGTTACGTGTGCAAACTCTCTTGTCCTCTCACTCCTTGCCGGCTCCAGCCCTGGAAACGAGTGGAGGAGTTTGAATTCTTTTTATTTTCTTTTTTTTCAAAGTGGCATGTAAGAGAGAATTTACCACTGGCTCGTGCTCCGTCCTGCATTAACAGGCCTGGAGCCTGGCGCTTGCTGTTTGTACCTAGAGGACAAGCACAAGGCATTGGCAGGGCAAGCCTGTGCTAAATTTCTGCTAATGCTCCTCTGAGCTCTGCCCTGGCCAGACTGTCTATAATGGAGCAGGTTCAACGCAACTCGCTCCATGGGCTTTCTGCTGAGATCGCCAATAATTGAGGGGGGAGATGTGCTAAGGGCAGGTGGCTTTCCTAAGAAGGATGGGCTAGTGGCTCCGGCACTGACTTGGGATCCAGGAGACCTGGGTTCTTGCTGTGTGTGACCTTGGACAATCCACTTCAGCCACCTTGTGCCTCAGTTTCCCCCCTATAAAATGGGGGATGGGGCTGCTCTCTTCCCCAGGGATGTGGTGAGGCTAAGTGCATCCATGCTGGAGAGGTGATCGTCTACTGCAGTGAAGAGGCCAGCTAAGCAGCTGGAGAGCTTGCTTGAAATCAGCTCTCAGGTGTTGGGTTTGATGCAGAGGTTCATCTCCCTGAATTATGCATCAGGAGGGAGCATAGCGGCCTGGAAATCTACAAGACATCCTTTGCAGTCCCTCTGTGGTAGAAGCCTAGTACGTTTCCTGGAGGAAGGTTTTGCAGGGAAATGCAGGGGGTGGGGTGGGGGTTACTCAGTTTCATGAGTTTGCAATGATCCAGCACTGCAGATTCCCTAGTGGGTTCCACGGAGAAGCACGGAAGGCCAGCTGCAGCCAACCCCATGTATCTGATCAATTGCAATGACCCCCCAGAAACTCCACCTGCTAGGTCACAACTAACCTGCCCCATGCAAAGCAACTGCACGTTTATTGTCTGTGATACGACGAGCCAGAACCAGTCTGCAAATACACCCTATGCCCTGCGGGCCACATCGCGCAGCCCGTGTGGAGCTAACGCACCCAGCCCCAGGGTGGGTGTGATTTAAATCAAGTTGATTTAAATTATGATTTAAATCACTAGTCAGGAAGACTTGATTTAATTGTGGATTTCTACATAAATGTACATTCTGGAGTACGCTGCTCAAACAGTTTCACTTTTGTTTCTGCTGCCTGTCCCTCCCCTCTCACATTTATCTCCAGACTCAAACTCCTTGTCCAGATCTATTCCACCCCCAGCAATCTTCTATTTAATGAACTTTCTGAAACTTTGTACTTTTAGAGAGAGAGGTAAGGGATTGACTTTGTGAGTACAAATTTGCAGAGGGACAATAGGGTTGAGGTCTGTTATTTCTCACCTCTATATATTTATTTAAAACATTTTTGCTGTTAACAAGCATGTTATCTCTGGAGACACAAATCCACAGTTTGAGAACTGCAAACCTAAGCATCTCTGATGGTATCTTCTAGACTGAGCACTGAGTCCCATTGAGTGATAGAAAGATTAACCTAAATAATCGATACAGAAGCCCCTGGAACCCCATAAGATTGGGTCCCTTGTTTGTGAACTATTGGAACTCATTTACAAAACTTTTCTTAAAATATGACATGAATATATTGTCTCATACTATAGAATTAGAATTTATAATCCTTATTCCATGAGGAGGTATCTTTGGGCTATAATGTATCTATCTTTAGATTTTCCTCAAAAATCCGATTTAAGTGAAAAATGATTTAAAAAAAATATTTTTTTAAACCACCATTGATTTTTATCCACCTTGTCCCGACCCTCAGCCCGTGGAAATCAATGGCAGCTTTTCCAGGGAGCACGGCAGAATCAGGCTCTTTGCTCCAACACCTCAGTATTAGGGTGACCTGTCTCCACTTAAACAGCTGCCCTGCTTCAGTGTAGATGCTCATGCTACCTCCGCCGATGGGAGCGGTTCTCCCGTCAGAGTAGGAAATCTACCTCCTCGAGAGGTGGCAGCCAGAGGGGATAGAAGAATTCTTCTGCCCATCTAACACTATCTGCAGCAGGGGTGCATACCGCTGGAAGTTCCCAGTGGAGACCAGCCCTCAGGTTCCAGACTGGCGAGGGAATTAATTTAGCATTATTATGGTAAGGGCTAGAGGGTCCAACCTAAATCAGCGGGCAAGTGTGCTAGACACACTGGGCCAAATCCTCAAGGGGATTTAGGCACCTAACTCCCACTGGAGCGAAAGGCCTAAATACATGGAGATCTTGGCTACGGTGCTTAAAGTGAGGGCAGTAATTTAAAGTGGAGGGAGGAGGTCAACACCCCCACCTTCCCCGGTCAAAATCTAAACATTGAGTTGGGTCGTGCAATTTAAGCCCTCGTTCTAAAGCTGCTGCTCCCAGTTTAGGATCGAATCCCTCATTTTGTTCAGACCACTTTAAGCACAGCAGCCCCACAGTAAGAGACAGCCCCTGTCGTGCAGTGCTGACAGTCTAAATAGGTGAGGGGAAACTGAGGCACACTGCGACATGACTTGCCCCAGGTCAGCTGCAAAGCCGGGACTAGGACCCACGTGTTCCAACTCCAATCCCGATGACCTAGCCACTAACCACCACTGCCTGGCCTGCTGCAAGGACAATTTGCCCTTCAGGGGAGGCCCACAAGGGAGAGCCTATTTGGATCAGAACTTTCCCCCAGTGTGGGTGGTCCTGGGATCTGGGCTTTGGGTTCTTGTACCGCGCCTGTCACGGCAGTATCAGAGCTCCTTCCAGAATGAATAGCATTAAGTGTAGCCCACGAAAGCTTATGCTCAAATAAATGTGTTAGTCTCTAAGGCCAGGTCCACACTACAGCGTTAAATCGATTTAAACAGCGTTAAATCGATTTAACGCTGTACCTGTCCACACTACAAGGCACTTAAAATCGATTTTAAGGGGTCTTAAAATCGATTTCTGTACTCCAGCTAAACGAAAGGAGTAACCCTAAAATCGATATTACTAAATCGATTTAGGGTTAGTGTGGACGGAAATCGAAGTTATTGGTCCCATTCTTTTACTGAGCTACCCAGAGTGCACCGCTCCGGAAATCGATGGTAGCCTGGGACCATGGACGCACACCATCGAAGTAATGTGCCCTAGTGTGGACGCGTAAAATCAATTTTATAAAATCTGTTTTATAAAATCGATTTTATTAATTTCGATTTTACTCTGTAGTGTGGACGTGGTCTTAGGTGCTACAAGTACTCCTGTTCTTTCAGCTATCCCAGGGGGTTGGATTCGTCTCCCAGCCACCTGCCTAAGAGGATGAGAAGATTGCATCACAACCCTAGATCTTTGACCCTCCGCAACACTTCCCACTGTAAGGACAAGGGGAAAAGCAGTTTTCTAGCCAAGATCTGAATGGAGGTGGCAAGGCTGAGAAACAGACACACACTGGGATGCAGTGGAGAAAGCTCTTGCATCTTCAACGTGCAAGGGGAGGAGGAGGCCACGGCTAGGCAATAGGAGGGGAATACACTGGTGCTGTTAAGGGAAGCTAGACAAAGGGGCTGCTCTTGAGAGCTCACTGCCCGGAGGCTGGTTTTAGCCACAGGTTCCTCCTCCCCCGACATCTCAATTCTCCAGCGCTTTGAAACCTGCCAAGAAACCCCAAGCAAAAAAATCCAAACCTGTCGCTTTTCCTTACTGCTGCCAGAGGGCTCCCTGAATCTTTACGCCAAGCAGCAGGCAGGGCGGGAAACGCTTGTCTTGCTTGCCGCGCTGCCCAAACCAGATGTTTATTTATGGCTGTTTGGTTCTTCAGAAGCACTCCGGAGGCTTCTAAGTGACGTCGCCTTGCTGGCCGCTTCTTAGCGAAATCATAAAGGCAGGTGGCATGGGCTAGACCTTGCCATCCGGGACTGGGAGGCAGGATGCCTGTGTTGTCAGATGGCACCAGTATGGTCCTCTGCACTATTTAATGATGATAACACTCGGCTGTGTGTGTGCTGCCCCGGCTCTGCAGACCCCGACACAGCAGGCCTGAGAAAATCCCCAATGACCACAGACTTCGGTAAGGTACGAAGGCACCTGGCCAGGTTTCTTGTCAAATGAAGCACAGTAATAGTTTCCTGCAGACCCTACAGGTAGGGTGTCCAGAGAGCAAATGTGAAAAATTGGGAGCGAGGTGAGGGGTAATAGAAGCCTATATAAGAAAAAGACCCAAAAATCAGGACTGTCTCTATAAAATCGGGACATCTGGTCACCCTACTTACAGGGCATACTACCAAAATGTGTCCCCGGACAATGGACCGGCTCAGTCAGTGGCGGGATTTACCGCTGCCCCCTAGGCCAGTCAAAGACAACTCCTCAGGGGTGTGTTCTTATACACAGGTACAACCAAGTTACACCTCACTCTTCATGTATTCAGGTTCAACCCCCCTACATAGTAAGGTGCCACCTCTCACCTTATACATGTTGGTTTGAGCAAAACAACTCCATCCATCATATTACCCTTTTGACTCTGTCTTTAGGACAGGTCAACACGTTCATAGAAGATCAGGGTTGGAAGGGACCTCAGGAGGTATCTAGTCCAACCCCCTGCTCAAAGCAGGACCAACACCAATGAAATCATCCCAGCCAGGGCTTTGTCAAGCTGGGTCTTTAAAACCTCTAAGGATGGAGATTCAACCACCTCCCTAGGTAACCCATTCCAGTGCTTCACCACCCTCCTAGTGAAATACTGTTTCCTAACAGCCAACCTAGACCTCCCCCACTGCAACTTGAGACCATTGCTCCTTGTTCTGTCTGCCACCACTGAGAACAGCTGAGCTCCATCCTCTTTGGAACCCCCTTTCAGGTAGTTGAAGGCTGCTATCAAATCCCCCCCTCACTCTTCTCCTCTGCAGACTAAATAACCCCAGTTCCCTCAGCCTCTCCTCGTTAGTCACATGCCCCAGCCCCCTAATCATTTTTGTTGCCTTCCGCTGGACTTTCTCCAATTTGTCCACATCCCTTCTGTAGTGGGGACAATACTCCAGGTGTGGCCTCACCAGTGCCGAATAGAGGGGAATAATCACTTCCCACGATCTGCTGGCAATACTCCCAATAATACAGCCCAATATGCCGTTGACCTTCTTGGCAACGAGGGCACACTGCTGACTCATATCCAGCTTCTGGTCCACTGTAATCCCCACGTCTTTCTCTGCAGAACTGCTGCTTAGTCAGTCGGTCCTCAGCCTTCAGCGGTGCATATTGTTATCTGTGGAATGTGCTAGTATTGGAGTGTTCTGGTGCCATCCTGGCACATCTTTATCTTACTGGTGCTTGGTACCTTTTAGCTGTATGCATAATTGCAACAGCAGCCCTCTTGTCAGCTGCTGTGAGCTTAACTTTGCCTTATGTTAGCAAAGTCTTAACCATTACTTTAGTTTAGGCCTTAAGCCTCATACCGGGCCTCTGATATAAGGGTTTATGTTTCAGGGCCTCATCCTGCCACATTCCCCGACTTTTTGTCTTTTTATGGGGAGGATGTTTACCCATCGTCCAGAAAAGCAGAACGCATGGACTGAAGACACCCAGTGGGCTAAACACTGTTATGTGGTTACCTTATTTTACCATCCATACACTCATGCCTCATCTGTCACTTAGTCTGTACATTCCCTCGTATGACGGGTACACACACTTTATTTTCCAGTTGTTTTCAGTCCCTTATACTGGGCCTGGGAACGTTAGGCCAAATGTTGCCAGCTATGGGAAAATTATGATAACCCATATCACAGACCATGTCCTGAATTCATACCACCTCATTAACCAGAATAGAGCATCGACACAAAGGAGTTCTGGAAGAATTTAGCAATTCTGGAAGAAGAGCTATTCTAGAATAGCATTGTGGTCACAAGGCCTTACACCTAGACATCTCTGTACCAAAAAAAATCATAAATAAAAAAAATTGACCTGGAAAACTGACTTCAGCCAATGCTGATGTTACGCAGAAGACTGGCTGTGTTAAGTCTGTTAGCACTCTAGAGAGCTGGGTTTAATTCTCACTGGTGCTGTAGTCTTACTATGTGATGTAGAGTAAGAGACATTTTCCCTCTGCACTTCAGCTCCCTCCATATGTAGGGGCAATGGTAATGCTTCTTTTGTCCACTTAGGTTGTAAAATCTGTGGGGACAAGGACTGTCTCTTACAAGGGGAGGAACAGTGCCTAGCACTAAGTGTTACTATAATGTAAGCAGCAATGAATGCAGCCTCCTCTGGGCTGAGAAGAGGCAGCTGTTTAACCGCACATGGTCCATCATGATTTGGAGCAGGAAGTGATGAAGAATATTGTACCCTGCTGAAATGGTGGTGGTGGTGGGGATTTTGAGGTGATCTAAGTGACTCACTCCAGAAGTGGCTGCATGTACAGCAATATACCTTACAGTAACACTCGGACTGTGCTGCCAATACCCTAACTCTTATGAAAAACAACCACAGGGTCGTTAGTAATCACAGGTGGTCGCAATGCGGGAGATTCTTGTTGGGCAACACGGAACTCAGAGCTCATAAGCCAACGTTCCACCTTAGCTCAGTTGTTCTCAGTCTTTGCCATGCCACGTCCCACCTTCCATCTGGGTGGGGATTCTCCCTGCCTCTACTCCCTTCTGTTTAGGGATACGGGGAGTGGAGGGTTGTTAATTGGCATTGCAGTAACCCCTAGGAGCTGCAGTCCCAGTGCTGGGTGCCGTACAGCCACAGAATAGGTGACTCCTACCCCCAAGATGAAGCCATGTGAACTCTCCACTGATCTAAGACACTGTAGCCTGGCTTTAATGCCCCCCCCCAACATTGTTCAGCAGGGGAAGAGGCAGCCCCGGGTTAGCCTTTCCACACGTGCTCCACCCCTAAGAAGCTTGTCAAAGAAGAACATAAGAATGGCCGTACTGGGTCAGACCAAAGGTCCATCCAGCCCAGTACCTGTCTTCCGACATTGGCCAATGCCAGGTGCCCCAGAGGGAGTGAACCTAACAGGACATGATCAAGTGATCTCTCTCCTGCCATCCATCTCCACTCTCTGACAGACAGAGACTAGGGACACCATTCCTCACCCATCCTGGCTAATAGCCATTTATGGACTTCACCACCATGAAAATATCCAGTTCTCTTTTGAACGCTGTTATAGTCCTAGCCTTCAGAATCTCCTCAGGCAAGGAGTTCCACAAGCTGACTGTGCGCTGTGTGAAGAAGAACTTCCTTTTATTTGTTTTAAACCTGCTGCCCATTAATTTCATTTGGTGACCCCTAGTTCTTGTATTATGGGAATAAGTAAATAACTTTTCCTTATCTACTTTCTCCACATCACTCACGATTTTATAGACCTGTATCATATCCCCCCCAGTCTCCTCTTTTCCAAGCTGAAAAGTCCTAGCCTCTTTAATCTCTCCTCATATGGGACCCTCTCAAAACCCCTAATCATTTTAGTTGCCCTTCTCTATCATATCCCCCTCTGAGCACCTGCAGTGTATTTATCCTCACAATGGCCCTGTGAGGTGTAGTAAGAGGAGGCCCTGAAACATAAACCATTGTATCAGAGGCCTGGTAGAAGGCCTGAGGCCTGAGCTCAAGTAATGGTCAAGACTTGGTTAACATAAAGCAAAGTTAAGCTGTGAGCCAGAGACAGGCCCTGCTCAGAGTCTGGCCAGGGCAGGGCTGATGGTGCAAACACACATGTAGCTAAAAGATACTGGACACTAGAGATACAAACATGTGCCAGGATGGTACCGGAAACTCCGACACTTGCACATTCCGCACAGATAACAAGGAACAGGCTGACTCATCCTAAAGACAGGGGCAAAAGGGTAATATGATGGATGGGGTACAAGGTGAGAGGCGGCACCTTACTACATAGAGGGGTTGTACCTCAACACGTCAAGAGTGATGTGTAACTTGCTTGTCCCTGTGTATAAGAATGCACCCCTGAGGGGTTGTCTTTGGCCTAAGGGGCAGTGGTAAGTCCTGCCGCTGACTGAGCTGGTCCATTGTCAGGGGGCACATATGTACTAGCAGAACTGTAGACATCTGATCTGGGAAGCTAAAGACTGTTTCATTTGGCAATAAACCTGGCCAGGTGCCTTCATACCTTATTGGAGTCTGTGGTCATTGGGGTTTCTCTTGGGTTCGCTGTGCCAGTGATTCGCACAGAGCCGGGGCAGCACGCAGCGGGAACACACGCATGCCGCTGACCGTTATCAACTTTGAGCAGAGCACCACACCGATGACATCTGATGACATTGCTGACCCTCACTGCTGATCTGGTGAGTAAGCAAGCTGTCCGCTGTAGGAATCGCGAGGACAGAAAGCTGTGAGCTAGTGAACCCCCTTATCCCCTCCCTTCAAATCCCCACAGAGTTTGATAACTTGCGGACGGGCTGGATTGCCAGTAAAGGGGGGTCCATATCAATTTAAATAAGAAAGTGGAGAAACATGGACTGGCATATGTAAAGCAAAGGTAGAAACAGAAGCTTTAAAAATAATAATCAAAGTAAAAATCTAGGATTTTGCAACTAATGTCCATCACAATAAGATGGCTTCAACAACACGCCACCATACTGGCCAGGCAAGTAATGGAGAAAACCAGGGAAGCAGAGAGAGAACTAAAGCCCTGGAAAACCCGAGCTCTTCTAACAGGGCAACAGGCGGTCCACACCCATGGTATGCTCCAACAGATAAAGCAGGAAAACAAAAAATTGGAGACAGTTGTGGAAAGCCTGCAGAAGAAAAAGGTACCGTCCCCTGTTGCTCAACAGACTTGGATGGGGGCATCCTTAGCTAAATTAAAAGATGGAGCATGGGACAACTGGAATGGATGCTGCGTAGGGTGACCAGATAGCAAATGTGAAAAATCGGGACGGGGTGGGGGGTAATAGGAGCTTATATAAGAAAAAGACCCAATAATTGGGACTGTCCCTACAAAATCAGGACATCTGGTCACCCTAATGCTGCGCTGGGGACACGTGGAATGACCCAGCTGGACCATCCTCTCTCGAGCCACAGTTGTGAGAAGCAGTGGGAATTGACATGTTACAGGAACCAGTTCTAGTACAAACCCTGTGGGGACCACTGACTCGTCATATCCTTGGTTTTGATGATGATGCTACGCAAACGGTTAAACGTGTGGCTCAAAAGCATTTTAAGTTATCTCATGGATTAGCCACACTTAAAGGAATTACAGGCATGCCAGGAGAGGCTCCGGCCAAGCTGGCTGACAGAATATAAATGTATGTTGGGCTAACAGCACGGGATACCGGTCTCGAGGATTTGAAGCAACTTGTTTTGGAGGTGATAGAATGGATAGATGCTTGGTGGAGAATGGAGGCAGAGATGTATCTGGGAACGAATGAACTGAAAAAGTGGAGACTGCAGTTAAACGGCAGGAAGGAACTCCTGTCAGCGAGCTGCGAACACATTTAGCACAGTGGAAAACAGAGGGTCCTGGATACCCTCCCCGTGGCTGTGGTTGGAGGGGTCGTGGAATGAACAGAGGTAGAGGAGTGAATAGAGAGAGCGAATGGGTGTTGTCTGAAACGCTGAAACAGGAGATCTCAAAGGAGAGAATGAGAAGCTGCGGGCGCAGCTACAGGCATGTCTGATTGGCAAGGCGTCTCAAAAGTAGGAATAAGAGGCAGTGATGAAGGTGGCCAAGGCGCCTGTTTCGGCGTCTGGATTGAATGATCCGATTGTTAGTAATTCAGTAGCATAGGCCAGGCCTCCCTGCAACTCGGAATGCATTTTCCAGCACCCCATAACAATAGCTATCTGGGGGCACCCCCATTTAAGCATCCGAGTCGGGGACGGACTTGCAGATTTTCTGTTGGACACAGGGGCTGGAATTCCTATAGTAAAAGATGTATTTAATGTACAGGACTCCTAGGTTCTCTTCCCAGCTGTGGGAGGAGAATGTTGTCTAGCGGTTAGAGCAGACTGGTAGTCAGGACTCTATCCTACCTCCGCTGCTGTGTGAGCATGGGCAACTCACGTCCCCAGCAACACCACTCGTTGTGCCTCAGTTTCCCCACTGTCAAATGAGAATTTGTAAAATGCTTTCAGATGAGTAAAAGCAAGAAGATAGGAGTCTAGTTTGAGGGCTCTCCTGAGCTGCTTGGCTGATACCAAGTACCACACACTGTAGGGGGTAAGCTGCACTTTTCCATTCCCAAGGGAGACAGGCATGGGAAGCGCTTTAATATGTTTTTAAACAAGAGTCCGAATATCTGGCCAAGTTCCAGTCTGGGTAATTATGTTCTTCCTGCTTAAATGTCACCAGGGGCTTTAATGGGATGTGGTTTCCTTCTTCACTTCCTACCTTAAACAGTTTAGTTGGTGCTGTTATATGAGGCCACAGTGACCCATCCCAGAGGTGGCTGCATTTCAGCAATCTCTGTTTGCAGATCGCTCGGCCCAGCACCCAGACGCTTGTGAGACCCAACAGTGATGACTGTTGGGATCTCAAGCTTCCTATGTTGCTGCTGGTCTGATGCATTTGCTGCTTTTATCCCAGGATGCCCCAACCTCCCTTCTCCTGAAAATATGTGTGAGAAGAGCTATGCCCTGCACCAAATGCTCCCTCATCTTATTGAGTTAATACAACAAACTCCTGTTGCTCTTTGCCTGAAGTTAGCATCTGGCTCCTGGGTTCTATTCCTGGTTTGGTCACTCTGTGACCACTGGTAAGTCACATTCCCTTCCCGTGCCCCAGTTTCCTCATCTGCAAAATGGAGCTAATACTCCTTCAGCTCTCCGGGGTACTGTGGGGAGGTCCTCACAAGTCCTTGGAAGATACTAAATGCATATTCATGGACTGATGTGGGAGATGGTTTTAATAGGCATTTCCCCCTGGCAGGAAGAAGGCCCATTTCTGCCGTGAGTGGGTAGTGCTCCAGGGTTCTTGGAAGGGGAAGCCAGGGCTAGTGAGCTTTTCAAAATGCTCCCAGCTCTTGAACTAAAGCAGGGATCTCAAACTCAAATCACCACGAGGGCCACATGTGGACTAGGACTTTGGCCCAAGGGCCACATCACTGACACCTTTTCATACAAAGATGCAAAAACCACCCCCCACGTCCCCACACTCCACCCCTTCCATGAGGCCCTGCCTCTTCCCACCCCTTCCCCAAAGTCCCCGCCCCAGCTCCGCCTCCACCCTGCCCCATTCCAACCCCTTCCCCAAATCCCTGTGCCAGCCCCACCTCTTCCCATCTCCGTCCCTGAGCGTGCCTCCTATCCGCTCCTCCTCCTGGAAAGTCCTAAGTGCAGGGAGGTAGGCGGAGGAGCTGGGATGTGGCACACTGGGGGCGAGGAGGAAAGAGAAGGGACCCCTGACCTAAAGGATCAATGCAAAAAGAAAAAGAAAAGAAAAATTGCTCAAAGATTTCTGGAACGAGGTCTAACTTACTGGCTGGGGGGTGGGCAGAAGCCTGGCATAGCAGAATACCTGTACAATAATAATTATCATCCCTAGCTCTTCTAGAGCATTTCTCACTTGTAGATCTCAAAGCCTTTACAAAGGAGGTCAGTATCATTACCTCCACTGTACAGATGGGGAAACTGAGGCACAAGGCGACGACATGACGTGCCTGAGGTCATCCAGCAGGCCAGTGGCAGAGCCAGGATTCGAACCCAGGTCTCCTGGATCTTACCCTGTGTGTACATCTGTACATATGTCTGTATATGTGTGCATCTCCGTGTTCATATGTATCTATGTGTGCCCCTGTATGTCCGTAGATATATACATGTATGTGTATGTGCTTGGTTGTGTGTTTATATGCATATGTAAGCATTTGTATGTGTGAGTGTGCATACTTAAGTGTGTAGGTGCATGCATATAGCTGTACGGGGTGCATGCATATAGCTGTGGGGGGCCATGCTCATGTTTGTACAGGACTGTGTGTATCAGTGTGTACATACATGTGACGGAGGGATCTTCCCACACTGCTGTGAGACGCCACCTTCCCGCAGATTGCGTTCTGACCTTCCCCCCCTTCCCTGGCTCTCCACACAGCCCTCTGCCACGCTGACGCTCTGCCCTTCACCCAGCGCTCCCAGCCGCGCTGACTCAGCCCCGGTGAGAGCCAGTGAGGGGGAAGGCGAGCCCAGGATGCTGCCAGTAGCCTGCCCTCCCTAGCAAATGGACCCTTTCCAGGCTGGAGATCTCACAAATCCCCAGGAAATCTGAACTCTGTTAGGATCGGCAATACGATAGCACCTAGGGGCTCCCAACTGAGATCGGGACTCCGTTGTACCAGGAGCTGTACATGAGCACAAGAGCTGCTGCCCTGAAGGGCTTTCAAGCTAAAGAAGACAGACAGAGGATGGGAGGGGAAACTGAGGCAGAGAAGGAATGGGACTTGCCCAACATCGCCTAGGTGCTAACCACTGGACCACCGCTACTTGCCTGACTCCATTTCGGAATGGAAGACTCATCCGAGGGCCCGCTCCCCGCACCTTCCTCGGATTTATTCCTCTTTCCCAAACTCCACCCCCTGGCTCCAGCTCATTGCACCCGAACTATCAGCCCTACTCTGCAATCTCTGGAGTGGCGGCTGCACTCCATTGCTCTTGCAGACCCTGGCCGGAGCAGCCCGTTCCTCAAGCGAGGAGCCCGACTCCGCAGGCACGACCAGGGGACGAACGGGGGCTGGGGGAGGGGGCAGGGCGTGCAGGCTTTTGGAGGCCACGTGCCTTTGTGAGCACGATGTCTTGCCAAGGCCAAGCCATGTGCTGTCTTTGCAGATCTGGAATCACCGCAAAAACAAAATTTAAATACGAAAGTGTCTTGCTGAGGCCGGAATGAAACCTTTTGATTTTTCCTGTCGAGAGAATCATAGAATATCGGGTTGGAAGGGACCTCAGGAGGTATCTAGTCCAACCCCCTGCTCAAGGCAGGACCAACCCCCACTAAATCATCCCAGCCAGGGCTTTGTCAAGCCTGACCTTAAAAACCTCTACGGAAGGAGATTCCACCACCTCCCTAGGGAACCCATCCCAGTGCTTCACCACGCTCCTAGTGAAATAGTGTTTCCTAACCTCCCCCACTACAACTTGAGACCATTGCTCCTTGTTGTGTCATCTGGTACCACTGAGAACAGTCTAGATCCATCCTCTTTGGAACCCCCCTTTCAGGTAGTTGAAAGCAGCTATCAAATCCCCCCTCACTCTACTCTTCTGCTAAACAGTCCCAGTTCCCTCAGCCTCTCCTCATAAGTCATGTACTCCAGCCCCCTAATCATTTTTGTTGCCCTCCGCTGGACTCTTTCTAATTTTTCCGCATCCTTCCTGTAGTGTGGGACCCAAAATTGGACACAGTATCCAGATGAGGCCTCACCAATGCTGAATAGAGGGGAATGATCCCATCCCTCAATCTGCTGGCAATGCCCCTACTTATACAGCCCAAAATGCCGTTAGCCTTCTTGGCAATAAGGGCACACTGCTGAATCATATCCAGCTTCTCGTCCACTGTAACCCCTACGTCCTTTTCCGCAGAACTGCTGCCTAGCCACTCGGTCCCTAGGACTTGGTTTTTAAAACGGTATTTTACTGCCTATTCTGGGGAGAGGCATGAGGCCAGGGAGTTGTCTCTTGCCAGCCCTGGAGGGTGGCTTTGTATAAAAAAAAAAATAAAAAGCCCACCCCCCACCTTGCCTTGCACAGGGTGGTTTGAATTTGAAGACGGCGGGTAGAGAGAAGGTGGGAGACGTGCTTGGAAAACACCATGGGAGCTGTCCGCTGGCTGTGTGGAAATTATGGGCTGGTCGTTGCAAAGCAGAGCAGTGCTTTTCCTTTGCAAGAGCATTCTGAACAGCTGTCCTGGGAAAGCATGTTCTGGCAAGCGTATGCACATGGGATTGCATGTGTGTGGGTGCATGTGGCGAGCATGTAAGCATTGCTGGTGTGCAGGAAAGCAGATGCATGCCGTTGCATGAGTTTATATGAGGGCGCATGCCTGTGTGCAAGTGTGGGGAGTGTGCACACATGCACAGTTTTGCACATGCATGTAGGGCACGTGTGCACGCAGGTGCAGATGTGGGCAAACACGGGCGTGCCTGGAGATGCAGGACTTCACAGGAAGGATTTCTTCTCTTCTCTTGCTCCTGGGAACCGTGCCAGGGCCGAGGATGTGCTGCTGCTGACTCATCCTGCAGCCAAAAAAGCACTTCTCTGTGTATCTCCTTTGCCTCCTGCCGGCTGACAATGCACCTTGTGATCGGAGATGACTAATCATCACATGGAGTGATGGGCTGGGGGAGCGGATGAGAAGGCCTTGAATGGGGATCACAGCAGGTGACCCTCCAACAAGGAGACAAGCTGCTGGGAAAGGGGAGCTGGCTTGGGGGGCAGGGGAGGGGCCAAGCAAATATGGGTCTCAGAGGAGATGGCAAAGCTGAGGACAGGCCAAGCAGCTGCCAGACTTCTCTGCTTCTGGCCAGGGGCCCTGGCATCTTATCATGGCCTTGACTAGAAGCGCTGGGGAAAGGGGTCTTGGGAACAGGGCTCCCTCAAACTTCCCCACGCGGCTGCTTATACAGCCAGCCCAGCGCATTGCTCCTCACTCAGGGGGTTCCCATGAACCCTATCATCACTGCCTGGGGATGGGATAGGTGGGCCCCCAAGGCTGAAACTCTGGGTCCAATCCTCCAGTGCCAAGGGTGTGCACAAGCATCCTTCTAGGACATTTATCGGGTCCCCCATTCCTGCAACGTACCAGTACCTCAAAAGCGTATCTTTAGAGTCATAGACTCACAGTGTTAGAAGGGACCACAAGGGTCGCCTAGGCCAGTGATTCTCAACTGGGGACCCCCTGAGCAGGAGCACTGGTGCAGGCTGCAAGATGCCGTCTCCCCCGCCCCACCCCCTGCCAGACCAGAGGAGCAAATTTTGAAATTTGTTTTAAGCACACAGCTGGGCTGCAGGTTGAGAACCGCTGCTTGAAATAGTTCCCAAGCCCTCTAGCGGTGCCCCCGGTGGTGCACGGTTTGCCAGGCGGCCACGCCACTCTGGGCTTTGCCCTGGGAAGGATGGCTTAGGGTTGCCAACGGCCCCTTATTACAAGAGACGTCCCTTATTTTTTCTCTGCCTCTGTAAAACAAGATCAGGAATTGCTGAGTGCTGCCAAATGCGGCAAGAAGTGCCCCTGATGAGTGTCGGAGAGCGCTGCTTTGTATTATTCTTAATCATAACGATAATATCAGGAATTGGGGTAGGGCGAGGGTGTTAAGAAAACAGTCTCTTGTTTTCGAAATACAATGCTGGCAACCCTAGATAACGCGCCTGCGTGGAGAGCCACCTGGCCAGCGCTAAGTGTTCAAGAGGTATGAACCTACCCTCCGGATTTAGGCATCTAAAAAAAAATCCTCATGATTTTTAAGCTGATTTGGGGAGATCTTGCATTTGCCGGGCCGGTGGAGGCATGGGGGTCACACGTTGCAAGGTTCTGTTTGCAAATCTGACCCCCAGAATCTTATTCCAAAACACCCAGCTGAGATTCTCCCATAGTCACGTTCTGCCAGGAGCTGGGGCTTTAAGGAAAACACTGATTCTAGCAAGACTCAGAATTGGCAACGCCAATAAGAAGCAAAAGACACAACACTAACGTGGCCCAGCGTGTTGCCACCTACTTGAGATGGGAAAGGGGCCAAACCCCTTGTGGTCCTGATGTGAGGATGGGTGGCGGGAAGACGGGAAAAAGAAAAAAACAAACCCTCAACTCAGCACCAGTGCTTTGTGTCACTCCCTTTCTGGGGCTGAAGCAGTCTTGAGAGCAAATCACTCAAGCTGCCATGGCGCCTTGGGAACGGAAAAAAATAAAAATCAACAAAGGCTTTCTAGTTTCACAGGCTAAAGGCAAACCAGCCCTGGTGGGATTGGACTGATCCCACGAGCGGCCGGCGGCTGGGGTTGAATCCCAGCCATGGCTGCAGAGCCATGGCTTTGTAGTTTTATTCCATCTCTCTCCCGAGTTGTGATCTTGAATTCCAAGTGATCCGGAGAGAACAATAAAAGCCCCCACTTGGCTCCAGCCCTGTTAAGTTTAGAAAGAAGCAGGAAAGCTGGGGAGGGGCGCGTGGTGCTCCGTGATCTCTCCAGGCTCACAAGAAATCTGGTTTGTTCTGTGTGCGCCCAACCGCCTCTGCCTAACGAGAGCCGCACAGTGTGCGGCCCGGTCCCTGTCCGGGGAACCCAACCTTTAAAGGCGGCCTCCAGTATCATCTGTTTGTGTGTGCAGCAGAGTCCTGTGGCACCTTATAGACTAACAGACATATTGGAGCATGAGCTTTCGTGGGTGCGACCAATGAAATCAACATCTACCCGCATTTGCCTATAAAAATCTAACCCTTCCAACCTAACTCAAATGATAAAACCGCATTGAGTTACAGCCATCTGCCCTTGTTCCACCCAACAGACTGGCTTTAGCAAAGGAAACAGAGTCACTTCCAAGTCTAAAGACCTAAAGTGTTTAAATGGTGCAAGCATCCCCAGATGCTAAACTCCCATCAAGGCAAGCATGACAGATAATACCCTGGATAACAAGCCAATGTACTTCTAGGGCAGGGGTAGGCAACCTATGGCGCGGATGCCGAAAGCGACACGCGAGCTGATGTTCAGTGGCACCCACACTGCCTGGGTCCTGGCCACTGGGTCTGGAGGGCTCTGAATTTTAATTTAATTTTAAATGAAGCTTCTTAAACATTTTAAAAACCTCATTTACTTTACATACAACAATAGTTTAATTCTATATTATAGACTAATAGAAAGAGACCTTCTAAAAATGTTGAAATGTATGACTGGCACGGGAAACCTTAAATCGGAGTGAATAAATGAAGACTCAGCACAGCACTTCTGAAAGGCTGCAACCCCTGTTCTAGGGTGACCAGACAGCCAGTGTGAAAAACCAGGACAAGGGTTGGGGGGTGATAGGAGCTTATATAAGAAAAAGACCCAACAATCAGGACTGTCCCCATAAAATTGGGACATCTGGTCACCCTATATACTTCACAGGCAAAGGTGGACTTCTTCCTTTGTAACCGATTGGATGCTAAAAGTAGAAGTGTTGGTGATTTCATGGGGGGCTCTTCCCTTCAGCTCTTAGGGTACGTCTACACTGCAATTAGAAATGCAGCTGCAGCATGTGTAGACGTACCTGAGGTAGCTTTAAGCTAGCTAGTGCCAGGGCCGCCCAGAGGATTCAGGGTGCCTGGGGCAAAGCAGGGGAGCTGCGAGGCTTGTACTCACCCGGCGGCGGTCCGGGTCTTCGGCGGCATTTTGGTGGCGAGGGGCCCTTCAGTCGTTGCGCGTCTTTGGCAGTAGTGAAGGGCCCCCTGCTTCCGAAATGCCACTGAAGACCCGCACTGCCACCGGGCCAGGGCTTGCGAGGCCCCTGCGGGGCTCGGGGCCTGGGGCAAACTGCCCCACTTGCCCCCCCACCCCAGGTGGCCCTAGCTAGCTCACATACCAATATCAGGGCATGGCTGCATGCTTAGGGTTGTTAATAATAATTGGTATTGCAGTAACCCCTAGGAGCTCCAGTCACAGTGCTAGGTGCTGTACAGCCGTAGAATAGGTGACTCCTATCCTCGACATGAAGCCATGTGAACTCTCCACTGATCTAAGACGCTGCAGCTTTAAACTGCCCCAAACATTGTTCAGCGGGGAAGAGGCGGCCCTGGGTTAGCCTTTCAACATGTGCCCCAGCTCTAAGAAACTTCTCTGAGCACCTCACAATCTGCAGTGTATTTATCCTCACAACAGTGCTGTGAGGTAGGGCAGGGCTGTTATTCCCGTTGCACAGCGTGCCTCAGTTTCCTAGGGGAGACTAAGTAACCTACCCAAGGTCACAAAGAGAGTCCATGGCTGAGCAGGGAATGGAATCCAAGGCTAGCGCTCTAACCACTGCACCAGGCTCCCTCTCCCTGCTGGCTGCAGAGAGAGATGCAGCTAGACTCACACTGGCGGTCAGCAGAGAGGGGAAAAAATCACCTGGCACAGCCAGCGTCAGCCCTCGGAAAACTTCTTGGAGATTTATTCATTGGGAGCAGTGGGGGAGATGGGGAAGTCTCTTTGTGCCAAGCAGCATTGAGAAAAGGCTGGGGATATAATAAGCTCTTTGGTCTGCACTCAGCATTCACGGCCTGTCAGCAGTGAACCTCCAGCGTGAGCAGAATTTCAAAGAAAGGCCATCTTGGGCCTCCCACATCACCAAGAAATCCGTTTGCGGCTCCTCCAACTAATCAATGACCTCTCCTGCCCCAGCACCTGCCCCGGTGGATCCAGTAGACCGTCTGGGGCAAACAAGACCTTGCAAAACACACATTATTAACACGCATCTCGGGTTCATAACCACACTGCCGCCCAAATTAACACCCGGCTGCCCCGGTCTCACTACATTAGGGCTTTTCTTCAGCGTCCCATGAAGCCGGGAGCTTTCCGGTTGTCGACAAAGGCCAGGCATCCTGGGGCAGGGGTGCACGAGGCTTGGGCCAGAACCAAATCCATGGATCCAAATGCCCCCCCTGCCATGCCCACCAGCTTCAGGACAGTTTCAGAACTTGGCAAGCGCCAGTGCCAGTTCTACGAAAGCATCGCCAGTTTTATGCGGGGATAAGAATTTCTCCCTTAAGATTTGGTTCATGCCAACAGACCCAGATTCTCATTTGCCCCATGGACCCTTAAACTCCAACTGATGTCCCCTTTAGGCCCCTCTACTTTGCCAGAGTTGGGTAAAGAGGTTCTTGGTGCAAATTAGAACCCATTTATTTCCCTACAAGAACCTTGCTTCATTCAGCCTTCAGGAAGGCCGGTTCTCTGGGAATGAATTGGGGCTGGGTAGCAAAGGAGGCTCTTTGTAACTACAACCCTGAGCAATGCGTTTCTTAGCCACTCTGAGACTCTTTAGACAGATATAGAAGGAAGGTAACCGAACTGAACAGCCTCAGTTCTGCAGAACAATATCACACAAGTAGAGAGAAAGAAAAACCCGACCAACCCTGGGTTTCTTTCAGGGGCGACATTTCTCCCCACCGCAGGTGATTAGCAGAGATGCTGCGGTTACCCCTTGGCAGCTATTGCATGGTACAAAAAAAATACAGAAACTGATTGTGACTCCTCTCCAGGAGCACTGGGCGCTGTTAGTTGGTGTGATGGGATGCAAGTTACTGCCACAAGCAAGGAGGGAGGGGCGTTTGGATATGCGAATGAGGGGCAGAAATCTCTCTCTGCATCTCTTTCCAGACATAAGAGCTATCAGAGAGGGCAGGGGAAGTGTCAAGATGGGATCTAACCAGCTATCTTTCTCTCTCTCCTCCCCTTCATCTGTCTCTAGCAGGCTTGATTTTCCTACCTACACTGGTCTCTGTCCATAGACAGACCCTTATCTATTTAACCTCAATCTATCCATCTTTCTCTGTCCTTGCGGCTGGTATTGTCTCTCGCGCTCATTGCATCCACAATCTCTCTCACTCCTCTTTGTCCTGCGCCGCTAGCACTAAACCCCCATCATGGGTAAATGGAAGTCTTTTCAGGCCCCTTGGGGTTTTTCGAATGGGGGGAGTGGAAGGGTTGGGTTTTCTTTAACCCTACTGCACAACTTTAACTCATCTTTATGGCCTCTTCAGCTTCAGTTTTTAGTTTACTTAATTTCCCCCTGGGAATTTATCAGTGTTTATTACCACCACAATAAAAACAGGGGAAAATCAGTGCAAAAAACGATTAATAATTTTTCTGGGTAAATATCAGGGTTTATTTTGTTGGGTGGAAAGACAGTGGAAAAAAGTATTCAGCAGATTAATGCTTTGAATTCCGTTCATCGATGTGGATTGTTGCAGAACTAACACAGAACTCAGAACACAAGGCCACCGCTGAGTTTAAGAAAACACTCTCTCTCTAATCTGCAAATAAAACTTTTCATCTGAATAAAGAGAGTTTACTGTTGTAGACTCAGAACTATTAGCCTATAAATATTGACATGTAATAATCGGGCCACACCATTTACATACATTCAGTTTCATCTCTTTATTTTTTGTTTTTTCAACTTTCAGATACCTCCTTGTGTTCTGAAATGTATCCCGATACAGAGTTTTGTTTTCTTCCAATTTTAGCACGTCAGCTCTTTAAACTGTTCTCTGCTAACAGCTTGAAATGTGCACGTGGTGAGCGTGAGATTCATCAGTTTGTTCAGATGTGCCCGCACCTCAGAGCTCGTGTGTGTGTCTGTGTTTACTGTGTGTAGCTTCTAGATTAAATACGTGCACCCCTGCTTCATAAACAGGGAGCTTTGCATATCCACACGGACTAATGTATGACCAGAATACAGATATCTCATGCAATGTATTGTATTTTCCTAATAAAACAAGATATTTTTTACATATTTGAATTATACAAAACTAGGGTGAAAATCTGAAAAAAACGGGCTACTACTTTTTGCAAAACCTGGGAATTTTTTGGTACAAATTGGTTTAAACTGAAAACAAAGGGGGTTGCTCATCCTGTATATTTCCTCCCGCCTAGGTGTACCAATGATGAACATGCTGCTGCTGCTCTGGATAGTTGCCCACCTTGCTTTTACAAACGCATTTATCTTTGGGGACGGTGCAGGTAAGTCGGACACGCTCCGAGCCGGTCAACAGGCAGCTTTGCGATGGCTTCAGCCCAGATCCATTCAAAGCTGAGTCGAGTGCATTAGGCACTGGGCTGCCCCTCCAGAGACCCGAGGTTTAGTCCTGGCTCTGCCTCTGACTTTGGGCCAGTAACTTCTCCTGGGTCTGTCTTATCTAGCTGGGTCCAAGGCAGGGACTGTCTTCTGCTATGAGCACATGCAGAATGAAGCCTTGGGCCTCTAGGCCTTATTGTAATGCTATAGTACTGCCTCTTATTAAGGTTGCCCAACACTTTCCATTATAAGGCCCTATTTTCAGTTGCTTTTAAGTTTGCCAAACTTAAACCACTTGGGCTGCAAATTTTCCATGCCAGGTGTTTGTCTTAGGCTGAATTTTTTTGGGGTAGGGTGGGGTGGCGGGAGGGAGGGATTTTTGATGAAATAGATCAACCAGTTCTGAAAGCAAGGCTAGGAATAGAGACGTTCTTTGGCCCATCTTACAGAAGTCAGGTGACCTTTCTTTGACAAGCTTTAACACCCCCCTTGTTCCCACCCCCGCTTTGGAGCAGGGACTTGAAATTTGGTAGTGGGGTGGCCTCTATATCTGGGAACTGCCTTTTGCAGCCCCTGTGAAAATCCACTCAAATTTGACCAAGTCTTTGGTGGGAGAGGAGGGGAAGTTTGCACATGCCACAGAGACTTAGAAAAGATGGTCTGGAAGGGACCTCAAGAGGTCACCAAGCCCAGCCCCCTGCACTGAGGCAGGACCAAATAAGCCCAGACCAGCTCTGACAGGGGTTTGCCCAACCTGTTGTTAAAAACCTCCAGTGAGGGGAGATTCCACAAGCCTGCTCCAGCGCTTACCTCCCTTAGAGTTCGAAAGTTCTTCCTAAGATCTCACCTAAATCTCCCTTGCTACAGATTAAGCCCCTTACTTCTTGTCTGGCCTTCCATGGTCCCAGAGAACAATTGATCCCTGTCCTCTTTCTAACAGCCCTTCATTTATCTGAAGACTTATCCGCCCCACTTCCCAGTCTGCTTTTCTCGAGACTAAACACGCCCAGAGCTTTCTTCAGTCTTTCCTCTTAGGTTTTCTAAACCTTTGATCACTTGGGCTGCTCTCCTCTGGACTCTGTCCACGTCTTTCCTAAGTACACACAGCATGCCCGCTGGGGTCTCACCAGTGCTGAATAGAGCAGGACAGGTACCGCCGCTGCCTTATGGACGACACCCATTCGTACACCCCCCAAAATGATATTTGCCTTTTCCAGGACTCTGTCTCATTGTCCGCTCATTCAGTTAACGATCCGCTAGACTCCTCCGCTCCTTTCCAGCGACATGCCCCGTAGTCCCTTTCGTAGGTGGTCTTCGATTTTAGCATTAAATTCCCTGAAGATTCTGCTGCACCGACGAGACCTTGGAGCTGAGCAGGAATTTTCCTGCCATTACAGCGCTGGGCTGCCACAGCGGGGCAGGCCCCTGAACTGAGAGCAGGCAAGGTTGTGCTCTCGAAGACCTCCCTGCTGGGCCCACGCAAAGCTTGCAAAGTCAAGCCCTCAAGAGTTAGGAAGTGCCAGAAATGTCCCCCTTGGTCATCTTCATTAGGGGACAAATCTTTAATTACATGATCATATACTCCATTATCATATATCATTAGATATATGACAGAACAAGGAGTAATGGTCTCAAGTTGCAGCGAGGGAGGTCTAGGCTGGATATTAGGAAAGACTTTTTCACTAGGAGGGTGGTGAGGCACTGGAATGGGTTACCTAGGGAGGTGGTGGAATTTCCTTCCTCAGAGGTTTTAAGGCCCGGCTTGACAAAGCCCTGGCTGGGATGATTTAGTTGGGGATTGGTCCTGCTTTGAGCAGGGGGTTGGACTAGATACCTCCTGAGGTCCCTTCCAACCCTGATAGTCTATGATTCCCCCCATCCCAGGGCCCCTGCCTCGATAGAGGGTGCTCTGGGGATGTATCAGGGGGTCTGTAGGACCCCTGTTGGTGCAAAGCTGGCTTCAACCAAAGGTCACTAGTTGGTGTTGCTCATTTTCTGGATGCCTGGCTCAAGGCCCTAGGGCGTGACAGGCAGAAGTGCCGGGTGCTCACAGCCACAGCGGGCGTCAGTGGGAGCTAGTCTTGAGCCTATGAAGTGCTACACAATGCTAGGTCACATGAAAAACAAACCACCAGGTGCTGCAAATCGGGCACCCAACATTAGCAGCTGCTGCTGATCTTCATCTCTGTGCGCCTCAGTTCCCCCTCTGTAAAATAGGGATAATCACACTCTGCCCCCACATGGGGGTCTTGTGAAAATAAAGTAATTGAGCCAAGTGTCTGATACCACAGTGATGGAGCACCAGGGAAAAGACCCTGAGGAATGTCACAGGTTCCTTCAGGGCTTGGCAGGCCACCTCTGGGCTGGGCACAGCTCCTCTGTCTCCATCACCTCCCAGTCACTTGGAGTGGTGGGGTCTGTTCCAGCTTGCCACCCAGTCCTCCAACCGGCCAAACCCCAATCCAGGTGAACAGAAGAGTCCAGATACAAACCCTGTGGTTCAATGTCTTATACTGGGTCTTCAGTCTGGATACCGATCCTATACCTACCTCATAGAACTGGATACTGGGTCTTCAGTCTGGATACTGTTCCTATACCTACCTCATAGCACTGGAAGGGACCCTAAGAGGTCATTGAGTCCAGCCCCCTGCCTTCACCAGCAGGACCAAGTACTGATTTTGCTCCAGATCCTGAAGTGGCCCCCTCAGGGATTGAACTCACAACCCTGGGTTTAGCAGGCCAATGCTCAAACCACTGAGCTCTCTCTCTCTCTCTTCCCTCCTGCCCCTTTAGTGCCAAAGCTTTACATGGCCCATCCTACAAGGGGGTGTATGCATGGGGAAGGGTAAAAAGGGAATCCCCTCCCCCCAGGGTGCCAGCCCACAGCCCCTGTAGTAAGCAGCTAGGGTCTGTCATTTCTTACAATCCCTCACCTGGACTGCATCCTACCTTGGCCTGTCTGCAGGCATCACTCCCCCAGCGCTACATTCTCCAAATCTTTCTTTCCTTGGTGCTTCAGGTTTGTGCAATTTCCTCTGTTGCTGAGGAGCTTTCTCAGAATGACACTAGTGTCTCTAGCACCCAGGCTCCACTGCCAGAGCTGCAGCCTTCCCCCCACCGGCAGCTGTGGTTAACAGGCCAGTGAGTACCAGCTGGGGAGGTGACTGGCCCATCTATTAACCCCTTCTGGCTGCCACAGCCTGAGCTCTGTACTCCCAGCACAGGGCAGTTAGTCCTTCTGTCTTCAGAACAGGGCCTGAGCAGCATTCACTAAATTAAGGCCTGGGGCCATGCAGTGAACAAGAAGCAGAAAGCAATGCATTGCCTAGCTGCTGGCTGAGTGAGCCCTGGCATTGAATAAAGCAGGGGTCCTGGTGGGAGGGGTGCTAGACCCATGCCTGAAGTCTGTAGGGTTACCCTCAGGGTGAATTTGCCCCAGAGGGAGGTTTCCTGAGCAGTTCCTGGGCATGTTTTAGTGAGGTCTCTGCGGATACCTCTACTGCAGCCTCTGGTCTTAACATGGGTTAGTTAACTCGGGTTAAAACAGCAGCGGAGACACAACTACTCAGCTCCCAACGTGGGTTTGTACAGCTCCGAGCACATGGCGTCCTGGTCAATGACTATGTGCTAAGGTAACGCAAATAATAATATAAGGGAACCTCAGGTTGAACTTGGAGCTGCTAACCCGACTGTCCATGTTTTCATTGCTAGTTTAACCCTACCTGAGAGCTAACCCAGGGCCCCGCATACACACAGGGCGTTTCGATCAAGGCTGTGGGCTCAGCCCTCTTGTCAGTGTGACTTTAAATGGAGCAAGGTCCAAGCAGACAGAGTCACACTGAAATCCAGATCCGGAGAGGGAATCACAGGCAGTTAAAATGACTGAGGGATCAGAGGGGAGAAAAGACAGCAAAGCAGCAATTGAAGGACAAACGGACTGAAAGTGCCATGCACTGGGTGGTGTAAGTGTGTTTGTGTCCGCGTGCGTGTATGTTACCCATGACTTCTGATGGATGGAATCATTACTGCTCAATTGTGTGTCATGAGCCCTATACTGCACAAAGCTAATAGGGCTTCTCCTGGGCGACTGCTGACTTTTTGTTTCCTCTCTCTCCCTGGCAGATGACCTCAAGGCTCTGAGAGTCTCTATTGCCAAACACACGCCTGTCCGGGCAGTGCTGTCGGGCACCCTCACCATTCCCTGCCACATCACCTACATGCATCCCCTGGCCACCACTACCGCAGGGGGGCGCCGAGCAGTGCTGGGGGCACCTCGGATCAAATGGACCTTCATCTCCGAGGGGAAAGAGGCCGAGATCCTGGTGGCCCGGGGGCAGAAGGTGAAGGTGAGCAAAGGCTACTGCGACCGCGTCTCCTTGCCCTTCTACCTGGCTTTGCCCACCGACGCCACTTTGGTGCTGACCGAGCTCCGGTCCAATGACTCTGGGATCTACCGCTGCAACGTGCAACATGGCATCGAGGATGGGCATGACCAGCTGGAGGTGAAGGTCAAAGGTAACAGCCCCCTAACCCTAGCATCTGTCGCAGGGAGGGGGGTGGGATGGGAGGGATCATAATTGTCTGACGGCATGTATAAGCCACATCCACTGCGTGGGGTTGGCTCCCTCTATCGGTGGCTGGGCCATACAGAAGCTGACAGCCTTGGATCTTTTAACTCAGGGCTGGATGTGTCATGCCACATCCCTGGGTGAACGGTCAGTGGCGGGGACTGAACTGGGGACGTCTGGCTGTGAGTGCACGAGCCTCTAATGCCTGAGCTAAAAGGCCTTTCTGTATTGGCTAATGCTATAATAGTGTTAATATATTGTATTATTATTGTATTACTACATCTTGTTATTCCCCGCCAGTAACACAGCGTGTATCCTGTCGTCCTCTAGCGGCTGATCTCCTAAAGGATAACAGCCTACTACAGCTATCACTTTTTGGAGTTGCTCTTTTTGTTCAACACAGCACTGACAGCTAGCGCTTGCAGAAGGTCCAGCGTTCAATAACGGCTGACGGCTCACACTGCTCATACCGTGGTGTAGCATTAGATGAATGCTTTTATTTATTGCCAGGACTGCAGAGAAGTTGCTATTTATTTCACTGTGATTGATTTCCCTGGCAATCCCAAACAATTTCCTTAATGCACGCTGGATGCTATTTCTCCCAGTTTCAATTAACTTTGCACTCTTCTAATATTTAAGTGTTAATCTCATAAGATTCCCCCTTTCTCCCCCCCGCCCCCCACCTTGCAAAAGTCCAGCTGGCAGCGCACCCTCTCCTCTCCTGCCTTCCTACCTTACTCATTGTTTTCTGCCTTTCTTCAAACCCAGCAAGAAGCCCAAGTTTGCCCATTCATGTAAGAAAAATTTCCGGCTGCTCTGATTCCTCGCTCGACATTGCCAGGCACGCAATTTATACCGGCATGATGGGCCGCCTGGTTTAGAGGATGATTTCCTCTGCAGTTTAGCTGTGGCTCTTTAGTGGCGGGAAAGCATGGTCTTGTGGTTAAAGCTTAGAAGCAGGCATCAGGACTCTTGTGTTCTGTTACTAACTTGCTGTGTGACTCAGAGCAAACCATGTCCCTTCGTCATGCCTCTGTTTCCCTATCTGTAAGGGAGGACGGGACACTAATGATTCTTGTCCAGCTCAGAGAGAAACAGAGTGCTAGTTTACGTCACGATCATTGCACAAAAGTGCAAAACTCTGACTAGGAGTTAGCACTTATATAGCATGTATATATCTCGGACTTCCTGAAGATGAGTATTTTCATCTCCATTTGACAGACAGGGAAACTGAGGCACGTAAAGACAGGAAATAACATGGCCGAGGCCACAAAGGAAGTCGGTGGGCAGAACTGGACGTAGAACCCGCCTCTCCGATTTCTTTGCTCTAACCTCCATCCCACACTGAGTGGATGGTCGTGTTTTCAGAATAGTCAGGACCCAACCGCCGGAAAATGAAGGGATTCAGGCTAGAAATAAGGTGCAAATGTTTATCAGCGAGGGGCAATCAGCCATTGGAACAACTGACCTCCGGGGAGGTGGGCTGTCCATCACTTGAAGTCTTTAAATCAAGACTGGCTAAAAGCCGCACTCTCGTTCAACAAGAAGTTTTGCGCGTGGTGACAGCATCCCAGGACAAAGTTCTCAGGCCTGTGTTATGCAGAAGACCAGACCAGATGATCAAAATGGTCCTTTCTGGCCTTAAGATTTTGCATAAGATCCTATGATGGGTCATAGCAGGCTACTGGTGCATGCAGCAAGTGAATGGACCACCGGGGCTCGAACTCAGGGTGTACAGGGCCGAGGCCAGGGATTCTCAAACTTCATTGCACCACGACCTCCCTTCTGACAACAAAAACTACTACATGAAGCCTGACCTCACCCGAGCTCCACCACTGCGGGCAGGGGGGCCGAAACCAAAAGCCTGAGCCCGGTCATCCAGGGCTGATGCCCTTGGGCTCAGGCTCCATTCCTGGACGCTCGGTCTCAGGCTTTGGCGTCCGCCCTGGGCGGTGGGGCTCGAGCTTCGGCCCTGTGCCCCAGCAAGTCTAACGCCATCCCTGGGGACCCCATTATGTATTGAGACAGCATCATAGCTGGCTGATGGCGAGTGTACCATACTGCACCTCCCCAATACCCCTGCTTAATGGCCCACCAGACCTGCGTTTGCAAGGATATTTAGATGCTGTTTCACACTCTGTTCTCTAGGGGTGGTGTTCCTTTATCGGGAGGGCTCCACGCGCTACGCCTTCACCTTTGCCAAGGCTCGGGAGGCCTGCACCAGGATAGGGGCACAGATCGCCACCCCCGAACAGCTGTACGCCGCCTACTTCAGTGGCTTCGAGCAATGTGACGCGGGCTGGATCGCGGACCAGACGGTCAGGTGGGCAACTCACACAGAGACTAGATTCAGGTGGTTGCGGAACTCGCATGACACATTGTTTACCTGTGGAACTCATCGCCACTGGATGTTAAGGAGATGAATAATGATGAGTTCCAATACAGGGCAGTCCACTTCTCCAGTACCAAAATGGAATTCTTCCTATGCCATTGTGTAGTGATGATGATATGTATTACAAGAGTGCTAGGCACTGCACACGCCCATAACGAAAAGATGGCCCACACGCCAAAGAACTTGTCGTCTAAGACACTGTACATGGCTTTGGTGAACTTTGCTCCAGATTAAACACTAATTAGAGAAATTTTCCACCTGCAACAATTCCAAAGGAGATGATTGCAAACTGTAGCTTTTGGGCACAGTTTGCAATCTCCTTAACGTGGAGACTGCAAGCAAGCACCAGGAGGTCATGATCACCTTGCCCTTCCCACGTAGCTAAATGGGACATCTGGTTGGCTTGGAGAAGACTCCTGGAAAGGGAAACGTTGAAAACCATTGCTCTAGGAGCCTGATTGAAACCCCATGGTTGTCAAAAGAAAGGCTCCCATTGATTTCAGTGAACTTCAGAGCAGAGTTGCTGATCACCTAATCAACGGGCCCTAAATGGGCTAAGATTTCCAGATGTGGCCACTGACTTTGAATGCAGGGGTTTGGGTTGCCTCACCTTGGATTTTAACAAAGTGCTGGCTCCTCACAGTGTCAGCTGGAGCTGCAAGTGCTTCTGGAAATCAGGCCCCCAGGGTGGTCTCGAAGGAGGTGTCCCAAAAAACAGTGGCATCCAAAAATCAGTGGCCACTTGGGTGGTTCCCAGCAGAGGGCTTAGGTGACCCTGGCAAAGTAGCCCTACCCCAAGGGTTTAGCAGCAGCATCTGACCGGCTGGTTCCAGCAGTCCTTTTCTCTCTGTGGAAAATCAATACTTGTGTTTCCTCGTTCCAGGTACCCAATCCACACCCCTCGTGAGGGCTGTTATGGAGACATGGATGGGTTGCCGGGGGTCCGTAACTATGGAGTCGTGGACCCAGAAGACATGTACGATGTCTACTGTTACGTTGAAGATCTGCATGGTAATTATGATGCCCAAGTGCATTGTGTCCTTAGCTGCCTTCATGGCCCATGCTGGATCAGTCCAGTTTCCTGTCATTGACAGCTGCCAGTACAGGTCCAGTAAACCCCATAAAGGGCAACAGAGGAACAAACTACCCACATGGCTTGGCTTTGGCCCCAGTGCAGGGAGGAGTTCAGGTTCCGGCTGGGGGTGCGGGCTCTGGGGTGGGGGTGAGGATGAGAGGTTTAGGGTGCAGGAGGATGCTCTGGGCTGGGATTGAGGAGTTTGGAGAGTGGGAGGGGGATCAGGGCTGGGGCAGAGGGTTGGGGCGTGGGGAGAGGCTCAGGGGGTGCAGGCTCCAAGTGGCGCTTACCTCAAGTGGCGCCTGGAAGCAGTGGTATGTCCCTTCTCCGGCTCCTACACGGAGGCACAGCCAGTCGGCTCTGCACGCTGCCCCATCTGCAGGCACCGTCCCTGCAGCTCCCATTGGAGCACCTGAGGGGGCCATGCCGTGGCTTCTGGGAGCCATGTGGTGCGGCCCTGACCCAGTGCCCTGGCCAGAGGGGGACCGGAGCGGGGCCGTACTGCATGGTGTGGCCCGCAGGACATAGTTTTCCCACCCCTGTCTTAGATAGTGCTCGGAGATCGATGGCAGCTAGTGGATCCACTGGGAGTTTGTTCAGTATTGTAATTAGAAGGGTGGGGTGGGTCATGCAGCAGTAGGAAGCAGTAAGAAAGGGTAGGGGGGAGGCTAAAAGAGCCCTCTCTCCTGGACTGGCTGAGACCCTTGTGGATCTGATTCCTCCCCCCTCCATCTGCGTTTGCAGGAGAACTCTTTTTGAGGACCGCCCCAGACAAATTCACCCTGGAGGAGGCCAAGGCTTACTGTGAGGTGCTGGGAGAGGAGATAGCGACACCAGGCCAGCTGTACGCGGCCTGGAACGAAGGGCTGGACCAGTGCAGCTCGGGCTGGCTGGCTGACGGCAGCGTCCGCTACCCCATTGTAATCCCGCGGGAACGGTGCGGCGGGAGCCAGCCGGGAGTCAAAACCATCTTCCAGTTCCGCAACCAGACTGGATTCCCTGATGCCCAGAGCAGATACGATGTGTACTGCTTTCGAGGTAAAGGACCCGGCTCAGGGGTCGCAGACAGAATTGCCTGCAGGCTGCCGCTAGGAGCCCATGTTGATGCACCATAGGGTGAAATGCTTCCCCATGCTGAGGGGCCAGCGTTAGGCCTTGGTGCAAGAGGGGCCTTGTGCTGTTCCTTGGAGTAGAGGAGAATTTAATCCCATCGTGCAGGCAGCCTGTAGGCTGCCAGTGCTAGATGCCAATGCACCAGGCTAAACTAGGGATGCCCTGCCAGGTACACATGCCCATATCTATTGCTTTTTTTTTTTTTTAAGCAGTCTGCTTGGAAGATGGCTCACGAAGGTACAGATCCTGTGTACGTTGCTAAAAGTATCTGGGCAGACATTTCCTTAGCCACCTGTCACGGAGTCCCCGGGCGATGCTCTGGAACTGCTCCCTACGAAGCCAGTCAGGACTCTGGGGGACCCTCCTCTCTGTGAGCAGACTGTCTGCAGGGCAAGAAGCTCACACGGCTTCCACCTTCCTGGGTCTGACCTTGGAGCATTCAGCATCCTCTGCCTCTCCGTGCGCTTCCCACAGCGAGCCCACCCAGGCGGGGTCCTGGGGAAGCCACAGGGTTCTGCACCCCCACTGCGCAGTCTTAGCCAGCCAGTAAAACAGAGGTTTATTCGATGACAGGAACATGGTCTAAAACAGAGCTTGTAGATACAGAGAACAGGACCCCTCAGCCGGGTCCATTCTGGGGCCCAGCGAGAAAGACAACCCCGTCTGCCCTCACTTCCTGTCCCCAGCCATCTCCAAACTGAAACCCTCTCCAGCCCCTCCTTCTCTGCTGAGTTCCTTTCCCGGGCCAGGAGGTCACCTGACCTCTTTGTTCTCCCACACCTTTAGCATCCCTTTGCAGGGAGGAAGGGCCTGGGCCATTAGTTGTCAGGAGACAGTGTCAGCCAGAAACTGAGGCACCCACACAGTATTCAGAGGAAACATTAAGAACAGTCCCACTTCGTCACACCACCGAGGGCCTGATTTTTCAGAGGTACTGAGCTCTCACAGCTGCCTCTGCCTCCAGCTGAAGTTTTGGGCGCTGAGCACTTCTGCAGATTACAACCTTATGTAAGAACGGCCAGACTAGGTCAGACCAATGGTCCATTTCGCTCAGAATCCTGTCTTCCAGCGCCAGCTGCTTCCGAGGGAATGAACAGAACAGGGCAAATTAGCGAGTGATCCATCCTCTATTGTCCAGTTCCAGCTTCTGATTGAGGTTTAGGGACACCTGGAGCATGGGGTTACATCCCTGACCGACTTGGCTAATAGCCGTTGTTGGACCTTACAGTTACTTTTGTGGGCTTGTAGCCAGATAGCAAACCCTTGGGGTGTAATCCTGGTTCCCGTCAATGGAACCAGGATTTCACCCTTGAAAGAGGAGTGCACAGTGGGCTTTTCCCCAAATAGGCCTCAGTTTTCTCAAATACCCCTTTGTTCTGGGTGTCTCCTGTTCTGACCTGACCAGAGACAGCTGCAGCCTGGTGATCAGCGCTGGGCACCTGCACTGAAATTACAGAAGTGCCGTGCCCCTGAAAACCATCTCAAATCGAGCACCTCCTGTCAGCCAGCCAGATTAAAAATATAGGCCATGTGGCCTGACCCTGATCAGCCGCTGTGGAGGGTGCTGGCATTGACGTGAGCTCACCAGACATCAGGATTGGGTCCCCTGAGTTAGGCAGTGTTTTGGGTGACCTCCCAGCCATGCTGGGGGGAGAAGGGGGGAACTTTTTGTTTAGGTTTGCAAACCTGGGAATGGTTTGTGGCTGGCTCCCTTTTCTGAGAAGCCCCAGAGTGCAAAGGGGCCTGGGTCGTATATGGTTCTGGCTCTGGCCCGTCCCTGCCCTGTTCTTCAAGGGAGCTTGCTGCCCTGCAAAGGAATCCCGATTGCTCATCTGTGTGGTTGCTAGGTTTGATAGAAGAGACATGTCCCTGGCTCTAGACGTGCCACCTGTCCCGGTTTTCCCAGGATCGCCCCTTCTTTGCAGCAGCTGACCCAGGCGCCCTGCAAAGGGGCTCAGTCCCCACTGCGAGCTCTCCAGTTTTACTGGCTCTCTCCGAGTCATCTCTAACCAACGCCGTTCCTGGCTCCCTCCTGCAGGCCTCTCATGGCCACCAAGGCCTTCATCTCCCTCTCCTGCTCAGGGCCACTGATGAACTCTGGTCTCATATCGCCCATCCTGTGTGTGGCCTCTCATGGGCCCCTGATCTCCTTGGAGCTCCTCATGGACCCCCACTTCCAGCTGGAGTCGAGCTGATTTAGTTCCTGCCTTGCTAAAAAGGGGACACTTCTAGTTCAGTTTCAGAACTGATACTCGAAAGCTGACCACAGCCTGCATTGACGGGGGGTGTGGTCTGTCAGTGCGATAAACAGCTTTCCAGATCTATTTTTAGCAATGAAAACCTCTATATAAGCAATAACGACCGATAGTCGGCACTACTGTTCGCCGTTCTTCTGGGAGTAGGGATAAAGACCTGTGAACAGCAGCAATGAACTTTGTATAGTAACAACGACTGAGATCTACTGGTCAGTGCACTAATTCAATGGACATTAGCAGCACAAACACCTTTGTGTGTCGCCACGAATTATTCTGGTACCGCTGCCTAGACAGGAGGGTGAGCTAGGCATTAAAACAGAAACTGAATAGCCAGTTGACCTGGGTTCTAGTTTTTGGTTCCCTCGCTGAGTGGCTATGGGGAAGTCGCTTCCCCTCTCTGGGCCTCAGTTTCTCCATGTTTAAGACAGGGAAGATGATACCAGCCTTGCAGGGCCTTTGGGAGGGGTCATTCATTCAAGTGCTCTGAGAGGGCTGAATGGATAGATGGTACTGGGGCTGCGTCAAAGAGCTTCATAAATCAAGCGAGAAAGGCCGGAAAGCGCAGGGAAAAGACATTTCGGTCACTGCACTGAGACGGTCTCATTTTAACCCTTGCTGAGCTCCTTCTCGCTGAGCTTGCAGCCTTCCCCTTAACAAAACCCCAGCCCACGTCTAAAGAAAAAAAAGGTGAGGGTGGTGGAAAGATTGATTTGAGCTCAGATCTGCTTCCTGAGCTAATCAGACACTTTGCACTAGTGTAACTGACCCACGGGGTGCAGCCCGATGGAGCAATTGTTGCCATTTTTACATCTACTCCCACAGTCTTAAAATGCCAGCTTTCCTGCAAGGATACCATATGATACTTATTTGTACCCCTCGCTGAGCTCAGAGTGCCACTGTGCTGGGTGCTGTACATACACGTAGTCATAGATGGTATCTGCCCCAAAGCACTCACAGTCTAGATGAACATGGGTGGGAGAAACAAAGGGCTATTGCCCTCACTTTACAGGAAAGAAACTGAGGCACAGAGATTGGTTTTTTTTAATGCAAGCCTGTGGGAGAGTTGGGAATCAGACTCTGACTTCTTAGGGTCCAGGTTAGTGCCTTTTCTGCAAACCTAACCTTCCTCAGAGCCACAGAACTGCCGTTGGTCTCCTTTTCCTATTTCATGTCCTTCCTTGTGCTGCATAACAAGGGCTGCGTGACTTTCCTCTGCATGACAGCATAGGACACAACACGGCTTTGTGCGACCGCTGAGACTTAGCCAAGGAGGTTGCCCAAAACGTATCTTGCTGGCTATTTTATGTTGGTTGTTGGGCATGGTGCCGAGGTCTCGGGGAGTGGGCGAGCCTCTGGATTCTGGCAGGCATCCTTCAAGGCAGTGATACTAATCCTGGCTTTTGATATATATATAAATCAGTGTCACTCCTTTGGAATCACAACTGGTGTAAATGGGTATCACTCCACTGAAGCCAATGGGCCAGACCCCCAACTGGCATCATTTGACATAGATGTATTGGCCTCATCGGAGCTAAACTGAAACCCCCAGATAGGGATCTGGCCTGTTTGAATTTTATTAATTATTATTCAAAATAACAACACTGCAAAATGCTGCAGGGTCTTTCCTTGTACTGGCCATGGGGCCGGAGTGACAATATTCTGAGACAAAATAGGCAGGATTGGGAATGGATTTCTCAGGGAATTGGGAATGGGTAGTATGGATCCTTTCCCCTCTTGGCTGCTGGTTCAGCAATTGATTAGCGATGGCCAAAGCTCCTTGTAACACACCGATGGCTCTGAGCCCCCTGCTCTGATAACTCCGAAGTGCTCAGTCCAGATCTGGATTTTTTTCATTCTGGTGACAAATTTTGACCAAAATTAATGTTGTCATTTCCGTTAATATTTTTCTTCCAAAGTTTTTTGGGGGTTAAGAAGTTGTTTTTCATGAAAACTCAAAATGTTTAGTGAAAAACTAAGGTCCCATGAGAATTTCTCTGTCTCTCTCTCTCTCTCTTTTTGACTAAAAAGCCCATTTTGAGTAGGAAAAACGCTTTGAAGAAAGCGTGTTGACCAGCTCCCATCTCAGTCCATGTCCCACTGGAGGAGGAGCTCCCCACATCATAAAAGAGGCCACAGTTTTCAAAAGAAACTACTTCCTTTGGGTGCCCAACAGGAGAGGCCTTCAAAAAGGACCTGGTTTTCATAGGCCTTAAGGGGTCTCAAGGTGGCCCCCTCCCAAATCTGAGAATCTTGGCCCATTCAGCCCCCTCGTTGGCAGTGTTCAGAGAGGCCTCAGTTCCCTTTTGGGGGGGAGATAGAAGAAGCTTTTACCACCTACACACTCTGCTGTGGCTAATTCCAGGGCTTCAGTTTCTGAAGCTACCCATAAAGCCCCTTGTGATGGCCGCCATCTTGGCTGACCCATCGGGGATCGAACCGGTGCCCGGTGGAGCTAAAAGCATATGCTGCTACAGCACTAAGCTGGTGTAGATGGGGCTGTAGCAGACTCATATCCTCTGGATTTCTGCAGAGCTGATTCTATAACATTTCCCTGGTGGGTTACACATTCCCCGTGCTTTTATGTGTGGTTTAGGATCTCACAAATAAAAAGGTGATAAAATAAGCTCAGGGCAGAGAAAAGAAGAGCTAACATGATGCAAGTGTAAAAATCGATGCCAACTGGAGAGTCGTCTCAGCTGCAAGGTTTGGACTGAGAAGTGGAACCGAACTCACTCGAAGTTATGGGGGTGGGGGATGGGTCAGAGGTAGGGAGTTTTGCTTTGGTTTATTGTAAAGCTCGGAGGCCCAGCTTCTCAGTGGGCATGAATGGAGCGAGGCCCAGCTGAGCGTCAGGGCCAAGATTTAGCTTCACTGTTCAGCTCTGGAGCTGGGACTAGATGGCAATTGCCAGGGCGTTCTCTGAGCTGAGTTCAGGCCTTGCTCAGATATAAACTCAAAGGGCCTGATTCTCAGTTACGCTAGGTCCCATCTACACCCTGCTCCAATGGTGTGAAGGGACCCTTAACCTGGATGCCATGACACCCATTTTGAGGTCCTTTTGCCCTGCAAGGAACCTCGGTGTCAATGAGAATCAAGCCCCAAAGCTTAACATGGGCTGGATTTATCCCTGAGGAAACTCCACGGGAGTCACTGGAGTTCACCAGGATGAATCCAGCTCATCTTCTCTGACCCGCCTGAACCTCAGACGAAGAGCGAGGGTGGTCCTGCTTTGGAAGGCTATTGATTGGAAGGTGTCACTGCCTGACGCCCCGGGGACAGGCCGAGGCAGTAATCTCCCGCTTTCTTTTTGCCCACAGAAGAGACAGATGCTTTCACGGAGTCTCCAGAAACATACCGAGCCACTGAGCCCAAGGGGACCAAGGAGATTGTTACAGTGACAGAAAAGCTGGAGGAGCTTCAGCTGTCCAAAGCGGAAGTGGAGAATGAGTCGAGAGGGGCTATATACACCGTCCCTCTTTTTCAGGACATGAGAGACGCTGAGCAGCAAAAGCCAAGCAGTGCCCCCGAAGAGGACAAAATTCCTGTCTCCTGGGAACCCCCTCTAGATAACTCCGTATCCTCAGATCTAGGACTTCACCCGCCATCACGTTCCCCTGAGAGCCCAGCCAGTCCCGAGGCAGGTCTGACTAGCAGTGATGTAAAACCAGGGAGCCCTGCACTTCCAGCTGAGGAAGGAGAAATGGGGAGAATTGGAAATTGCACAGAGACACCCAGGAATGGTAGGTAGAGAATCCTCTTAGTGTCATCAGGGAACGTTTTTAAGGCGATGGCTAGAATGGGGTCACGAACGCAGCTTTGAAGGCATGTCTCCAAAGCTCCAGAGTCCATAGGACTGGTATTTTCAAAGAAGCCAAAGGGATTTAGATGCCCATGTTACAATGGGAGTTGGGCACTTTGACAATTGCAAGCTAATCCAGTCTCTCCTACAGGTGGCTCATGTCAGTTGGCCCCATTGTCAGGATCTCTCCAAATACTTTCACTGGCAATATTTATGGGGAGAGCTGGTTGAAGAACCAGTAAAACAAAACATAGTGAATTATTTTAACTGTTTCTTTGAAACCTTGACAAAAATTTTCAAAATTTTTCTATCCAAGGGATCAAAAAACTGAAAAACATTTGTCAGAAACATTCAGCTTCTTTTTGCCCCAGCTGAAAATCAAAATTTGCAAAAGTCCCATTATCTCAAACTAGTGTTGGGCTTGGTGCTGAAATCCCCTGGAATTCATGGCAACTTCAGAACCTGGATCCAGAACCCAGTTTGGCTGCTGGCTCCTTCCTTCCACTTTTAATAAAAGGGGTGAAAAGAAAGGGGAATACACGTATTTATGGAAAGCAAAACATGCACAGAACCAGTTCATTTTGTATTTCTGGCAACGAAGGACTTGGAACCAGCTCTTTGCCTGGTGTAAATGATCTCACTCAGTTTCGTTTAAATGGGAGTTCACACCAGCTGAGGAATCTGGTTTATAGTTCCCAGACAAAACACTGTTAAAATGGAGTTAAGGTTGATGTTAAGTTTGCAAAACAAGGAGGATGGATAGTCTAGTGGTTAGGGCACTAGCCTGGGATACAGGAGACCTGCATTCAATTCTCTTTTCTGCACAGACTTCCTGTGTAAACTTGGCCAAGTCAGTTAGCCTCTTGTGCCTCAGTTTCCCATCTGTAAACTGGGGATAATAGCATTGCCCTATCTCACAGGGTTGTTGTAAGGATAAATATATTGAAGATTGTGAGGTGCTTAGGATATAATGGTAATAGGGCCATATAAATACCTAAGATAGATATAATATGGATGATCAACTTAAGGGCAAATGTTAGAGAGATGTTGTGAGGATCAATGACAATATTTTTGTTCTGAAATGTTGGTTTGAAATGAAAAATGTAGTTTCATCATGTGGAATCATTTCATTTTGATTGAAAATGCTGAAATATTTAGCTCTGACATTTCCGCTTAGAAACTTTTCGTTTCATGAGAAGTTTCGATATTTCAACTTTTGCGGAACAAGAACTTAATTTGAAAGGTCAGCGTTTTCCCCAGGGAATGAAAACCCCCTTTTCTGAGCAGCTCTGGTTGTTCGTCCTGTAGTTTTATTGCTGTCTTTTTCATTTGAATTTTGCAGAGGAAGAACATGGAACTGACCTGGAACAAACCTTGAGGTCTTCGTTGGAGGGAGAGAACGTGAGGATTACTAAAGAGACGCAGCTACCGGGCAGCAGCCACCAGGGATCAGATGGGGTGCAGAACCCAATTCATCCCACTGAGATGGCTCCAGGAGAGCCCCAAACCATGGTCCCCCATGCAGAGGTAGAAACGACTGATGGAGACATGACCACCAGCCCTACAAATGTGACAGCAGAAATCTCACCGAAACTAGCCGGACCCGGTGATGCAATCAAACCAAACATGTCTCACGTTCCCATCAGTTCCCACCAAGAACATGGAGAGGACCCCACAGCAGAAGGCAGCTCTGCTGATGTCTTAGAGGCAGATTTCATCAATGGTTCCAATCACCTAGAGGTCATTGCCACGAAGAAGGCAGATGCTCAGAACACCAGCTCCAGGGGCATCGAGAAGGACTCTGGGGTGCAAGAGCACTCTCCTTCCATCGCTGCTTCTGCTGCCCCAACTGCGGGGTGGAAGGCAGAAGATCTCAAAGAACCAGGTCGGGTGCTCTCTATGGAACGTGCCCAGACCTATGCCACCCCGCCAAGTGGTCTTGTTTCCGGGTTGAGCAGCACACGCTTCCCTGACCCGGGCAGACACCCGGGTGCTTCTGAAGAGGCAGAGCTATCTGGAGACGGGGCACTTGGCACAGCGTGGCCAGAAGGCACCCCAGCGATTCAGGATATCCTGCTGTCCGTATCCCCTGGTATGGGAAAGTCCAGCCTCCAGGAGAGTGAGGAGCACTCAAGTTCTACCTGGCTTCTGCTGCCTGCTGCCACCCGCTCCCAGGTGGAGGACGTCCACTCTGCCTCCCGACCGGAGGTGACGATGGTTGCCCTCACTGTTTCGAACATGGAAGTAGGCCAGGTCCATACCGTGCTGCCGCCCATTAGAAAATCTCCAGCAGAGAGTGACAGCCAGATGGTGGGACGCAAACGGGTGGGACCGCCTGACTCCGATGCGAGCGGCCGATTGATAGGTGAATCATCTGAGGAGGAGAAGGTCATTGAAGAGCAAACTGTTCTCTCTGCTACCCTGGCACCAGCGGCCATCTCCCCCACGGGTACTCCTGGAGAACCAGAAGTGGACAGATGCTTATCCACCACCAAGCACGGCCTCACCTCCACCACTGCAGACATCTCCAAAGAAGCATCAGGCCCAGCGTTGGAGGGGATCCCTTTCACAGACGCCCCTTTGACCGCCACCCACCCTCTCCCCGTCCTGCCAACAGACAGCGCCAGCCTGGGAGCAGGGGTGAACATTTCAGGTAACCCATACGGCTGTGCTGCCTTGGCCCTCTGGGCAGCCATATACACTGGCCTCTCGCACTAAAAACCTCCCTTTCACACTATGCTTTCCTCTGTCTGTCCATCTGTCTGTCTGTCTTTCTCTTCCCCCTCATTCAGCTGGATCAGGGAAGTTTAACGTTCCGGAGAAGCACATATTTGTCAAACAAATTGGTCTCAACCACGCATGCACTTTAAATCTCTTGCTACTTCTATGAAGTGTTTTTAACGACTGTTTCAATGAAAAAAAAAAGTCCTATGACTAAACACGGTACTAATAAAGGGAATTAAAAGCTTTCTAGAACAAAACCACCTTGGCTAGATCTGTGCTTCCCTTTGTACTTATTGGTCCACTGCCTTGTGTCTTATTGCAATTTTCCTCATATGTGTGTGTGTCTCTCCCACTGATGAACTAATTCTCTTTACACCTGGCCTAAGAACTATGGGCCAGATTATAAACCCCTTCTGTATAGTGGGCCTGATTCTCATTTATCCTGAGGCCCCTTTGCACAGCTCTGCCGGTGTAACGTGTTATTGTTTGCATTGTGATAGTGTCTTGAAAATTTCTGCAAACGGACAAACCAAATCAGCTTGGGTAAATGGAAACTTTTTGAGCATTTTGAAATATTCCATTTGGATTTTGACCATATACCACCCCCTTTTCAACCTTTTTTTTTTAAGTATAAATTAAATTACATTTTGAAACAAAAAATTGTTTGAACTGAAAAAAAAAAAAACCCAAAACACTTTTCATTTAGAAAATGCTGAAACAGAACCTTTCTTTTTCCACTTTTGTTTGGGCCAGGAAATTCACTGAAAGTGACCCTTTCTCATGAACAGTTTCAGTTTTGATGAAAGCAGCATGTTTTGGTGAAAAAAAACATTTAGTCAAAAATTCCTGACTAGTTCTAGCTGCTATTGCTTGGGCTAAGGTTGTCTAGCTGGGGCTGTAACAGATTCATCTCCTCTATGAATTGGCAAAGAGGGGGACCTGGAGCCTATGCTTACCAGAGGGTTTCCGTTGTGTCTGGGAGGCCCCAGTCAGGGATCAGGAACAAACAGAGTGAAAATTTTCATCCAAAACTTTTTTTCGCTGAAGAGTGCAGGTTCAGCAACACCAAAACCCTGGCGAATTCATGTAAAAAAGAAAACCAAAACCAAAATTGCAAAAGTCCCAGTGTTCTGTTTGGAGAGTTTCAAAATGAAATGTTTTGATATTTTGGTTATTTTTTGACTTTTTGTTTAAATTATTTAAATTTTTAAATATATTTCAATTAAAATTTTTTTTTAAAAAAATGCTCAAAATTCAAGCGAGTCATTTTGCTCCAGGTTGAACAAAGTGTTTCATGTGACCCAAAACTAAGTTTTTTCAAACTTTTCAATTTGCCCAACATTTTGAAAAATTTCACGTTCAGTTGAATTTGAAACAACTTTTTCCTCGATTTTTCTGAATTGCCAGAGAACCAAAAAATATCATTCGCCCAACTCTGATCGGGCCTCTGGTGCTAGGAGCTGTACAAACTCACAGAAAAGACACAGTCTCTTACCAGAGAGCTTCCAATCCAACACAGAGGGCAACTCTTAATTAAACCAACAAAAGTCGAGTATATTGAAAATAATGGCCCAAACCATCGTAGTAGTGAATTAAGAACTAAATGTAATTATGATCACCAATCACCATGTCACATTTCATAGGAAAGAGAATGCCTCTGGCCTCACGGCATTCTGGGTCAGTGCTGAATCACAGGGAAGAGCGCCCTTTGCTGTCACAGAAACCCAACCTCCTGCAGCCACGTCAGACGTCTCCCATCTACTCACCGACCTAGCCTGACCCAGCCCAGCTCATACAGCCCAGTTCATTCAGATCGCAGGTGGAGTGAGGGAAATAAGGAGTCAGCACTGTGCTTCTAAGGAGAAGGATTTGTCCTTATCCCTTAGGCGTGCCGATTCTAGGATTGTAGCCGCTGGTGGAGCTGCGGTAGAGTTCTACGGACGATGTAAGCCGTGCAACGCACTCTGTATTGGGGTAGCTGACCTGGGTTTCCAGGGTCCAGTCAATTGTGCATAGGCCCCGGGTGCAGATGCTGCGTACCCCGAGAGAAGGGGATCTTCTGCCGACGTAGGAATACCATCTCCCCGGATGACGTTAGCTCAGGACCAGCTGGAGAGAGGGATTGTTTAGGGTGACTTTAAGGAAGCCTCACCAGGCACAAAGAAAAATTTGGGCTGCAGCTCAAGACATGTTTCCTGTTGCTCAGAGCAGAACAGTCTCTCTAAGGGACGTATCCATCACATGGGGGCATTTTAGGCGGGACCAGGTGTCGCGATTTTATAGGGACAGTCCCAATTTTTGGGTCTTTTTCTTACAGAGGCTCCTAGTGACCCCCACCCGTCCCAATTTGTCACACTTGCTGTCTGGTCACTTTGGGTGGGACCAGACAAAGCACTCTGAGATTAGAATGGGGAAATGATCTTGAGACATGGTCTGTGGTAGAATGGGACCGGATGACCTCCTGGGTCCTTTCCCTCTTTAAGAAGCTCACAGGGGTCCTGATCTCCTCACTCAGAAACTCCCACTAATCCAAAATCTTGCAATGCTCCCAGCAGAAAGCATGGGCTGACTCCGACATGAACCAGTCTGGTCTCCACAAGCCCTGTGTCCGTTCTTGGTCTGATTAAAGCAAACGCTGCTGTGATTCTAAATACTGTATGCACTGCGCGTTCCCCCTTTTAATCCCTAACCCAAGGTCAAAAGCAGAGCACATTGATTTTAGTGGGAGTTAGGCACCAAAATCCCTTGGAGGATCTGAGCCTAAAATCACACATCAAGTCTGCAGCAGAGGATGAAACTCAGGACTCCTGGGTCCCCACCTAGCAGCCTATAACCACGGGGCCGTCGTTCAATACTTCATGCAGCATCGTGGCCCTAGAGGTGCTTCAGAGGAAGACACAAAAGAACTCCGTGCAGTAGCTAGATTCGGGATAGGCAGCCGGCCCTGCCTAGGAGAGACGCTCTTAAGCCTTGAGGAGGTTTTTAGTTACATCTATTGCTAGCCTCTGGGCATTTAGCATTTACTATTCTACGTCTGGCTCTTCTTGTTACCCACATCAACCTCCCAAACCTCTTTGATTCCTGCTCAGTTCTCGGCCTCAATGCCTTCCTGTGGTGCCGTGGTAAGGGCCCTCGCCTATCACTCGGTAGACCTGTCTTCAAGTCCCTGCTCTGCCACAGACTTCCACTGGGAGCTTGGGCATCTCGCTTAGAGGGGGGACTGGGCCCTAGAGAGGCTGTCTCAGGGAGAAAACAGCACTAAGGATAAGTACATTAAAGATTAGCGAGATGCTTGGATGCTATGGGGATGGGAGACAGATAAGTACCTATTTGTATCATGGACCAACACCCTATGGTGCTGGGTGTTGTGCAAACACAGACCAAAAATACAGTCCTGAGACAACAGATGGGGGCGTGGGGGAGCGTATAGGAAGCTGCCAAGAGTTGTCAGCACGACAGGTCTCAGGTTACTTTCAGCCTAACCGAGAGAGAGAATCGTGTCTCGTAATTTAAGCAGATAGCAATAGCTTGGAGATCACAGGGGCATCAGAGTCCCGGCTGGAGAAAAGCTACAGGACAATATGCTGAAGCTAAGTCATCTGCAGGGCAGCTCATCCAGTCGATCTAATTGCAAGCGTCTGGCCGTGCCTGGCGAAGGCAGTTAACAGAGGCCATTCGCTTACCTAGTGTCCAGATTCTTGCTCTGCTGAATGGGTCAGAAGAGGGTGGAAGCATCCAACCGGTTTGCAAAGCCTTAATGGCTGGAACGCTCTTCGGATGCGTTGTCTAAAGGAGGCATTTGCCCTCTAAGACCCAGTGAGCACCAGTAGATCCATTCCCAACGCTGGGAGTGACCTGCAGTAAAAACAAAGTGAGCACAGCTACAAATAAAGAAGTTAAATTAGTGAACTAAGGATGGGCTGAGGGGCAGGAACTATTCGGTTCAACGCTTGCATCTGGCAGGAAGTGTGGTCTAGTGGGTAGAACAAAACTTTAGGCATCAGGACAGCTGAGCGTTGAGGTTCAAATATATTCAAGCTAAAGAATTTCCTGTAGGTAGCAGCAATGGGAGGCAGTTTTGCCTAGTGGATAGTGAGGACATTGCTCAAGCTCCTGTCTCTCTCTTTCCTTCTATGACAGTTTCATCATCCATGAAGCAGGGATGAGGACAGATCTGCAAATGAAAAGCTCAGTACTGGAGCTCAGGAATGTGACTCTGGGACACTGCCGCCTGCTGATGTTCGTTAGGGTGTGAAATTTTCAAAGCCAAATAAAAGATTTGGACGCCCATTTGCCACTCAAATTAAAATCTTAGCCTGCATGTTCAGAATGCTGTGACCACTAATATCACAGGGTCGCCGTGTTAGTCTGTATCCACAAAAAAAAATGAGGAGTCTGGTGACACCTTAAAGACTAACAGATTTCTTTGGGCATAAGCTTTCGTGGGTAAAACACCCACTTCTTCAGATGCCACACTCTAAGTAACCCTCAGAAGACACCCCGGTCAGTAGCCTTGGAGAAACGTGATAATTTTTTAATATATAATATTGATGTTTATTTTTAAGCATTTTTTTCAATTTTTAATCGATTTAAATTTTCACGGTGGCTTAAGCCCCATAATTTTGTGCATTTCCCCCCCCAATTTTTATCAATTTATATTTTCACAGTTGCAGGAAATTATGGGAAGGTCAGGCAATGTGGGGGATGGGGAGAGATCAGGCCACAGAAGTTCAGATTCAGAAAGTTAATGCTTTATAACCATTAGAACACCAATTGTCACCATCACATGCCACAGTATACAATGGGCATATCCATAAACCCAGCTCTAAGAAGTTCTCAAGCCGCAGTTTGCTTCCTTTGTCTACCTGTACATTTCAATTGTAATTGATGGAAGTATTTTTTCATGGGTTTGTGTGTGCATTTGGCGCAACTGACGCTTATCGACATTTGCCAATAAAAATCGCATCCTTCCAAGTCCCTTAGTGAAATCACTGTAATTCTTCCCTGTTTTATAAATGGGGAAACTGACGCACATAATACTTTAATTAATACAAGGCAACAGAGCCTGGGAATGGCAGAGCCAAGAATGGGACTCGGATTGACGGGGGGCGAGTGCTTGGATCGCTAGCCCAGGCCGTCATCCCCTGAGAGTATTTCCCAGCCAACATGATTCTCTGTCCCCGGTTGAGTCTGACTTTTAGCTCAGTCCAATCGAGCAGGAGGGGACCCACCACCAGAATTCATTCCTATTCCTGGGGAGACAGCAATCCCTTCTTGAGATGCACGGCTCCACCCCCGCCCCCTCATGGCTTCTCAGACAATCCTCTGGGTGCAAACAGAATGGGCGGTAGATCCTCTTGCTCTGAAAGAATCCACCACCTCCCTGGAGTCCACTCCATCCCCAGTGCCCGCCAATCCAACGGCCGCCACTGAGCTCACACAAAGACAATGTTTTACGTTTGGTTATAAAATTATTGAATGTCCCTCCTCACCCCCTGCCCAGCACTTACCTTCTCTACGGATCATTTGAAAGGTCAAATGGCCCCCACCACTCAGGTCTGTCCCATTGGGTCTGCAGGATGGAACCAAGTTTGTAACAGTGTCCGAGAGCGCTCGCCATGTTTGGGGAGGGGTTGCTCTACGCGGGTCTCCCAACATGACTGAGGTTCCCGCGCAGATGGAAACTTAAAACACTAGTGCTGCCTCTTTACCCACAGCAGAGCCCCCGACATCGGAGTGTCCAGTCACACCCGGCTCTCCAAGAGGATTGGGGCATTCGGTTCTTCATGATGCCACGAGGCTGGCTCATTGCTCTGCATCTCTTGCGAGCCTTAGGCCTAGACAAAATAGGCCTCCTTCTGGTTTAAGATGTGACACAGAGCCAGAACTTTAGGGGGCATGCTTGGGTCTTGCGGGAGAGTGTGTGTGTGTGGGGGTTGAATCCTGTCCTCTCCCAACACTTGAGAGGGAACGGGGGGGTGGCAGATCAGAGGCTTGGAGTCCACCTCTTTTTACAATGTATTCTGAGCATCCCGTCTCCAAAGATTCGGCATCAGCAGGAGAGAGGCCTGAGACCCCATCGCTGGCTCCTGGAGAAGTCTGGAACAGTTGCAGCCAAGCCCGATCTCTCGGGGTGCTGCTCAGCTCAGATTTGCTCCCAGTATTAATGTCACTTGGGATCCCAGGACTCAGCTGCCTGCTTCACTCTTTGCATGTGCTTTCAGATGACTGCATCCCAAACCCTTGTATGAACGGAGGGACCTGCAGTGAAGGAGGAGAGCGCATCAGCTGTATATGTCTGCCAGGCTATGGAGGAGATACCTGTGAAACAGGTGAGTCTGGGGGTGCACTACAGACATGGCCTGAAATGCTGCTGTGTTTAGAGGAAACAAAACAAACCCACAGCCCACTTGGACTGCTAATTGTGCTGCGTGTCACGGGCAATTTCAGGGTGGCAGCCGGGATAGAACCCAGATCCTTCAGCTCCAACAGCCATCTGAGCGCAAGTGGTAGAGGGGTCCACGATGCAGTTCTGATTCTGTCCAGGAGAGGGCAGTGGCACGCACACACCAGTTCAATAAAAAGTCATCTCTGGTCTTCAAACCAACCTGGTCTTCAAACCGACCATGCTGGTTTTTAATTTCAAGGGAGTTCAGTGCCAGAACTGGTGGACACTAACTCTGCAGTGCATAAAACATAGCCCTTGTATAGCCCCGGAGCTGCAGGAACCCCATGCTAGCAGTGAGAGAGGACCTCCGGTCTACCTGACCCCATCTGTCCATGGCCTCTCTACTAAGATAGCCAAGAAGGGGGCAAATTTAATGCCAACCAAGAAGGTGCTTTTGTTATGTGGACACCTCTTCAACTGGATCATGACCCAACAATTCAATTCACATGAGCCTCCACCCGTCTTGTGGGGCTTCAACTCAAAGATCTAAAGATGCCTGGCTGCATACAGCCCCCTAAGCCCTCCTGCGGACTACAGGGCTTCACTGCTGAATAACACAGCTAGAGAATAATCAGGATAAAAAGTGTTCTGAGCTCACCCCCTGGGACAAATGATTAGTGCTGTGGGACGGACAGAAGTTCCGTTTTGCCAAGGATTCCAAGATTTTGAAATGCGGCTTTGTTCTGAATTGGAGCAAAACCTGAACATTTCAGAAGTCTCCACAACAAAAAAAGTCCAGCATAAATTTTCTTTTGGGTCCACCGAATTCGGATATAACGCAGTAAAGCTGCGCTCCAGGGGGGTGAGGCTGCGCACTCCAGCTGATCAAAGCAAGTTCAATATAGCGCAGTTTCACCTATAACACAGTAAGATTTTTTGGTTCCTGAGGATAGCGTTCTATCGGGGTAGAGGGGTACACACACACACACACACACACACACACACACACACACACACACACACACACACACACACGTATTATAATACTATTACAATATATATAATACAAAGTTTAAAAAATTAAAAAGGAAAAAACTGAAACATTTTGTTCCACAAATGTCTAAATGGGATGTTCTGACAATATCAGAACCTTTTCCCTCCAGTTTTCTTCCTAAACGAAATTCCAGTGAAACAGACCCAGTCTTGCAAAGTGTTGGCCTTGTGACAGAACTGAACAGTTCAGTGATACTGAAATCTTAGCGCTTCAGGACCCAAGTTAGTGATCAACATTAGCCAAAAGAGCCCCAGTCGTGTGAATTCATTGTTTCCATGTACAGATTTTATACACCTATAAAATATTCTCACAGCAAAATGACTGATCAAGTTTATTTTACCAACTACAATTGGTTAATAATGGTAAAAGCATCCTGATTGGTTAATAAATTAAATCACACAATGTTTTATTATCACATGCTGCAATGAGCCACAGGAGACCACTTGAGGCTCGCGAGCGTTAATCTGAGTATCACTGACATCATCCAATGGACTATGGACCCATCAGAGTTTCTCCAGTGAACTCTACATTGGACCCGCATTTCATAACCACAATCCTAGTGACAAACAAAGTGGAGCAGGCCTGTTAAAAGAATGTTAAGGTGTCTATGCCCCAGGGCAAAACTTACCGAGAAATGACAGGATGGAATAGGCTAGTCGAATAATTAAGGCTCGCCAGACCAGTTAAAGATTAAAGAAAAATCCAATAAATAAATCATGAAAGACCCATGGTTGGAAGGAAGCAAGACGGAAAGACAATGAACGAGTAAGCACTATAATGCCCGCATCGCCATTGCTTTCTACCTTGGGCAGTCATTTAAACCAGTGCAATGTGAGTGCAAAACATTCTGACCTGGTGTAAATGACTGAGCTAGGCACAAAGCAATGGAGAATCAGACCTATAAAATGCAATAGAAAAATTGGGCTGCTAGGAGAATTGTTCTGTTCAGAGACGACTCTGGAATTCACGCGCATTTACATTAACATCCCTTTGCCCTGTTCTGGCAGAGAAGTACAGTTGTGCTCACTTTAAATCCTCTTTACGCTGCCCCAGCAGGGTAAAGGACGCATAGTGCAACTGAGAGATCCAGGTCTTTGGACTCGAGGGGAGCTGTAAAATAGCCATTGATGGAGATGGATGATCCACCATACCCTCCTGGGTGTATGTCTGGAGGATCCAGAGTCACACCAGATGCGAATCTGACTCTAACCAAAATATTGGGCCAGATTCTCAGCTGTATAAACTGGCTCCATTGACTTCATCCAGTTTACATCAGCTGAGCATTTGGCCCAGGATTTATAATATGGTAACCAGATAGCAAGGGTGCAAAATCAGGACGGGGGTGGGGAATAATTGGCACCTATATAAGAAAGCCCCAAATATCAGGACTGTCTCTATAAAATTGGGACATCTGGTCACCTTATGCAAAGCCAGTCTCTACCAAAGCATGTTACGGGACGAGGATTTGTGTGGAACACGGTTCTCTCTTGATGTTTCTTTTGAACAGTTGCTGGGAGTAGCTGATCCATCTCTGTGCAGACACGCTTGTTTCTCTCGCTTCTCCAGGCATCTTGTCTTTCTCCCCTCATTGGCTCTCTTGTTTTTCCTCTTTCCTCCCTCCAGATCTGGAGAAGTGCAGGCCAGGCTGGAACAGCTTCCAGGGGTCCTGCTATAAACATTTCGCCATCAGAAGGAGCTGGGAGGATGCAGAAACTCAGTGCCGGCGTTATGGTGGTCACTTGGCCAACATCATGACCCCTGAAGAGCAGAACTTCATCAACAGTAAGCAGCATTGCCTTCAAATATCGGGAGCAAGGCCTCTCTGGAATCATGAGCTGGGGGCTTCAAAATCATGAGAGTTAAAAAAAAAAAAAACCAAAACATTTGAGCTCTTTTTTATTTGCCTTCAGGTTCCAGAGGCTAAGGAATATGCCTACACTGTATTGCAAATGGTTGTCTCCAGCTGTGTGCAGATAGCAGCACATGTTTGTGTTTGTAAGTTTGTTCCTAGGTAGTTTCTGTAGCTTTGGGTCCAGGAACTAGAATTCCCAGGATGCACTGCAGAGAGTGTGAGGGCATTGGGGAAAGGGAGAGAGAGAGAGAGGAAGAGCAGGAGAAATGAGAATATGAGCTGCGTGAAGGAGCGAGGGGAATAAAGCTTACCCTTGCGGTTATCCAGCTTCCCGAGTCTTCCTCACAGCGGTTGAGGTACAAAAATTGGTGACGAGCACTAAAAAACCCCAGTGAAACCGAAATCTGTTTTAGGGTTAACCAAGTACCTCATAATCCTGCTGCTGTTACCTGCTCCCAGGGAAACTGCAGCCTAAAAGCCTGCTGCTGCCGGCAACTGCAGCTTGCCGAGAAGAGAAATTTGAAGGAGCAGTATCTATTTTTCAAAGTGTTCCTTTTCCCCAGCTGGCATGTTCCCCTGCAGTTCTGAGTACCCAGCTGCAGTGCGAACAGAGTTTTACAGGGCCAGTCAGCAATTCTGTGACCAGAAAATCTTCCCGGCTGATTGTTCTCTACCTTTCTTGCTGATGCCTCCAACTTGTTTCCACACTTATTACCATGATGCATGTCCTGCTTCCACTGTTCTTCATGCCTCCCCCAGGAGATCAGCCACTCCCATGGGAACAGTGGAGGTCTTTCTTCAGCAACTATGTGCTTGCTATAGATACTTCTCCATATACTCCAGAAAAGCAGAAAGACTTATTGCTTCATTGCCTTGGTCCCGAAGGACAACGAATCTTCAAACATCGTCCTCCTTGTCCTGACATACTGCAAAATGTGACTCTCTCAGCCCTGGAAGATAATTTTAATCCTTTACTCAATGTTATTGCTGGATGCTTCAAGTTCTGTTCCCATGTATAGATGCCTCCTGAGCCCATTGACCACTACATGGCTGCCTTATGTGAGTGGAGTGCAACCTGTGTATTTGCTATTTTCACAGATGAAATGATGAGGGATCAAATTGTCATGAAGACAGACAGTTCCAAGACTGTCTGAAACTATGCTAAGTAGACCTCATTGAACCAGTTGACTCATCTGAATGGGTTTCTCCTGTCATTCTCGCAGGGAAGCCTAATGGTGCCCTCTGCACGTGTGGACTTGAGAGCTCTAAATTCCAACATGGTTAGAGAATGACAATCCACCACTAACACCAGTGAAAAGTTGCTCATCTTGAAGGAAGCAAAAATTCTTATCACCCTTGATTTATCCTCAGTGTACCACCAGATACTCGTAATGGAAGTATCCCACATGTACACAACTTTCATCACTCCAGGATGCTTGTTCCTATTCAAACAGATGCCATTTGGGTTAGCCTCTGCAGCATCTGTATTCCAGAGAATGATGCATGTGATCTTTAGAGAGATAATGGCGTCCTTTCAAGAGGCCAGTCTGGTGTATGGCAAAGATGATTCTGAACATGATGTCATCCTAACAAGGGTTCTAGAAAAACTCCAACAACATAGACTTACTCTCAGCAAAAAAAAAAAAAAAAAAAAAAAAAAAGGCTAGTCTGTACTGACTCAGTGACATATAGGTCATATTAGCTCTTGGAATGGCATACAACCAAAACCAGACCTAGTGAAAGCCATTTGCGAAGCACCAGTGCTGGACAATAAAGTCAAACTTTGATCCTTCTTGGGCAGGGGGTCACAAGGTTGTTACATGGGAAATCATGAGCTGTTAGCCTCCTTCCCAAACCCTGGTTTTCCTCCAGCATTAGTAATGGTGTTAAATACACAAAAAAGTGTTTTTAATTGATAAGGAGGGGGTCACACTCAGAGGCTTGCTATGTTAAAGGGGTCGTCAGCACAAAAGTTTGAGAAACACTGCACTTGGGACTGTGAGAATACTATTCAACGTTTGTATAGTGGTTTGCTCTGAAAGTAGTTCCTTTGTGCCATCTCCTAAAAAAGGAACGTGCGGCTTGAATGGGATGCAAGAACAGCTTTAACAACATAAAACATGCAATTTCTATCAGCCCGACTCTTAGCTCTTTTGCGTCTGCGATGCAAATGATTGTCACCATAGATGCTTGCGAGTATGGTCTTGGTGCTGTCTTGACTCAGCTAAAAAATGGACAAGAAGTCACTATTGCATGTGCCTTCAGAGCTCTGAGTGCTCCTGAAAAAACTGATTATGTCCTTGAGAAAGGTCTGGTATGTTTCGAAGACACTTCAGAACCTACCTGTGAGTAGGAGATTTATCTTGAGATCGGACCACAAGCCTCTTTCGATTCTATTCACCACGCCCGCTTCTGGTCGACCAACTCTGGTCAAGCATTTGAGCGCTGTGAAGGAGTGAGGGAATAAAACTTATCTTTGCTGTTCTCTAGCTTTCCAAGTCTTCCTCCCAGGGGCTTACGTACAAAATAAACCGACGTCTGTGGGACCTGGGTTTGTACACTCGGTGTTTCCAAGACCATGCTTGGGCGTCCTCACTGCATTGTAAATCTGGGTGTACAATTGCTGGCCCTGGGTCTGACAGCTGGGCTAATGCGTCCACACTGCACTACACCAACCTTCTGACTCAGATCTGTTGCTTGAGCTGCATCCACACTGATAGGCCTTGGCCCTAAGTCACAGTGGGACTCAGGCTCTGACCCACCCCCTAGCAGGATCCTAGGACTCGGGCCCCGAGTGTTTGCTGACCTGAGTCAACTGATTTGTGTGTGGACAGAAGGGGCTGGGTTCAAACCTGAGTCAGAGCCCAGCCTTGGCGTGCAGTGTAGACAGGCCCTACACATTTTTGAGCTTTTCTCTGCAACCACGATAGTTAGAAACTTACTTCTGTTTTTCAGTGAAAGCTGAGGGCTTGTCTAGATGAACAAGTTAGTTCATGATAAAATGGGGTATAAATCTACATCGCGCTTGTCTGCCGCACACCATGTCTGTCTGGATCCTGCTGCTGTGCACTGAAAATTCTCTAGCACACTTTAATCTACTCCTGTTTCAAAGCAGGGAACTCCCTCTGCAGCCTGTGAGCTCTTCTTCCCTTCCCAGGGCAGCATTCCCTGCTTTTTGTTGCAGCTGGGAGCGCAGTTCCCTTGCCTTCCTCCCCTGATGCATTAGCTAAGCCAGGGTGACGGCAGCAACAACCTGCAGATTAGAGAGTGCTGCTGTGTGTGGATGTGCAGCACGTGTGCACACGTGTCTGAGATGTGTACGAACATGCACATGTGTGTATGCACATGTGTGAAAGAGGCTTGTCTCACTGAAAGTGGTGAAAGACACAGAGGTAAATGATCATGGAAAACTCAAGGCTAGCTAAATAGGATGTATGGGGATAGACGGATAGGTAGAAACTAAGGTTTAAAGAAAAGCAATGAGCAATCATGAAAACCCAAGAGGGAAAGAAAGACATACAGTGGGACATGATGAGAAAGGGACAGAGGATCAGAGAGATGCTGTAATGGGGCAAAGAAGCAGTCCAGGGCTGGAGGAAGGGAAGGAGTGAGACAGGGGAGGAGAAAGGGGGTTATGTGCCGAAGGCTGCCGCCCTACCTGGCAGGGCTGTTGCTTGCACAGAGAAGCTGGAGAGTGGCTGCAGCTTGGAGTGCGGGGTGAGAGGATGGGGAAATGGATGGACTCTGCTGCCCTCTCCTGGAAAGACCCAAGAACGAGCCCCGTTTAAATGAAATACCTTGAGCTCGACTCTGGGCCGCCCTTCACTTTGTGCATTTACCTCAATGCACAGTGGTTACCCGACGCTACCAAATCACAACGACCGCCTCGGACCGTAGAGCTGGTCGCAGTTGCTTGGGAGTTTTCCTGTTTCATCTAAATCCCACGGGAAGTCAGTCAGCCTCCCACACGTGTCCCAGGCTAAATATATAACCAGCCGTCTTGGCAGGGAAGTCAGGTCTCCTGCATCAGGGACCAGCCCCTGAAGGATGAGAGTCAGGGGCCCTGTGTCCAGGTAGTTCCCTCATTACCATGGGGGGATTCTTGCCCCTTCCGCTGACGTGAGCCAGGATACTGACCCAGATGGGCCATGGTTCTGATCCAGTCTGGGGATTCCTGTTGGTTTAATTTGCTCTGCACTAACCACAAACCTCCTTTGAATTCCAGATCAGTACAAGGAATATCAGTGGATTGGCCTGAATGATCGAACCATCGAAGGAGATTTTCAGTGGTCTGATGGGAGCCCCGTGGTAAGTCACAAGGGGTCCGTGTGCTACTCTTCAGTGCAAAGGCCCCTTTAAGTCAGCGTGAGAGCTCAGTTAACTAGGCACAGCGTTACCAGCAAACAGACACTGGCTTGGCATGGCCATTTCAAATCAGACACAGTAAAGAGGGGGGGAAAACTCTGTCAGTGGCCCTTTGTTCTTCACAATCACTCGGAAAATATTCTGCAGCTGTGAGAATGAATCAGACACTAAATCATACTTTGCATTGATAGTCTCCTGGGTACGTGGTATCGCTACCCTGGAAGGCAGGCTGTAAACTCGTGCCAAACCACCTTGAGCTTGGACAAGCTAAGCCTGATTTGGCTGGGAGGCCGCTGATGAAAACCTAAGCACTGGTTTCAGTGATTCAGCCATAGGCATTTTTCTACTCTGAGTCAGTGCTGGGCTACTGCCGAGGCACTGGGCTACTTCAGGGATCTTTGCAGGAAGGCCCCCCCCACCCCTTGTTGTTAAGGGCCAGGCCCAGGATATGAATAGGCACTTAGGCATCGCTGCATTCAGAAGTGGAGCACTTCACTGTTTTAGGAACCGACACCTTATGAGCCTTAATCCCACTGACTGTCAAAGTATCTGGGCCTGGACGGTCAAGCGCTCAGCACCCACACTTGGGATCAGATTCAACCTATGGGTGGGGGGAAGGAGAGAGAGAGAGAGAGAGAGAGTGAGTGTGTGTGTGTGTGTGTGTGTGTGTGTGTGTGTTTAGAGATTACTCACTGCTCTCAATGGGAGCTAAGACCAGCTGAAAGCCTGCTCTCAATTACAGGTGCTGAAACCTTGCAAGAATTCTTGGCCTTAAGCCCTCATGGTATTTTTTCCAAAGCAGAGGGAGGGGGGAGCTAATTCAGGTTAAATTCCCTTTTGCTGCACCTTTTTCAGTTCGCTGTGCAGTTTCAGGGGAGGATGTGGTATTCTTCCCTTTCTGTTGCTGTGGGCAGTTAAACCCACCACCCCAGAGGTGATGGCATCTAAGGGGAGGGTGTCGAGACTTTCAGGGTTACTGTCTGACATCCTGAAAGTTTTCCATGGTAATCTTGGGTTGGCCCTGTTATCCCTTCCAGAGCAGGCCTGCAGGTTATCAACCTTTAGAATTGCTACTGATGCTACAACTAGCTAAATCCAACCCAGTGAGCGTGATGGACTTTGGCACAGTGGCTTCTCCATCCCTTGGGGTCTTGAGTTAAAAGACTCGCTGCCTCTTGCTAAACGACACCATTTAGCTCTGTGACAAGTTATGCGTCCAACACAAGATGAAATTCTCTGGCCTGTGCAACATAAGAGGCGAGACTTGATCACAATGGACACTTCTGGCCTTAAAAATAAATAAATCTCTGAATCTCCCCAGGCCCGGTCCAGTCTCCTACATCTAATGGCAGCCAGGTGACTCTTTTGTGTTGGAGCCCTGTATGCAGTGTATTCCTCGCTGTAGAGTTCACTCATGCTCCTTTTCTTGGCAGCTGTATGAGAACTGGTACCACGGGCAGCCCGACAGCTACTTCCTGTCTGGAGAAGATTGCGTGGTCATAGCGTGGCATAACGGGGGGCAGTGGAGCGACGTGCCTTGCAACTACCACCTGTCCTACACCTGTAAAATGGGCCTAGGTAAGCCTCAGTTGTACCACGTCTTCCACCGGCGCCAGCTTCTGCTCTGAGACCTAGACATTAGCATGGGAGCAGGGAAAAGATAGTTGCCATTGAAAAGGTTTTTTTCCCAATGGAAAATGGGCCTCGTGTCCAAAATAGACATTGGAATTGTCCACTTTGGAAAAAACTTTTGAAGTTTTCATCAAAAAACCCTAAATTGATGTTTTGTTGGTTTTTGGTAAATTAAAACCAAAACCACCAAGCATTTTGGCCAGTCGGGCAATCGATTTGATTTTGCCAATCATTTTTGCCCAAATGGCAGGAGGGTTTTGATTTTCGGTTGCCAAAAACTCAGCATTTTTCAAAAAACGTTTGTTGCTGAAAACGAACATTTTCAGATTTAGGTTTTTCAGCATGGCGGGGGGAGGGGAGACCCCAAATGGTGTAAAAACATTTTGACAAAAACAAAACAAAAAAAGTTTTCATGTAACTTTTACACAATACATCCTTAACTGCCTCTCCTAGACATGCCTGCAGCACTATACAAAAGCAACACTACCCAGCTTCTAATTCAGGTGCCTGATTCTCCGTTGCGCTGCACCTTCTTCTGTAGGTATTTCCACCCATACAATGTGTTACGAGTCAGCCTGGGAGCTTTTTACACCTATTTTGCACTGGGGTTGATAATGGCACAAGGTGCAGGGGAGCAGAGAATCAAGCCAGTCTCTTTGGGGTTGGGACCGGCTTTTCGTTCTGTTTGTGCAGCCAGGAGGTCCTAGGCCATGACTGAAGCTGCTAGGCTCTACCGCAACATAAGTCATTAATAATAATAAACATAAGCTGGTCATCTAAATAAATGCTAATAAATAACAGATGTATAAACTGACCATGAATGAATTTAGGCTGGAAACCAGAAGCTTCCTAACCATCTGAGGTGACAGATTCACTGTCCCAAGAGAGCAGTAGTGGGGGCAGACAAGCTAACTAGTTGAAAGATGGAGCTCCATCAGTTTATGAATGGGATGATATGATGGGGTTGCCTGTGATAGCAGGGACTTGACTTGCTGAACCTGCAGGGGGTCCCTTTCTATCTGCTCAGGTGGCGTACAAAGCAAGTTGGCCATAGGGTTTCCCTTTCCGGTTTTTTTGCCCCTTTGAAGGTACGACACTCCCACGCACAGGTCTGAAACATGGACCTTCCACATCCCTTTATGCCCCTTGAGTGACTGCTGGCCGTTACCCTCTCTGTGGACTGACCATGAGAAGAAAGCACGAGACGCATTTTCCCAAGTAGATCACCAAGAGAACTGGGTGGAAATGATGCAAACCCTAAATTAGATTCAAAGATAGAAGGGGATAAGAAAAAATTGCCAAAAATTTAGACTAAAAACCTGCCCCTCCACCTTTTTTTTGGTAGAAATGTTGGTGAAAAGTTTCAGTGAAAATTTGAATTTTGAAAGGTTCCTCCTCCCACCTCTAATGTCTCTGGGTTCCCTGAGGCAATGGAGGGGGGAATTGTCTTGCAGAGGGGCTACTTATCAGGAAGGGGTGGGGGTCATCTTGCTAGGCTGTACTGGTGGAGGTGACATCATGTCTACCATAGCCAAGACAGTGTCACATCCTGCATGACCTTTGTCTCCCTTTCCCTTGTCCCCCAGTGTCTTGTGCCTCTCCGCCTGAGATAACAAACGCCCACCGGTTTGGCAAACCAAAGCAGCGCTATGAGATCAACTCCACTGTCCTGTACCGATGTCTGGATGGCTTCACCCAGCGCCACTCGCCTGTGGTTCGGTGCCAGGACGATGGCCGGTGGGAACGGCCGCAGCTCAGCTGCATTCCGAGTGAGTGCTTGGCAAACGCAGGGCTGAATCCCTAGCTGTGTCACACCTTTGATTTCAATGAAATGATGCTGAGTCACACCAGCAGGGAATCTGGCCCCTTGATGCCAATGGATTTGTGCCCATTTACACAAGTTCAGGATGTGGTCCCTAGTCTCTCAGCTGGCTAAAGAGCAGCCAGGTGACAGTTCTGCAGAGGCTAGAACATGGGCTCCTTTCGCCAGTGCTGGTGGAGGGTGGGTTTTTGCATTGCTCATGCCCCCAAAGGTCAGGTGATTTCAACGGGTGTGCAAGCAATGCAGAATCAGGACAGCTGTTTCCAGATGGGCATGATGAGACTCTAAGAAAGGTCATTAGATGCCATGTTCTACAGCGGGATGTCATTGCCTTCAGGATCAGGAAGGGATTTGCCCCCCATGTGTCATTCAAAGTCAATTAGATGCATTGTGGGAGCTTTTCACCGCCTGATGAAACAGCAGCTATTGTCCTGGGCTGGAGCCCGGACACAGAACTGGGTGTACAGCAAATAATTGATCCCATCCGTGTGTCGTCGAAAATCCTAGCTCATGACAGATAGCCCGAGGAAATGCACTTGAGCTTGATGTGGAATAACGCTGAGCCTTAACAAGCTGCTGGACAAGAAACTCATGAACTCCCAGTGCGATGGGTGGCCAAAAAGGGCAACGCCATCCTTGGATGTGTAAAGGAGACGTGTGAGTAGGAGCAGGAGGGTGTATACAGCATTGGTGAGACCAATCCTGGAATACTGCGCCCAATTCTGTATCCACGATTTTAAAAAAAGTTGAAAAATTGGAAAGGATGCAGAGAATAGCCACAACATTCATCTGAGGGCTGGAAAAGACGTCTTATGGTGGGAGCTTTAAAGAGTTCAATCTGTTTAGTTGGCAAAAAGATGACCAAATGGTGATTTGATTCCAATGTCTAAATAACTTATACCATGTAAAAACACCAGATACAGAAGGGGTCTTTAATCTGGTGGGGAAAGGCAGGACAAGAACCAATGGCTGGAAGTTGAAGCGAGAAAAATTCAAATTAGAAATAAAGTGCATATTTTTAACAGTGAGGGTGGCTGACCACTGGCATAAACTACCAAGGGAAGTGGGCCGCGTCCAATACTACCTGATTGGCACGGAGGATGTCACATGGGCTGCGGCTGTGTGCTGATTGGGCTGCAAGCGGCCCGTGGGTCACAGAGAATCACTTCTCTAGCTCCTGATGTCTTCGCATCCAGACTGGCTGCCTTTCTGGAAGATGCTTGAGTCAAACCCAAGTTATTGGGTTCAGTATCGGGGTAACTGGGTGAAATTCTCTGGGTTGTGTTATACAGGAGGGCAGACTGGATGATTTAACGGTTCCTTTTGGCTTTAAAATCTATGAATCCAACCGTGCTGGCATCTGACTGATGTTTTTGCTCCTTGTATATTTCTCTCTGAAAAGTTGGACCAAACCCTTGATGACTGAGAATGGACCCAAGATGGAAGACATCCCTTCCCAGGGCACTGAGACTAGTTCTGAATGGAAACGGAGCTCGGAATATTTTTTTGTAAAACAGTCTGAAAACCAGCAGGAAAAGCAACGATGCCTTCCTCTCCATCACATTTTTCTATGTATGTATAAAGAAATTCTAATGACTAAATATTCCCTTTAAAAAAAATTGAGCAACATAATATGTAACTTTTCACTTTGTGCAAGGAGTATTTTGTTATTGAAATTGAAACCGAATAGAAATCAACGTGAGAGCCAGAGACCGTGTGACCTTTGACCTATGGGCAGCGCTACATGATGATGTCACTGTGGGTGTGGTGAACCTCTCTCCTACCATTGGCCAGTGGATTCGTACCCTCCATCCACACCTTTGTAGGAGGAAGTTGTTCCTTAACTGTTCTCTGTGTTTGTAATCTTTTGCTTTGCTCTGCTAAATCAAAATGCTTAAATAAATGGGGGCCACCGTGGGAAGAAAAGTAGGGGGAGGTGCCTGGAAAAGGAAATGACATCATGAAACAGTGACATCATGAAACAGTGACCTCATTTCTAGGGTTACCATATTTCAACAATCAAAAAAGAGGATGGGAGGAGCCCTGCCCTAGCCCCGCCCCATCCACTCCCTCCCACTTCCCGCCCCCTGACTGCCCCCCTCAGAATCCCCAATCCCCTCCTGCTCCTTGTCCCCTGACTGCCCCCTCCTGAGACCCCCCCGACCCTAACTGCCCCCCCCAGGACCCTACCCCCTACCTGTCCCCTGACTGCTCCGACCCTTATCCACACCCCTGCCCCCGGACAGATCCCTGGGACTCCCAGGCTTATCCAACCGCTCCCTGCCCCGTGACAGACCCCCCCGAACCTGCGACCCATCCAACCCCCCCCCACTCCCTGTCCCTTGACTGCCCCGACCCCTCTCCACACCCCTGCCCCTGGACAGGCCCCTGGGACTCCCAGGCTTATCCAACTGCTCCCTGCCCCGTGACAGACCCCCCCGAACCCGCGACCCATCCAACCCCCCCCACTCCCTGTCCCTTGACTGCTCCGACCCTTATCCACACCCCTGTCCCCGGACAGACCCCTGGGACTCCCAGGCTTATCCAACCGCTCCCTGCCCCATGACAGACCCCCCCCAAACCCGTGACCCATACAACCCCCCCCCCACTCCCTGTCCCTTGACTGCCCCGACTCCTTTCCACACCCCTGCCCCTGGACAGACCCCTGGGACTCCCAGGCCTATCCAACTGCTCCCTGCCCTGTGACAGACCCCCCCGAACCCGCGACCCATCCAACTCCCCCCCCACTCCCTGTCTCTTGACTGCCCCGACCCCTCTCCACACCCCTGCCCCTGGACAGACCCCTGGGACTCCCAGGCCTATCCAACTGCTCCCTGCCCTGTGACAGACCCCCCGAACTCGCGACCCATCCAACCCCCCCCACTCCCTGTCCCTTGACTGCTCCGACCCTTATCCACACCCCTGCCCCCGGACAGACCCCTGGGACTCCCAGGCTTATCCAACCGCTCCCTGCCCCATGACAGACCCCCCTGAACCTGCGACCCATCCAACCCCCCCCACTCCCTGTCCCTTGACTGCCCCGACCCCTCTCCACACCCCTGCCCCCGGACAGACCCCTGGGACTCCCAGGCCTATCCAACTGCTCCCTGCCCCGTGACAGACTCCTCCGAACCCGCGACCCATCCAACCCCCCCCCAGTCCCTGTCCCTTGACTGCCCCGACCCCTCTCCACACCCCTGCCCCAAACTCCATTGCATGCAGGTTCTGGGTGAACTGATGTGAGGGAGTTTAGAGGGGTGTGTGTGTGAAATATTTGCACAAAGAGGCAAATCTCCTTCAGCTTAGGACCTGACTTTGCCACATTCATCTGAAACCCAGCTCCCTTTTCCAGAGAAGAAGGGGCCTGCTTCCAAATGGAAAGTGGCTTCAAAATTCCAAACCTTCTCAGGTTCCTGCCGCAAAACCCCACAGCCCATTTCATGGGGGAAAAAAAATCTGTATCTAGGAGTAATGACCTGACGTCTCTCCAAAATGCACCCCTTTGTGTATTTTCCCCACCTTGGAAAAGACATTCCCTGGTTTCACCTAACTCTGGGGGTTTGAACTAGGGATGGGCCCCATGTTGGGCTCCAAAATCAGATATGACCCGGGATATGCCTGGAGTTTGAGCGGGTTTGCAATTTGGGTTTCAGCCCCACATGCCATTGTGCTCACCACCGTAGGGTGTGGGCCTTGCATGGATCTTCCTCTCCAGTGCTCTTTGGTGTCGGACATGGGTGTTTCAGATGTCTTCTCCAGCATCCCTCTTGACCACTCCTTTGGCTTTTGATGGCCTGTCTAAGGCTGCGTCTTCCGCGGCCCAGCCCTCTGGTTAGGTCCCCTCTTTCCAGCTCCATCCCCTTCCAGGGTAACAAAAGCCCCAGTACAGAATCCATCCCTATATGCAAAGAAAAGATCCTTCTACCCCTCCCCTGCTAGGCTGGGGTTCCCTGCGCTCCACCCGTGCTCCCAGACCCTGCAGAGTTCCTCCACTGTTCCTTTGGCTCGGCTATGTCCTCGGTCTCGCCCACACTGGGTTCTGGTTTGGTTAGTCGGGAGAAGAGAAGACTGAAGGGGGATATGAGAATGATCTTCAAGTACATAAGAGGTTTTTATAAAGAGGAGGGTGATAAATTGTTCTTAACCACCAAGCACAGGACAAGAAGCAATGGGCTTCAATTGCAGCACAGGAGGTTTAGGCTGGACATTAGGAAAAACGTCTTGTCAGGGTGTTTAAGCACTGGGATAAATTCCCTAGGAAGGTTATGGAATCTCCATCATTGGGGATTTTTAAGAGCAGGTTGTCAGGGATGGTCTAGATAATACTTAGCCTTGCCTCAGCGCAGGGGACTGGACTAGAGACCTCTCGAGGTCCAGGGCCGGCACTTCCATTTAGGTGACCGCGGTCGCCTAGGGCGCTAGGATTTGGGAGGGCGGCATTTTGCCACCCTCAGCGGCAATTCAGCGGCGGGGGGTCCTTCCATGCTCCAGGTCTTCGGCGGCAATTCTGCGGTGGGTCCTTCACTCGCTCTGGGACCCACCCTGAAGTGCCCCGAAGACCGGGAGCGCGGAAGGACCCCCCGCTGCAGAATTGCCGCCGACCAGGAGCATGGGAAGGACTCCCACCTAGGCAGGGCCGGTTCCAACCGGGAACGTGGGAGGGCGGCAGGCGGCTTCGGTGAACCTCCCGCATACATGCCTGCGGAGGGTCCACTGGTCCCGCGGCTCCGGTGGAGCATCTGCAGGCACGCCTGCGGCAGGTCCACCAGAGCCGCAGGACCAGCAGACCCTTCTCAGGAACGCCTGCGACAGGTCCACCAGAGCCGCGGGACCGGCAACTGGTAGAGCTCCCCCCGCGGCATGCCGCCGTGCTTGGGGTGGCGAAATGGCTAGAGCCGGCCCTGCGGCTAGGGCGCCAAACACCCTGGCGCCGCTTCTGTCGAGGTCCCTTCCAGCCCGACATTTCTATGGTTCTTTGACTCCAGGAGCTAGAGCTTTAAGAAAAATCAGAGCAATTCTCATGAGACTCCTGATAAAATTGCCTGAGCTTGGCAATGCTTCCCAGGCCTGGGGCAGGCTCAGAGCGGGGGCGTGAGTCGGACGGGGCCGTGCTTCCCATATTCTTTTCAGCCTCCAGCCTCAGGGCTTCCATTCTGCTTCCCTATGTCCCCTGGGAAGTGCAGTGCAGCCAGAAGTGGATTACAGCTCTGTGGGGCCCTGGGCCAGAGCAAGTGGGGGCCCCCACCCCATCCTCCTGCCAGGGAAATGGGGTCAGAGCAGAGAGTCTTTCCCCGCTCCGCGCACTGGGTGCTCCTGCTGGGGAGCAGGGGACCCAGCCGGTTAGGGCACTGGGGCCCCCCATTGGCCAGGGCCACTGGACATGGGCCCCGTTGGCCCAGTGGCTAACCCGCCCAGCCACATCCCAATCTGCCTCCCGACATGGGAACAGGACAGGTGCAAGGCGCAGGAAGGGCACCTTTTCCACTGCAGCCTTAGCTTAAGTGAGACCTGGCTCCCAAGGGTTTCACCTTCACTTCCTCTTTGCTGGGGACAGAGGAGCAGGACCCTGCCTCTGAAAGGGGTTGTAACGCCCATACCCCAACCGCAGCAGCAGAAAACCTTTCATAGAGCTCGAGAGAGCAAATGCCACTGGGGCAACACACACCGCTCAACGGGGATTATTTTTCCAACGCCGCCTCTTACGTTGCGGCTGATGTGAAACCAAATGACCCAACGGAGGAGACTGCTGCATTTTCGTATTCTTAGCCCTCCTTTGCACCGCGGTAGCGGCTCACACAGGCGCTGACTTTTGTTTTAGCTGGTGGGTGCTCCTCTCCGCCCCCTCCCACCCATGGGGAAGAGGCTGAGCAGGGGTGGGGCCTTGGGGCAGAGCGGGGGCAGGGTCGGGGGGGGGAAGAGGCCAACTATGGGCAAGGCCTCAGGGCACAGCAGTGGGCGGAGTCTCACCGGAAGAGATTCAAGGGGGTGGGACCTTGGGGCAGAGCACAGGTGGAGCGAGGCCGCCGCCCGGGTGCCAGGACCCACAAAGGATTAATCTGGCCCTGCAGATGCTGAACACCCCCTATTTTTTTTCAGTGGGTGTTTGAGCCCCGGAATATCTGGAATGTGAGCCCCGGTGCACACAAAGGACAGAGCCATGGCCTCCATTTCCCCTCACCCTGTGTGATCACAATCACTCTGGGCCTCAGTTTAACCACCTGCAAAATGGGGCTAACCATCCATTCTCTGTGCTCTTCAACTGTGGATGTGAAACGACTCAGCACAGAAGCATGTGCCAGCGCAACGGGGCCCTGATCTCACTTGGCACCACCTGCTGCTCTGGTCTGACACTTACGAAAAGATTCTGAGGCCGGGTCTACACTGCAAACATAAACCAGTGTAACTGTGTCTTTCTGGAGTGTGAAAAATCCAGGCCCCCGAGCGGCGTAGTTATATTGATCTAACCCGTGACGTAGACAGCGCTCTTGTAAACGGCGCTGCCGCCTCTCGGGGAGGTGGATTAACTACACCGACAGGAGCAGGTCTTCACTAAAGCGCTACAGTAGTGCAGCTGCCTGGGGGCAGCTCTGTACATGAAGGCAAGACCTTGGGGGAGTCCGTGGCTGGGACTGGCTGGCTAACAGGCCTGGTGGTAAGGGCTATGCCAGAACCTTTCAGCTGTAGGCTGCTGGCGAAGGATCAAACCCTCCATGACTGACCTCTCAGCAAGTCTTAGTCCAGGCAACCTCTCACACTGCAGGGTAATTTCTCCTAAAAACGTAACAAGGCCTCAGATTGCGTAAGCTGGATATCACAAGGTATCTGCTATCCACAGCATGGGAAAGTCTGTCCTCTTGCTAGTGGTTAGTCCACATACAAAGTCGGTGAGTCTGCTCCAGCTAAGGGCACATAGTGCTTCTGTTGACACATTAGCAGCTTATGCCTTCTAGCTCTGAAAGTCCTTGGCTCGAGGGCTGGATTGTGTCACCCTATGGCTAATATGCAGGGGAAAAAACCCTCCCCAAAGGTGCTATTTTTCAGGTGGGTTTACCATCATTTTATTAATTTAAATGGATAAACTCAATTAGTCAAACTCATTACTTTCCAGCCTTTCACATGTTGGCACTGAATGGCTTCTTCACGGGGGTAGCCTGGCAGGTGTTGGCGTTAAAAAACAGACCTTCACGAGAGCACAGTGTAGTGAGCTGGCTGGGGGCTTGAGTGCACTGCTGCCCTCCGCTGGAATGGAATCAGAATGGCTCGGCTGTGCGTCATAGCCCCTATATTGCCGCTAATTAAGGAAATGCTCCTTAAGCTCAAGTGGCAAGGGAGCTGTGCTTTGCAGAGCAGAGGGATCTGAGTTGTGGCCCTGCTATCACTGTGAATTTCCACAAGCACGAGTAAGCATACAGAGAGTCAGGAAGCTTTCTATCTCCAGGGGCACCCCATCCCCTGTTGGAAATAAGTGAGTAATGGATACAAAATGCCACTTCTTCATTAGCCTTAAACTAAACCAAAAAATCTACAGCTACTTGTTATTCCTCTGAGGGGTCCAGTGATCTCACGGGAGCAGGACACTGGATTCTTACTGAGTCTCATGGATTTTGTCTTCTCCTGATGATCCCCTGCTCCAGATGGCAGCTAACAAACAGCAGGAACCCAAAACCAAGGAGAGCAAAAGCCCTGAGAAGAGAAGTTCTGAGGTTGGGGGCTTTGGTGTTTCCATTCTCACTTGTTCTCTGTGTTGAAAGGGTAGAAGTCACCTCTGGGCAGAGGGTCTGAATCCAGCCTGTGCACCACGTAAGCCCTCAAATCAGTGCTTAAGTAGCACACAGGCCCTCGGCCCAGGGGTTGAATTTTGTGCCAGATTCATGGCTCCAGAGAACAGATTCCTCTGTTCACAGAACAGGGCAAGCAGCCTATCGGCCTCTTCCGGCCAGCGCTCCTGGAGGAGGCACTTCTGGACATGAGACAGCATTCTGGTCTCCATGGCCCATCCAGTCCTTGGTCTCTCTGCTAAGGCTAACGATGAATGGATGGGCCAAGCGAGTGTTGTGTGCTGCTGGAAACCGGCCTGAGACCCACTGGAAAAGAGAAACACACATGGGAGACGGATCTCATGACCCTTGACAGGGGCAGGGTGGCTGGAAACCAGCGAAGAACAGAGCTGCCGTCCCCTACCCGGCGTCCCATCATCACCCCGCGCCATCCCTATTTCACCGTGAAGCAGTAGGTCCCATACGTCCTCTGCTCCTTGTTGGGGAAGCCGAAGCTCCGGATGCCGGGGTCCGGAAGGCCTCCGCAGTGGGTGCGAGGGGTGGTAATGGGGTAGCGGACGCTGCCGTCTGCCAGCCAGCCCCCGTCGCAACGGTCCAGCTGGGAGAACTTCCAGGCGGAGTAGAGCTGCCCGACCTTGGCGATGGTGGCCCCTTGGTTGCGGCAAGCCTGCCCTGCCTCTTTGAAGCTCAGGTGGCCCTGGATGAAATAGACCTGGCCTGGGGAGAGAGAGAGGGGAGGGGAGGGTGTCAAGGTGAAGGTCACACGGGACGCTGAGTGGTGTGGGGACCTGCCACAGAAATACCAAGGGTCCCTTTAGCCTGGCTAGAAAACAGCAGGTCCTGCCTAGCTCATGGGTAATGCCCACTTCATGGAGGTGGCGTGGAGCCATTGCACTGGAAGGAATGACCCAGACGGGGAGCAGGGGATATCACACCAGACGGAACTAGTGAGCTGACCCGGAACAGGAGGGGGTAACCAGCCGAGCCGAGCCGAGCCGAGCCTCTGCTCTGATCTTGTCTCCCTACGCTCTGAGGTCGCATGGAGCCGCTGCATTCCCTCTGGACATACCCCTCACAGCAGAGGTGAAGCAGAATGCGTCAAACCGATCCGTCTGCTTGTCCTTGGCCCCATAGGTCCGAATTCCGGGAAGGAGAAGCCGCCCCCCGCAGGGCTCTCGGAGGTTAATAATAGGATAGTGGACAGTCCCGTCGAGAATCCAGCCTGCGTTACACCAGTCCAGCCCTTCGGTCCACGCTGCGAGTTAGCGGGAGAAAAGGGGATGGGCAAGCGTCAGAACCAAGCTACTGGATACCTTAATAATGGCCCCGATTCTCCGTTTTCCAGCATATCGTGTAGAGCAAAGGGCAGTCTATCCCCAGCTCTGGGAGAGAGAGTGGTCCAGTGCTTAGAGGAATGAGTTCTAATCCCAGCTCTGGGATCATAGAATATCAGGGTTGGAAGGGACCTCAGGAGGTATCTAGTCCCATTCCCTGCTCAAAGCAGGACCAATCCCAACGAAATCATCCAGCCAGGGCTTTGTCAAGCCGGGCCTTAATAACCTCTAAGGAATGAGATTCCACCACCTCCCTGGATAAACCATTCCAGTGCTTCACCACCCTCCTAGTGAAATAGTGTTTCCTAATATCCAGCCTAGACCTCCCCCACTGCAACTTGAGACCATTACTCCTTGTTCTGTCATCTGGTACCACTGAGAACAGTCTAGATCCAGCCTCTTCGGAACCCCCTTTCAGGTAGTTGAAAGCAGCGGGGCGGTGGCATAGCTGTTTGAAGAGAGGGGTTTTGGGGGTCAGGAATCCTGGGTCCTATTCCCAGATCTGATGATCCTGCTCTCTAATGCTTCTCTAAACAAAAGCTGGCTGGTGTAATGATTCTGTAACATCCGATGCAGTGGGCTGTAGCCCACAAAAGCTTATGCCCAAATAAATTTGTTAGTCTCCAAGGTGCCACAAGGACTCATTTTTGCTGATACAGACTAACAGGGCTACCACTCTGAAACCTGATTACCCTTCTGTCTCAGATATTTACATGGCAATGATCTGTAAACCTATTAAACATCCTCAATAAATAAAGAGAGTAGTTTTTTTTTCCTCAAGCATATCTAGAGCAAAGTCTGTGAATTAACCACTAGAGGAGGTGGGTGAAACAGACGGTCACCTCTGTAGAGCTGCTGGTAAGTGGCGAGCCTGGCGTCCTGCTCCTCACAGGCCTTCTTAGCCTCAAAGTAGTTGAATCTGTAGCGCCCCTGGCTGGTCTGGTAGGGGAAGACGACACCTGGGTGATTGTAAAAGAAAGGGAGTGAGCTGGTATTCTGGGGTCAGAGAGCTGATCTGGAATCTCAGTGCAGGGTGCCGGCCTCTGCACCTGCTTAATAATTTTTTGACAGAACTCTTTTCTGTCGGAAAATGCAGTTTTGTCGAAATCAAAATGATTTGCGGGAATTTGTCGACTTTGATGACATTTTCTGTGGGAAATAGTTGACACGATTCGCTTAGCCTACCTTGTTTCGACACAGCGGAAGCATTTGGCTTCGTGGCCACTTTTCTTACATGATGTTATAATAATATAAAAACAGCCAATATTATTGCTACATACTAGTGTATATTTTGTATTCTATTAGCATGTTTCAATGTTCCCAAAATGTTCTGAAGTTTCTGAACTGAAATCCTTCCGAATTTTTGTTCCATGGTGAATTTCAAAATTTTGACTTCTCTTTCTGGATCCGGAAGGAAAACAAAGTTTGAAATGTCGGGATTTCCCATGGGACAGAAATTCTATTTCCCAACCAGATTTGCTGGCACCGTGGAACCCCCATGGTAATATTCTGTTACAGCAGCGCATCAAAGGCTCACGTGAGATCAGAGAGACAGAGCAAGAGAAGGTCCTTGCCTCGGAGAGCTCACAGTCTGAACAAACAGACAGAGGGTGGGAGGGGAAACTGAGGCACAGTGGCTTGCTCAAGGTCACAGAGCAGGGATTTGAGGAGCAGCGGCTGCAGAGACCCCCTGGATTGAGCTTAGGGATGGCTGGAAGGACCCAACTCACCCCTATGCTCAGAAGGAGTTGGGGGTAGAGGGGAAGTGAGCTAAGACTTTTAAAACCACTTCCCTCATGGGCTCCCACCAGGGGATGCAGGTTCGCCCATCTCCCGCCGGGGACCCACTTCCAGGGAACGCAGCTTCCCCTGACCCCTCTTGGGGAACCCTGCCAAAGGACATGGCTCCCTCCGCTTCCCTCCAAGGGACTCCTGCCAGGGGACATGGCTCCTGCCGCTTCTCCCTGGGGGCCCCCTGCCAAGGGACTCAGCTCCCCCCGTTTTTCCTCTGGCCCCCTGCCAGGGGCCATGGCTGCCCCCAAAGCCCAGGGCTCCCATCAGCAGAAGGTCTCTCCCCTGAAGAGGACGGGGCCATTGCTGGCCGGAGGAGGACCGTTCCCAGGCCACCGTGGGAGCTGGGACTTACCGTCCAGCGTCAGTGTCAGCGACAGGCTCTCGTCCTCCAGCCCGTTGACCAGCTGGCAGCGGTAGCGCCCCTCGTCCTCCAGCGCTACCCCGGCGATGGTGAGGGAGGCGTCGTTGCGGTGGCCGCGCCTTAGCCGGACCCGCCCGCCCAGCTGCCCGTAGGTCTTGTGCTGGGCCCCGTTGGTGACCAGGATGATGTTCTCCAGCAGCTCGGCCGGCTCCACCTTGCTCCATTTCACCTTGTAGTGGGGGGGCCGCGCCCGCAGAACGCAGGGCAGGGTGACTGTGGCACCGCGCTGGGCGTGCACCACCTCATAGAGGGGCTCCAGCAGGTACTGCAGACGTGGGGTGGGGGCTGTGAGGAGACACCGGCAGGCGGAGGCGCATCAACCCCCCGGCCTCGCTCAGCCTGCAGCCTCCTGAGACGCTCGAGGATTGCGGCTCCGCGGCTCTCCACGTCCTGCTCTGTTTGCCTGCTGATGCCCTTCAATCCCAAACAGGAACCCCCACCCTGCTATTCCAGCCCTGAGCTCCCCCCAGCACCCCAATGCCCCTCAGTCCCAACTCGCAGCCCCACCCTGCTATTCCAGCCCTGAGCTCCCCCCAGCACCTCCAATGCCCCTCAGTCCCAACTCGCAGCCCCACCCTGCTATTCCAGCCCTGAGCTCCCCCCAGCACCCCCAATGCCCCTCAGTCCCAACCCGCAGCCCCACCCTGCTATTCCAGCCGAACTCCCCCCCAAGTGCCCCCGATGCCCCTCAGTCCCGACCCCCAGCCCCACCCTGCTATTCCAGCCCTGAGCTCCCCCCAGCACCCCCAATGCCCCTCAGTCCCAACCCGCAGCCCCACCCTGCTATTCCAGCCCTGAGCTCCCCCCAGCACCCCCAATGCCCCTCAGTCCCAACCCGCAGCCCCACCCTGCTATTCCAGCCGAGCTCCCCCCCCAGTGCTCCCGATGCCCCTCAGTCCGACCCGCAGCCCCACCCTGCTATTCCAGCCGAGCTCCCCCCCCAGTGCCCCTGATGCCCCTCAGTCCGACTCACAGCCCCACCCTGCTATTCCAGCCGAGCTCCCCCTCCAGTGCCCCCGATGCCCCTCAGTCCAGACCCGCAGCCCCACCCTGCTCTCCCAGTCCAGGGTTTCTCTTCCACATGCACTGCTGCTGCACTGGGGTCCTGATTTGCCTCTTACTGTCCCGGTTCCCTTCCCCTGCACCTCTGCTGAGCCTGTCGCTTCCCTTACTGGTCCAGCCCCGGGTGGGCACCCAACACCCAGCTGTGCTGGTGCACCTCAAACCAGCCTCCTGCTCTTCCCGTCCTCCCCCCATCTGTGACCGGGCACCTCAGCTTTAAACCGGGGCAGGTTGGGGCTCTGAGGTGATGCAGATGGGTTGGGACGAAGGTAAGAGCCAAACTGCCCCATGCTGGACAGGGGAAGGGGGGATTCGCTGGGAGGAAGAGAACATGGTTACCCACCTGGACCCCCAGTTGCCTTCTGGTAAATAGTTAAAGCAGTTGGCAGAGAAGAGAGGCAGAGTGAAGCCAGCAGCAGCAGCTGGTGCATACTTAGATGTGGGGCCAGGAACGTGCCTGAAAAAGGAATGATGTTTTGTTCTAGCAAGGCTCACCAGGTGACGCTCTTCCACATAGTCTCAAGTTATTTTGCTTCCCTTGAGTTTTTGAAGACGTTCCGCATAGTTAGAGTTTTGCCATGAAGCTTCGTTTCGGGGGAGCTGTTGCAAGCAGCAGGAGAGTTTGCTCACAGGGAGTACGTTGGAGAGCAGGGAACTGTATCCAGATCTCTGGCTAGCACCCTAACCACTGGACAATCTGGCTTCTCTCCCCCACTCATATAATCACAGCAATGTAGGACTGGAAGGGAATTCGAAAGGTCATCAAGCCCCCTGCGCTGAGGCAGGACCAAGTAAACCTAGACTGTCCCTGACAGGGGTTTGTCCAACCTGTTCTGAAAAACCTCCAGCGATGTGGATTTCACAACCTCCCTTGGAAGCCTGTTCCAGAGCTTAATGCCCCTGAGAAAGTTTTTCCTAATATCTCACCTAAATCTCCCTTGCGGTGGATTAAGCTCCTTACTTCCTGTCCTATCTTTAGTGGACAAGGAGAACAATTGATCACCATCCTCTTTATAACAGCCCTTAACATATTTGAAGACTATCAGGTACCCATTCAGTCTTCTTTTCTCAAGACTAAACATTCCCCGATTTTTTAACTTTTCCTCACAGGTCGGGTTTTCTAAACCTTTTGTCATTTTTGTTGCTCTCCTCTGGACGTTCTCCAACCTATCTCCATCTTTCTTAAAGCATGAGGCCGAGAATCGGACACAGGACTCCAACTGAGGCCTCACCAGTCAGACAGTTATCTTCTGTGCCTAACATACGACACTCCTGTTAATACACCCCGAAGGACATTAGCCATTTTTTGTTGTTGTTGCAACATTCAATTTGTGATCCACCCAAATCCCTTCCAGCAGTACGGCCGGCTCATGAGTTATTCCCCGTTTTGTGGTCGTGCATTTGAGTTTTCCTTCCAAGTACTTTGCACATGTTTTTACTAAATGTCGGTGCTGCAGGAGAGCAAGGGGACATCACATGTGTTGTGCTGGGTCAAGTAGAATGGATCATAGTTTGACCCTTCGTGTTATTGGCTGGCACAGCACCTAGTGCTGTGGGGCCCTGGGGTCATCGCAATAATAATAATTGTTAGCACCAGAATTCGGGTTTCTCTCTAATACTCACTCGGTCAAGCTCCCAGGGGGTCGCCGGCCACTTCTGACACAGGTGCTGTGGAGGGAAATGGGATTCAGTAAAGCTGGCCCATTGGTTCCCCACCCCCATCCCATTGGCTTTGCCTATGAAGAGCAAGAGGCGGCCAGGGCAGGCTGACCCAGTCGGGGTGAAAGAGGAACCAACTCATACCGCCACCCAAGGCTCAAACCATACCCAGAATGGGCTTCACCATGGTTCCGAATGCCTGAGGTTGGCCCACTGCCCATCAGTGCCAGGTGGCCAGACCAGCCATACAAGGCGTTCATGGTCTGCGTCCACTACCTCCCGGATCCTCAGCTTGCTCTAGGCCGAGCAGAGCTCAGTGGGTTGTTGGATGCTTCCCCGAGCTGTCCGAGATATCTCAGCAGGACCTTGTGAGGAGATTGGTTCCAACTAGAACTGGGGAAAAAAATTCGGCCAAGTTTTTTGCCCTAGAAAATGCAGATTTGGGTCAACCAAACCATTTCATAGACTGGTGTTGAATTCGCTGAATTTGTTTTGGTTGTAAGAATTTTTTTTTCCCTAAATCTGCACAATTTGATTTTTTCAGTCAAAGTATTTTGTGTGGACATTTATTTATTTAAAAAAACATTTGAAAAGGCTCATGGATTAAATGTTTTGTTTGCTCTGAATCAATTCTGATCAGCCCCAGTTTTTCAACGGGGCTGGAGAACTGGAAAAAAAAACCAAAAACAGTTCTTCACACAGCTCTAGTTCCAACACATGGTTCGTGCAGTGTCCCAAGAGATTTCTGAACCTCGCCCCAGATTCTGCCTCTGCTTCCATATCCCTCTCTGCCCCAAATTAATCCCAATGATACGTCTATGGCTGCTTCCACTGATAAGCAAGTGCTTTGTACATCTCTAGCATCTTCCCATGCAAAGATGACAAAGCTCTTTTTAGAAACATAAATAAGTTAAGCCTCGTGGCTTTTCAAAGAGGCCAGAGGTGGGCCAATGCCGCTGACTGCCAGTGGGATTTAGGCACCTCATTTTCTTAGGGTTGTTTGAAAGCCGCCCCTGGTCCCATACTGGGCTATTAGCAGGGCCCATTTTACAGACAGCAAAACTACGGCACAGAGAGACTAAGTGATGGCCTAATTTTACACAAGCAGAGGTCAGCGTTGGGGACTGAATCCTGAAGTCCTGGGGATGAAATCAACAGGGATTTTGCTACTGACGTCAGTGGAGCCAGGATTTCAGTCTGGGCTCTTAGTGCTATATTTTAATTTGCTATCATCATCTGGATGACAGTTGTACGTAGGCGACCCAGTCATGGACTGGAGTCCCATGGTGCAAGGAGCTGTCCTGCTGCCTCCTTCCCCACCCTCCACTTTTTAGTCCCCTCCTCTGACCCATAGCCCCAATTCTCCTACACTTTTCACAGTCATGGAGATCCGTGCAAAAATGAGTGCAAAGCGGGTGCAAACCGCCAGTGGATCGGTGCACACGTCATTTGCACCCCGTACGGAACGGGTGGGAATGACAGCAGAAGGTGCAAGGCAATGGAGGATAAAAACATGGTCTCTATAGAGCATCCCCCTACCCTGCCGCACCTCCAGCTCTACGCTAACTCTTCGAGGTCTGGCTCCCTACAACCCATTGCCCTCTGCAAGATCCACTCAATCTGTTTGTCTAGGTCATTCCTAGACATAAATTGCATTGCCCTGTGGCTTTCACATGTGTTGATTCTCTAGGGGGTTAACGTTCCTGGAATCCAAGGGGCTGGTGGTTGGAGGCTCTGTCTCTTTTGGTTCTCTGTTTGGACAGCATCTAGTGCCAAAGGTTTTTGGTCTGTAGCTAGGGCTCCTAGGTGCCTAGATCTCCCAATGCGCTAATACATAGAGATAGGCCCTGCCCAGAAGAGTTTACAATCTACATAGACAAGAGATGGGATGGAGGGAAGCAGCGAAGGGAAGTAACTGGCCCAAGGAGCCCCCAGCAGGCCAGTGTCCTACCCACTAGACAATACTGCCCTGCCTACTGAATCTTCTGAACCTCCTCTCACGTTGCTCGGGACCCACCCCCACCTTTGGGAATCATGGGTCAGAGACGATGAAGGGAGGCAAAGGAATATTACAGGAAGAGCAGGCGGCATGTGGCTGGGAGGGTGAAGCGAATTCAGCTCAACTCCTGCCCTCTACAGCAAACCAGCCTGGGGACTGGCCAACTCCCTGCCATCCTACAATAACCAGCATTGTCAGGCTGAAGGGCGGGGTCTGGATGTTTTGGCTCAGCTGCCTCTGACTAGTTCCAGCAATGACTAGAGGCTGAAAGTGAGACTGGGGTCCTGTTGCGCTAGGGGCTGTACGGACATGGAAACTGGGGAAACTGAGGCACTCAGCTTTGCTCTAGGTCACACAGCAGGTTAGCTTCAGAGATGAGACTACTCACATCTCCTCACTCCCATTCCAATGCCAGATCCACTAGACCAGGCGTGGCCAAACTTAGTGACCCTCCGAGCCAGACATGAGAATCTTTAGACTTTGGAGAGGCAGGGAGCACCTGCTGCGGTTCAGGGTTTCAGCCCCACTCCTGCTGAAGCCCCAAGCCCCAGCAGATGCATCCCGCTGGGCAGAAACCCTAAGACCCTTCTCCCCACTGGGCAGAATCCTCTACCCCACCATGCTGCTGCAAGGCAGAGGTCCTGAGCTTCCCATCCACCAAGTCTGGGAGGTGGAGAATGGGGGGAGACTTCATGAGCTGCACTCTAATGGTACAAGAATTCCCACCAGCAGAGCCCTGCATGGACACACAAAATTTGGCTCTGCATCTGAACCACATTTGTATCTGACCCACCCTCGACCTTTCATATGCATCTGCCCCAGCCCCCTCTTGCATTGTTAGAACCCTATGCGGACACACAAAATTTGGATCTGCGGCCGATCCCCAAAGGTGGTGAACAATGCACTCGCGTCCAGGGATGCAGGAATCCGTGGGCATAAAGCGGATAGCTGCGGATTTGCAGGGCTCTACATACCAGCTCCGGGTTCGGTCCTGTATCTTCTACGTTCACCAGGAAATCCTCCGCCAACCCACCGCACCCCTCCAAACCAGACCGGGAAACAACAAAGCGATCCTTTGAGAGCTCTCCTCCACCACCTGCTGCTGCACACCCGCCTGGGCCAGACTGCTGGCACAGGGCTGACTCAGCACCCTGTTATGCATCTGGCATGACGCACACTCGCAAAAGCCCGGTCCCGGCTCCGTCACAAACATCCCATTGTTGGGTGGGAGAGGAACGGAAAGACCAAACTTGCTGCTCCAGTGCTGTTGGGTTCATTGGCAGAGGCGGCTTCTGGCTCCTTCCATGGCCAGCGGACACGTCCGCTGGCATCGGGGACTGCGAGAGGCCTGCCTGCTCTGGGAGAGGAAATCCAAGAACCAGAGAATGAGTTTTGCTTGGGGAGATCTAGCCTTTGTGCTCTTTGGACAGCATCAGAATTGTCTGGGTGGTGGCTGTATCTCCTTTTCTCTCTCTCTCAATCCCTCCCTTCGGCCCAGGACCAGTAAACAGTTGGTGTGTCTGTCTTTTCCCCTTTCACAAGCAAGGAAGATGCACAATTTCCCATTGTGAGCATCTTTCCCTGTATTGTTCTGCTCAGCAGAACAGAGCGGCCCCAGTGAACAAGCCCATCTTTATATGCAGCCGCAGAGTTGGGGGAATTCAGAATAGATGTCAACACCATTCAGACCCACATCTCCTCCGAACCAGATCCAAAGCCGGTGGAAAGACTCCCATTCACTTCCAGGGGCTTGGGATCAGGTCCTTCGAATACGCTCTCAACTCACTTTACTCCAGGGAAAGTGGATTTTCCCACAATGCATCAGGCCACAGTCCCTTCCAGCAGCCAAAATCTGATGGCTCCAATTAAAGGAGGAACCTTCCCTATTGCACCAGGTTGACAGTGCAATGTTGTCGCATTGGTTGTTGGAATCCCCTTCCTGATCTCTGTACTGATCAGCTGATCCCCTGAAGCATGAGAGCTGATCATCCCCAAAAGGTCTGCAAATTAACTGGTCTTCTCCCCCCAACTCCCCCATCCTGCCAAACACAGACTGGCAGTGTTTGCTTGAAACTTACCCCACAATCTGCTAGCAAGGGTTGCTCCATAGGGGAAAAGGTTAATGGATTCTGATGATTCTCTGGTGCAGGGGAGTGGTTAACCCGACTGGGTATAAAAGAGGTGGAGTGGGTCTCGGCAATAAGAGGATCTAGGGTGTGGGCTGAGCACAAAACCAGTCCTCCATAACCCCGAAACACTTGTGTAATTTACATGACTAAAGTGCTGGTCAGTGGTACAGGCTTTTCCTCATTCCACCTACTCCAGGATTTTCAAAGGTGACGAGTGATTTGGGTGGCTCCTCTTTTGGGGACGGCCCAAATAAGACGCTGTGAGAGGGGCCTGAGTTTCAGAGAGCGCTGAAGAATCCGTACTCTGAAAACCAGGCCTCTTTCATGTGTCTCAGCTGGGCACTGGAAATCACTAGTGACTTCTGGAACAGGAGGCCAGGGTGTTCTAAAGGCCAAAATCCCTCATTAGCCCAAAAGAGAGATGCTCAGGAATGAGCAGGACTGGGTGAGGGCAATCCGGGGTCCTAGGTCCCCACCACGGCACAGCCCCCAGTAGTGCTGCTGCCTGGTCAGGGTTCCCCAGGATCACCCGTTTTCCAAGGCAGCCGTCCTGGGAAATGTGTCAAGGTGCTCAGTACATGCTGTCACTGCCAGATGTCCGGTTTTACGGGCTCAGGAGCGTCCCGGCTGTTCTGGGTTATTGTACTTTGGAGATACCAATGCTAGACTCTGTAATCTGGTTCTGGCCCGTTACAGCAGCAGCGGCACGCAGCTCCCTGTTCCTCTCCAAAACTGAAGCAGTGGTCCCCCCTCTCCTCTCTGGAGAGATGGGGGTTGTATCTGGGGATCCCCACCGGCTGCGTTCACACCCCTCCACACACTTCGGTAACGTACCTGCCTCATTTTGGCAGGGCCTGACCCTGAGGCCGCTGAAGTCGATGAAAAGGCTCCCCATTCATTTCCCCAGGCTTTGGATCGGGGCCTTGGTCACGACACCGGCCCCCCTGCTCTCCCTCCAGCTAAGGCTGGAGATGATCATCTGTCTCTGAAAGGAGATGCGGAAAAAAAACAACGGGGACACAATGAGGCTGTGTTCTGGGGACGCAGCATGGAACTGGGCCTTTTCATTCAGCACCTCCCTCTGCCCCCCCGCCCCGGTACCCCTGCCCTGAAGATCCATCTCCAGGGAAGAAGGAAATGTATATCTCGGATGAAACACAAGACAAGCAGCAGTTTGTCTCTGGCAGCAAGGGACAAAATGATCTCGGCCTCTCTGTGACACGCACTCAACTGAAAACAGGCTTCCCCGGCGGCCCGGATGAAAACAAGTCTCCGGGCCTCACTCTCATTGCCTCGAACACCGCCCTTTAAACTGACACGCCATTGCATTCACAGTCACGCACACCTTAAGGCCCCTTTGTGCTGCCAGGCTGTACAAAGGAACTGGATGCCAAAAACTAGGGGGAGAAAAATCATTTTTCGGGGACTTTTTTTGAAAAATGTTGGTGAAAATGGAGGTTTCCCTCAGAAATTTCAGTTTCAACAAAACAGTCGTTTTCCTCCAGAAAAATCTAGCTGCTTATCCGGCCCCATGCCACATAACCCCCCACAATATCAGTGAATGTACGTGCTTGGCACGTGTTTGACTTGCTGCTAGTCCCATGTTAGGAGTGGGGTACTGAGGCACGGCGAGATGAAATGACTTGCGCAACTGAAGTCTGTGGCGGATTAAACCCAGATCTCCTGGCTCCTCCTCTTCCGCACGAATTCACTTCTTTGCACACCGGGGTGGTCAGAGTTGGCAATCTGCAGCTAAGCAATGACCCTGATCTTCAGCTGGGATAAACTAGTACGAAGCTAAGGGATCTGTGCTGATTTACATCAGCAGAGGATCTGGCCCCTTGAGACCAAGGCCAAAGTTAGTGGGGGAGGGGTGGAGTCAGAGTCTGGCCATGTGCTGTTCTAAAAGGGATGCGGGGGGGAGGCAGGTAAATGAGTCCCCTGGATCTGTTTGACCCACACCTGAAGAATGTGACAGCACCATTAATGGCACTGGGGACAGGACAAACGTGCTTTTTAGCCGGGGAGGGGAGGGCAAGTCTTGCTGTAACCAGACCGTGGTGAATGGAGCGGCCTCAGATGGTCATGGCTTTGCACCAGAGTGACCCGACTCTTCTGGTTGACCGGAGAGAGGCCTTATTGGTGGGCTGATGTATTGAATATTGATGGATCTCTTAGACTGCAGAGGGTCAGCAAAGGTTCAGTCAGCTGAGGGCTACAGCATCAGGACTATTATGATCAATATCATTACAATGAGAGGCCCTCAGAGCACACAAGAAACAGCTGCAATTTATCACAAGTCCCTTGAGCAACAAAGCCACAAACCAGGCCCCTGGACACTGAGAATGGACACAAATCAGATGTCGAGAATTATAACATTCAAAAACCAGTTGGAGAGCGCTTCAACATCCCTGGACACAATATTACAGACCTAAAAGTCACAATTATTTAACAACAAAAAAACTTCAAAAATAGACTCCAACGAGAAACTGCAGAACTGGAATTAATTCGCAAACTGGACACCATTAAATTAGGCTTGAATAAAGACTGGGAGTGGATGGGTCATTACAAAAACAAAGCTATTTCCCCACGCTAATTTCCCCCCTACTGTTACTCACACCTTCTTGTTAACTGTTTGAAATGGGCCATTTTGATTATCACTACAAAAGTTTTTTGTCTCCTGCTAATAGCTCACCTTATTCGATTAGTCTCTTTAGAGTTGGCATGGCAACACCCATCTGTTCATGTTCTCTGTATCTATCTATCTATCTATCTATCTATCTTCCTACTGTATTTTCCACTCTATGCATCTGATGAAGCGAGCTTTAGCTCGCAAAAGCTTATGCTCGAATAAATTTGTTAGTCTCCAAGGTGCCACAAGTACTCCTCGTTCTTTTTGCTGAAATCCAACAGCAGACATGGAAAGACTGCATGGTGTTTAGCCCTGTGACTAGCATCATTCACATCTCCTGCTGGGGCAACCTGGAGCATCAGTCACTCTCTTCTTCATCATCATCTTCATCATAACGCTAGTGCTTCCCGATGTGTTTTCCACGGGCCGGCCAACATCTTTATCATGAGTTCCGCTAACGCTCAGACCTACCCATAAGTATTCCAACCCTTTTCCCCTTGTCCGGACTTCCTCCCCCCACTAAATTAGTGGTGCCGCCTTTTTCATATGCTCCCTGGTTAGTTCCCTTTTCACTCGTTAACATGGGTGTCACACAGTTGCCATAGCGACGTGTGGCCGAGCTAAAATTCCCCAAGATGTTCTTACCAGTCATCTTGCCATATTAATAGATACATTGCGATAGCTTTTCTAAAACATCAGCAATCAGCACGGCTTGTCCTCTAATCTTGGCAATTTACGGCTACAGGGTGCACTAGTGATCTTGGTGAACTAGCAGCTTGGTGAACCAGTCGTGTCAACCTCGTTCAGGCCTCAGGCCTTGTGTGGCTAAGCCGAGTATCTTACAGGCCTGAGACTCTGCGTTATGACATTAATTTATACGTATGTGTTATATTTCACCTCTATATCCCAAATAGACTTGATATCCTTTATTCTTGGCTACAAGAGAACCTCAGATGAGGCCCACTGAGAGCTTGATGGTTGAAATGAGCTCCTTGCCGCGTAGGGCTTGATTCTAAGCCACTATGGACAAGCTCCCTGAAAGGAATTGAGGCTCCTAACTTGCGTTGATTTCAGCAGAAGTCAGGAACCTAAATACCTTTGAAGCCCCAGCCCCTGTTTTCTACACTTGGGGCAAGGAGAGCCACCTTAAGCCCCCTTTGTGTTCCCCATATTCTGAGGCCATGCAGAGCCCTTCCTGGTGTAACTTAGAGCAGCACTGGGGCTGCCCAAACTTACGCTCTGCTCCTCATGGGCTGCTCTGTCTCCTGAGAAGCACAGCTGTAGTGGAGTGTGATCCACCCCCTACACCAGCATCTGGGAGCAGGGCCCTCTCACTGCCGCCACACCAGCTGGGGAAGCCCCCAGTGCACGGAGGAGTCCTTAAAAAGGTCCCTTTGTGCCCATATTAAGGCTGCTTTGTACTGCCGGAGTGGCCTTTGCATTGCTGAGAACTGGGCACAACTCATCTGCCCAGTGGTTGGGCTACATGGTGATTTGGGTCCAAATATAGGGTCAGATCCTCAGCTGGTGTAAACCAAAATTCAGTGTGATGCAAAGCGGTCAGTGGAGGGACACTGATTTACAGCAGAATCTACCCTCCCCACTTATTTTTTAAGGGGACAAGAGAATTCTTTGCATTGAATTGAGCTCTGGTGAATGGTGCAGCCCAGAAGCTGGACCCTTCTCTTTCCCCAAGAGCAGGTAAAGCAGCGGTTCTCAAACTTTTGTACCGGTGACCCCTTTCACACAGCAAGCCTCTGAGTGCGACCCCCCCCTTAAATATATTTAAAAGTGTTTTTCATTTATAACACTACTATAAATGCTGGAGGCAAAGTATGGTTTGAGGTGGAGGCTGACAGCTCACGACCTCCCATATAATAACTTTGTGACCCCCCTGACGTGTCCCGATCCCCAGTTTGAGAACCCCTGAGGTAAAGCACTTTGCAAGTTCTCCACACCTGCTCCTCCCTACACCCCTATCTTTCCCCTGCAGGGCGTGCCTCGGACGACGGGGTGCACTCTTCACGACCCATTCAACCCTTGGTCTCTCCAGGAGCCTGCCAGCCAGGCAGTTACTTTTGAAATGCAGACACCTCTGCGCTGGGAGCTGGGCTGAGACCCACATGCTCATTTCCTATAGTCCCACCAGCTCAGGGTGACTTTTACCAGCAGGAAATGAACTGAAACCAGCGACCTAGAACTGAAGGACTCCCGGTCCCATCACGAGCCCGTTAAAGCTCTCCAGCCCTGTCCAGTTTCTTTAAGTTCTAGCCAAACACGGGCATGAGAACTAGACAAAACTTGGCTGCTTCCTCCCTGCTCAGACTAAAATAAGCAACCACTTTCACTCCATGGGCCAGATCCTCAGCTGGGATAAATCAGCGCAGCTCCCTCAGCTTTAGCACGACACTGATTTACCCCAGGTGAGGATCTGGCCCGATACGTGAGAAGGCAAACGAAGGAGAGAATTTACACTGGGACCCCTTTACACCACTCTGGCAGCCCAAAATCAGCCTGCAAGGAGTGTAAATGTAATGTATGACCCCTTTATGCCACTGTATAAATGTAAACCAGGGCCAATGTTTGCATTAGATAAGGGCTAGATCTCATTAAAAAGCCCCCTTTGTTGATTGCATAATGTTTTGATTGGCTTAAAAAAAAACAGATGAAGCATGAAGATAAATGGATTGAAATCTTAGGGTTTAATGATTAATTGGGTAATTGCTTTGTTTGAGGTCACTTGAATTTTATCTGTGTCAACTGGCAGGGGTAAGAAGCCAGATTCTCATTAACGCTCGGGCTCAGGGGTGGGCAAACTACAGCCCAGGGGCCACATCCGGCCCTCCAGATGTTTTAATCTGGCCCTTGAGCTCCAGCCGGGGAGCGGAGGCAGGGTCTTGATCCACTCTGCATGGCTACTGGAAGGAGCGGCATGTCTCCCCTCTGGCTCCTACGCATAGGGGCAGCCAGGGGGCTCCGCATGCTGCCCCCACAGCTCCCATTGGCTGGGAACTGCAGCCAATGGGAGCTGTGGAGGCGGTGCCTGCGGACAGGGTACTGCGCAGACCCACCTGGCTGCACCTCCATGTAGAAGCCAGAGAGAGTACATGCTGCTGTTTCTGGGAGCTGCTTGAGAAAAGTGACCCTGGAGCCTGCCACCCTGACTCCCTCCCATGTCCCAAACCGCTGCCCTAACCTTGACACCCCTCCCACCCTCCAAACCCCTCAGTCCCAGCCCGGAGCACCCTCCTGTACCCCCAACCCCTCATCCCTAGCCCTACCCCAGAGCCCACACCCCCAGCCAGAGCCCTCCCGCACCCCAACCCCCAATTTGGTGAGCATTCAGGGCCCACCATACAATTTCCATACCCAGATGTGGCCCTCAGGCCAAAAAGTTTGCCCACCCCTACTTTAACTGGTTCCCCCTTTTTTTTGCACCCCTGAGTATGTCTACACGGCAAAAGAAGATCTGCGGTAGCAAGTTTCAGACCCTGGGTCAGTGTAGATGTTCCCACTCAGGCTGGTGGCTGGTTTTAAAACTCAGCAAGGAAGGATGGGTCTGAGAGCCCAGGCTTTAGCTGGAGTGGGAATATCGAAATTGTTCTTGTTAGCCCCTTTCACGTGAGCCCGAGTCAGCTGATCTAGGCTCTGAGACTCACTGCCGTAGGAGTGGGGGTTCGCCGTGCACACATACCCAATTTAATTTGGTTTGGGGGTGTGTGTGTGCAGGAAATAATACTGGGCCAGACCCTGAGCTGGTACAAACTGATGTTGCTTCAGCCAAGCCATGCTGATTTACAGCAGCTAGGGAGTTGGCCCAGAATTTGGAGCCAACTATGGTCTTGATTCTCCTTTTGCTTGCACTGGGTTAATGCGAGGCTGACATCACGGCTGGTAAAGTCATCTCAGTGGCAGAATTATCACCGTGTCCAGTCCTACGTTTCTATGGTTATTAAGATAGCCTCTAAGGGCCCACCAAGAGCAGGGCCCCAATGTGCTAGGTGCAGTACAAACAGAGTAGATGGTCCCTGCCCCCAGGAGCTAATACCACCGAGCTCCTCTCCGGGGCTTTTGTAAGCAGTACATCTCAAAGCACTTCACAGTATTTATCCTTACAGCACACTTGTAAAGCAAAGCAATTAGCCCCATTGTACAGGTGGTGAAACTATGGCACAGAGAAGCTAAGTGACTTGCCCAGGATCACCCAAAGAGTCTGTAGCAAAGCAGGGAATTGACCCCAGCTCCACCAAGGTCAACGCGATTGCCTCCAACCATTGGGCCATCCTAAGACATACACAGGCTAAGGAAAAATCTACAACACACAAGCAGAGTGACTAATGGGCAGGCAGCAGACGTGTTCATTCCACTTCCTTTTGAGAGACAGATTTCGATCTCTGACACTGCAGAAATCTGGAGTAACTCCCATTACACCAGTGTCATTCCACTGAAGTTAACAGAGATCAGAATCTGACCCAGTGCCTTTAAAATTAACAAAATGTATCCACGTCACTTTCCAAAAGGTTGTTTTAGTTTATTCAGCGTCAGTTCATTTCTCCTCCTCTGCTTTCTCGAGTCTTGGATTTCGCACTGCCTCTGTATGTTACAAACACCTCTCAGCGAATGCAGATGCAGAGAAAAAAAATGAAATCACACTCTCTGTTCCCCACACCCACTGCCTGCCCATACAGATGTGTGAAATAATTTATAAACAGTACCGGCTTTATTAGGAGCATAGAATTTATAAACAGTACATGCTGATGCAGCTTCTCTGCCCCCAGCTGGGAGATGAAACTTTCTCTCCTTTTCAGCTACTGGTCACCATGGAACTGGGCAAAAATTTTCAGTTCAAACTTTTTTTTGGTGAAAATTGTCGATTCTATGACACCAAAATGTTTTGTAAATTCACATCGAATTCACCAAATCATTTGTTTTGAATAAAAAACAAACAAAATTCAGAAAAGATCAAAACATTTTGTTTTGATGACATTTTTGAAAAAGACTGATTTTTTTGGTTTGAGATCAATTTCTGTTAAGAAATTTCATTCAAATTCACTACTCAAAAGCAAAATTTTAAATCTTTTTTTTTAAAAAAAAAAAACAAACCTTTTCAATGCTCTGAAAATTTCAAAAATTTTGTTTTTAGTTTAATCCAAAATATTTTTAGGAAGGATTTTTCAGAATTGCCAGCAAATCAAAACATTCAATTTTCACCTAGCACTGTTCTACAGTCCAATCCATCTAATCTCATATCTACACAAATCCGTTGAATCTAGAGAAAAAAGTACTTTACAACTGAGTTAAGGTTGAGAGTATGTGTTAGTAATTAAAAGCTAAAAGGCATTTCAGATATGTTATAAGTATCCCAAAACCACACACTGTAAATCCAGGAAATTCAGAGTTAAAGATACATTTAAAAGAGATGTACAACAAAGTTACCCAAACAACCTTAACTCTGCCCTGCTGTGACATCATGCAATAAACATATGTTTACAATTAAGACTTTTTAAATACTTTTGGCCCTAAATTAGATACAACTGATTTTTAAATACACATTTACTTTTTCCTATATTTTGTTCCATTGCAACATCATTATGGAACGATGTTAAGACTGAGTGTCCTAACTGAGCATGTCAAGCAACCTACCAATGAGAACTCGACGCAACTGACCAGTCCCATACTAGTGGGTTATTACAATCAATAGAGCTGTTGCATGCAAATTAGCCTTTGAGGCAATGTGGTGATTGGTTGAACTACCTTATCTGACAATGGAACCTCCTTAAGAGTTACCGGACCTGAGCCTGCCTGTAGTCTGTCTAGTCATAAAAATTAGATACAGCAATTCAGATAAATTGCAAACTAATTTATCCAATTCACCCAGTTAATATACTTGAGTGTTTGTGTTATTCTGTTGTTAACAACATTTGGGCCAAAAAAAGGGACAAACAGATACTAAATTTCTTCCAGGATCTAGATTTGGGTCAATTTACACTAATAAACTAACAAATGTATTTATTTGTAAATTCTCAGAAAATTAATTCTATGCTCAAAGAGTAAGAGCTGTAAATTTGCGGACGCGATGGTTTATTTTTCATACAAAATAAAAAGGTTGAAACTCTCCTTTAAGGGCAATAAACAATTCAGCTTTGATTGTGGAGTCATGATCGACACCTCCATAATAATAGAAACCAATTTATCACCTGTGTCTAACCTAATCCATCTAATCTATAATCTAATTCAACTGGTCCATAAATTTATGCATCGAATCTCTTCAATCTTGAATCTCTAGATATTAGCTCACTGTGGACACGAACACAAATAAATACATCCAATACCAAATTTAATCAATCTAATACATAATCTAAAATAATCCATTTAATATATAACCAAATACAATCTAATCCATCTCTTTTCTAGTCTAATTCAATTAATCTACTCTCTAAATCAATGGACAGCAAAAAAGAAGCCCAATTTGGAAAATTGGAGTCTTGGGTCTGCCATTGGCATGCTGAGTGATTTGTCCAAGGTTACTTCGCCTTTCTGTGCCTCAGTTTCCCTGACTATAAAATGAGGATAATGCTACAGACCTCCTTTGTAAAGTACTTTGAGATCTACTGATGAAAAGCACAAGATAACAATACAACCATCCCTTTCTTGTATAATGCTCTTCACCACCAGTAGGTCTTAAATTGCTTCACAATCGCTAATGGATTTATCTTCACAACACTCCTGCGAGGCAGGTACTGTATTATTAATCTAATCCAGTCTATCCATTCTATAACCTAATCTGTCCAGTCTAATCTATTGAATCTACAGTCTAACGGAATCCATTTCTCCCTAGCCCTATTTCAGGGCTAGGACTTGCATTTAAATGGTCACCCACATACAACGGTTGTGCTGAACTCATTTAATTTGTCTCTGAATCATAACAGGCTGACTCAGCTGCTGTCATGATGATGTGATGCAATGGGCCAGATCCTCAGCTGGTGTAAAGCGGTGTAGCTCCTTTGACCGCCATGGAGTTACAACTGATTTACCTCAGCCAGGGATTTGGCCCTAGGAATCCATACCTGGTGTCTCAGTCACTGAGCCATTGGCAAAGCTGGCTCTCCACATTTCTCTGTTCCTGCCTAAACACACAGTTGCTTGCAAACATGCAGCAATTGAGACAGGAGCAAATATTTTCTCACCCTCTGGAGTTGCGCTGTGTTTCAGTGGGAGGGACACAGCTGGCAACTCATTGACTGGTGGGCTGGGCTTTCTACAAGTAATTAACAAAAGTCTTGGCACAAGGGCCCCAGCTTGTTAACTTCCATCTGCTGCTGGTTGGAAGATCAGTTTCATTTTCATCTCTCGCCCCACTTCTTTCTCCTCCACCTCAACAGCATGTCTGGCCACGCAACCAATCTCCGTCTCAAGCTCCCGGCAATATGCTTCCTCCTCCAGCTCTTCACCATCATCCTCTTTGCTGTTTTCGTCCGCTACAATCAAGAGACCAGCGCCAGGCTCTGGCACGAGGAGCTGAGCCACCACAACAAAAGCAACCGGGACAACGATTTTTACTTTCGCTACCCGAGTGAGTACAGCCCGCCCATGCACTCAGCTCCTGCTTCATCAGCCTAGGTCCCACCTGCATCACCCGTCACCACAGTCAGATGCCATCTGTAGGAGGGGACCCCAAGCGTTTATGTGCCCCCAAAATGTTCCATGGCCCTTCTCTGTGACAGAGGAAGTGCGTCCCAAGTGCGCAATACCCATGGTCTCAAACCCCAGATGAGCCCTCATTTATATGACAGTTCTTGGCTGACCTCTGGGATTGAATCAGAGACCTCCAGTCCTAAAACATGAACCTCTACGGCGGAGTGGGGTATCAGACTCACAGCCTATTTGTCTTAGGGGTATAAATCTTCAGCCCATCCTTGTAGTATTGGAGCACTTTCCGTGTAAAATCAACAGCAACAGCAGCATCCTTTGTGGCTCAGGCACTGCCGGAAATGTGTACATTACAGGCCCAGAGAATCTGGGCTATGCTGACTTTCAGGGAGGATTTAAGAACTTAGACATGCCCCAAGCTGGTGCCCGCTGTTGGCACCATCTTGGTTTTTCTTCTTGGTGCAGAAAGATTGCGCAGAGCGTGGGAGAAGCTGGCGCGGCCGGTGCTGGGCGCTGGGGTGAAAAACACTCAGTGTATTATCCTCTTGAGCGGGACACTCACGGGAGTTGGTGGGCAGCACAGCTGCAAGGCAAACGCTGATCCCTTCCCGGGGTCTTGCAATTCAGAGCTGGCCTCTGGGAAGGGCGGGTCTGTGTGCCAGGGCATCCCTTGCCAAGCAGAGGAGTTTGGAGGCTCATTTGGAACCTAAAGCCTGAAAGAGGCGATTGACTTCTGGGGGAGCAGAGGGTGCCCAGCCCCTTGCACCAGGCCGTGCAGTGACATTGCTAAGCAGCTGCTCCATGAGGGCCTGCACTTCAGCTGCAAATGGTAGCCAGGGTTGGTGGATAAAGAGTCAAGGGGCTGGAAAGGAGGAGTCGGGCTGCTCAAGGATTCATTCATTCCTCGGTTCAGATCTGTTCTTATTTCAGCGATCAGAGCCAGCTTAAATGCTGGGAGTTGCGGGGAATCACACACAGGCAATTTGCAGCACCACAGGGGAAGTTCGCTCCACCTGGCCTCATCAAAGAATAAATTGTGGTTCAGGCAGTGGCCTGGCTTGCTAGAGAACAGAGTTCAAACCCCTGCTCTGCCACAGGATCCCATGGGCAAATCCCTTCGGGTTTGCCTATGCTGCAGTCACGGGGTGACTGCAGAGCATAAGCAGGTTCCAATCTCAGCCAGCTTGGGTACCAACAGCAGCGAAGCCATGGCGGCCTGAGTCAGCTTCTGGGGGATTGCACTGCTATCGGTACCCATGCTAGGTACCACCTGCAGTGTAGACATAGCCTCAGTCTCTCTGTGCCTTGGGGTATGTCCACATTGTGATAAAAGACCTGAGGAATGGTTGGCCTGGATCAGCTGATGTGGGCTGGCACGGCTATATAATATTACCATTTGGGCTGAGGCTGGATCCCAGACTCTGAGACCCTGCCTGGGGTGGGTCTCAGAACCAGAGCTCCAGCCCAAGCCCAAACATCTACCCTGCAATGGTTAGCCCCGCAGCCCATGGGCTGGACTGGACTCTGAGGGTGGGTGCTGTGGGCTTTTTAGTGCAGTGACATACGCTTGGTTTCCCTTCTTAAAATGGAGATAATCTCCCTGTGTCTCGTTAGAGAGGAGCGGGCTTTGCTTGGCCAAAAGCTTGACAAGCAACGGTTCAAAGCACTGATGGGTGACTGGCCCATTCCCACAGACCATGCTGTAGAAATACTGGCTCGCCACTGTTGAAACATTAAAAGGAACCCTCAGAAATACCAGGTCACAACTAGAAATAGCAAGGTTCCTACTGAACTTTGGGAAGACTCAAAGTGACTGCACAAATCCTGGGCCGTTCATTTAGAAGCCTTCCAGAGGGGTGTAAATATCCGGGAGAACACTTGCCGCTTGGCCGTGCATCTCTTGCTTCTTGTAATAACCTCACACTGCATGCTGCTCCTTTATCAACATAACTAATGCCTAAGCTAATAAAGGAGATCTTTGTACTGAGCTATGTACGCATTGGATTGATACGTGCTGCTAGGTAGACGGTACGCTTTTCTAGCCCGGGATCTCTACTATAGGGGAGCCTGTAGTTTAGTCTACCAGCAAACTTGTGTCAAAACTACAACCGCCTTGCCCTTGCTAGTTTCCATTGTTGTTTGCAGTATTGTTGTTGCCATATCAGTCCCAGGATATCAGAGAGAAGATACCGGAAGAAGAGCTCTGGGTAGCTCGAAAGCTGGTCTCTATCACCAATGGAAGCTGGCCCAATAAAAGATATTACCTCACCCACCTTGTCTGCGCTAGGATTTTAACGCTTGTTAAGAACACACCTTTTTCCCCCTGCAGCAAAGACATGCTCATAAGGAAATATCTCTTGCTATTTGCACACACAGTCTCTAGCACAATTGGCTTCTAGTCTTGGTTGAGGGCTCTAGTTGGTAGTAATCACTGCTGGTCAGAGCTATAATACAAACTGTGTTGTCACTCATAAATCAATCTTTCCAGTCCCCTAACCATTTTCATCACTCTCTGCAGAACTTTGTTCAATGTTCCCACACGCTGGCTTTCATCATGGACCACTGTGGGATCTACATAGTGAGGGAAAGTAGTTTTATTTCATGGGGGATTTCGATATTTCAAAATCAGGTTTCACTCCTGTTTGGAATGAAAACAAAAACTTTCAAAGTTGTCCATGAAAAGGAGAGGGGCCGGACGCCTGGCCTGCTGCCCGCTAGCCCACTGGAAAATCGGTGAAACCAAACTGCGTCCCTGGAACCTTTCGATTTGACTGAATTGGCGATTCTGATGAAACATTGTTTAGTTGGAATTCTTCCGACCAGCTCTAATTTATACCCCGTGTGGATCGGTCATAAATTTAACCATAGACACAACCACTTTGTGGCTTAGGACCTGGCTTGTGAAAGTCAGAGAGAGACTTTCTGGTGACTTCAACAGGCTTGGATTAGGTTCTGGCTGAGTAAGGCACATGTTTTTCAATCTCCATTGTGATCTGTTAATTATAATTATAATTTAGTGCTATCCTACTACTATTGCTATTTCTTATCTATATTACCGTGGAACCCAGGAGCCTCTCATGGACCAGGACCCCACAGTGCAAGGTGCCGTGTCAATTCAGAACGCAGAGCTTCCAATCAAAATACCATCCAATGCGTCATTTTTCACTGCTGACGCTTCCCTGCTCCAGTACTGACAGCCCCGCACAAGGTTAGAGGTCACTGCTCTGCTGAGAGGCGCTCTTTGGAATGGAGCTCGATTGCAAAACGCAGGCTCGGACCACTCATGGGCATGGAAAGTCCCGTGACTGTTGTCATCAACCAGGGTCATTAATCCTGATGCCCTGGTCAAATTGCTAAGGGCAGCCAGCGAAACCGCCAGGCCTGAAACAGATACGGATCAGACACTTACAGGAATAATGAAAACACCACCCCGTTTTGCATTAGCTAGGAGAGCAGCATGAAATAGACTGAAACTAACACTGCAAAGCAAGTGACAGAGAAATTAGGTTTGCAGTGTTATAGCTGTGTCGGTGCCAGGATATTAGTGAGACAAGGTAGGTGAGATCATATCTTTTACTGGACCAGCGCCTACTGGGGAGAGAGACAAGCATTCGGGTTACACAGAGCTCTGCTGCAGGGCTGTGAAAGGGGCTCAGAGATAATCTACCCTTGAAAGGCTACAGTGGCGTGGCTGTAAACACTATCTTCAGCGTAGACCCTACTTCTGCCAAAGGGAGGGGTTTTCCCCTTGGCATAGGTAATCCACCTCCCTGAGAAGCGGCAGCTAGGTCAACAGAAGAATTTCTTCTAGCTCTGTATACGTGGGGACTTAAGTCAGCTTACTTACGTCCGGTGGGGGGTGGATTTATGAACACATAATTTTCCAGTGTAGACCAGGCCATTGTCTTTATTAAGGCCTGGTCTGCACTAAAAAATTAGCTCAGTGTAACGACGTTGCTCAGGAGCGTGAAAAAAAAAAAACTACACTGCTGAGTGGTGTAGTTAAGCTGACCTAACACTCATTGTAAACAGTGCTACGGAAATGGGAGAATTCTTCCATCAATCTAGCTTTCGTCTCCTGGGGAGGTGGATTATCTACAGTGGTTGACTGCTGCTGTAGCATTTTCAGTGCAGACAAGTACCTGATTTTTAGAGAAATTTGGGCAATTTGGACCAGATCCCTAGCTGGTGTAAATCAACATAGCTCCAGTGACTTCAGAGAGTTGTGACTCAGTGGTTACTTCTGAAAACGTTGGCCTAATGGTTCTGCAATACTGCATAGGGAGGCAGCATTGCCTAGTGTACAGATCACTGGCCTGGGACTCAGGATACATGGGTTTAGCTGCTAGCTTTGCCAACTGACAGACGTGAACTGCTCACCCTGAGCCACGCCTGACTTTCCTCCCCAGTCTGACACGCCTCTGATTGTTCAATTGGATCAAGACTCCTGCAGCCAGACTGGTCATTTTTATGTTGTCTCTCGCCAGGGGAAAGGGAGTTGTGACTGACAGTGCTCCAGGCACAAAACCAAAAGCTCACCGCGAACCCTGCCTCTTAGCAATCTTGGGAACTTCCTGGCTTTCCAGGACTCCCCTTACCATGCAGCTCGGCAAGTTACAGCCCACCATCCACGCCACCTCTTGCATTCATGGAACCCCTGCACAAGAGGAGGGGTAGGTGGGTACAGGGCTGAGAACTGCCCTGCTCTGTGTTGGTGAAGGCAGGGCAACCGCACAGCTGGAGCAAGTCAGGCTAGCAGGGGCGGATGTCCGGCAGGTTCTCCCAGTTCATCTGCCAACTCTTAACTCCACCCAGAGCTGAAAGAGAATTACTCATCCTCCACTCTCCTCCCACACACATTCAACACAGAGAGACATGTACTTCCTATCAGGAAAGAATGCAGCCTAGGGTATGTCTATGCTACCACAGAACTGAAGCTGCGCTGCTGTCGTGTGGCTGCTTCCTGTGTCCAGGGGAGGGGTTTAGATAATCCATCTCTCCGAGAGGCCGTGGTTAGATCGGTGGAAAAATGCTTCCGCCAACTTAGTTGCCTCTACAGCCGGGGTTAAGGAGACCTGCGGGGCACAGAATCTTTCACAGCCCTGAGCCACGGAGCTAGGTCGACCTACGTCTTGGGTGTAGACCAGACCTTAGATAGCCGGAGGTAGACAACTTTTTTTTTTTAATTGGGCACTGGCAGAGTTGTTGCATATTGCTTCCAGGAGTAGCTTGGTATCAGGGCTGAACTTGTCCACATTTAAAAAAAGGGAACTAGACGAGGTTTCTTTATTAATGCAAACCTCCATGTTTTTTGGAGGAGGGTAAAGTCCTTCCCACCCACAGTTCTCTACACCCACATCTGGGCCTTGTTACTATAGTATCTGAGCTCCTCATAATCGTTAGTTTATCTATCCTCACATCAGCCCTGGGAGGCAGGGCAGGGCAGGGCTGCTATCCCCATTGTACAGATGAGGAACTAAGGCAGGGAGAGACTTGCCCCCAGGAAGCCTCTGACAGAGCAGGGGATTGAAATCAATCTCCCAACTCTCAGCCTAGCTCTGATCACTCAGCCTCTCTCATAGGTTCTTCTGTGCCATCCGAGGTCGGATTCGAACCCATGACCATTTACACACACAGGAGGACACTTTCCACCATGCTGCTGAGCTGTGAGACCTGGAGTCTCTGTCTATGTCCACACTACAAGCAAGACCACCCCCCAAAACCAACCCACAACCCAAACCCCTACAGCAGCGAGGTTCAAAGCCTTGGTCAACTGACCCAGGCTCGTGAGGCTCACATGATGGGGTGAAAATAGCCATGTAGATGTTCAAGCTCAGACTGGAGCCTGGGCTCTGAGACCCTTCCCGCTTACTGGCTTTCAGAGCCTCAAGGACCAAATATCCTGCGATTCTTGGCCCCGGAGTATGACTCCGAGTCAGCTGACCCAGGCTCCAAGGCCTGCTGCGTGGGTCTCTCTTTGCAGGGTAGCTGCTCCCTCTTTCTCCACCGACCTGGACCTTGCGCCCGCGGGCATGGTATTTACCCTAATGCCTCTTTATTTTGCTCGGGCAGCGTGAAGGGGGGGCAAGTACCTGTGAGCATGCTGCCAGCGTGTGGTGAAGGGGCCCTGGTATAAATCGGCATCAAGCCCCTGGGGTTTTTATTGGCACGAGAACGAAATAAGTGCAAAATGTTACAAAATCATAACTGGTCATACCAGGCTCTTAGACAGCATTTGTCATTGGTAGATCTCCCAAGTGTTTCGTCATCTTTAATGTATTTATCCTCACAGTGGTAGATGCAGAGTGTCCTTTATACCATGGGTCTCTGACGCTGCTCTGGCAAGGGAAGCAGGCTCTTAATGGGAGTGTAATGAATCTACTTCCTCTTTAAGTCCTGCCAGAGCAGCATAAAGGGTCTTGGCGTAAATGAGGATCAGGCAGGTGCTGTTTCATGCCCATTTCACACCAGAGTAAAGGACTCCCCCAGGGTGCAGGGCAACGCAGGACCAGGTCCTTGCTTTGTTCCTGCATCATGAGCCTAATGCGTGTGCATCTGCAGAGTCTATATTTATTAAGTCACTTTCAGCGCAGAGCACATGGTGGTGCGAAATCCTGTACCTGTGACTGTTGCAAATGTCGAGTGTGAGCTCTGTGCGCTGGCAGTGGCGAGGTGACGAGACGGAGGGGCAGGCGCTGCCCTGGCGTTAATCGGCGTAATCCCATTGACTGCAGTGGAGCGACACCAGTTTACACCCGCTGAGGATCTTGGCACTCAGTGGGCTGTTTTAACTCCTGTGGAAAGAGGGGGTGGTGAAGCACCCGGCAGATCTCTGTGCCTGGGGGCGGCAAAGGGGGAAGAGTTTAAGAGAATGCAGCAGACCCTGTACTCGCGTAGCTCTCCGGTTCGCAGCTATTCCTGCGATAGACCCCAATTTCTGCTGCCCCCCCTCGACACCCCCGCAGGGCATGTAAGTTACAATCATTTCTATACTCTCCCAGTGCCCATGGCTTGAGTCTCGTTTACACAAAGGCCCCTTCATGCCGCTCTAGCCTGTAAAAGAGGCTTTCACGCTGCCAGATCAGTGCAACGGGACCTGAAGAGTGGAAGTGAGAATCAGGCCCATAGTGCATTGCACATGGTTCGCGTCAGTGCGAATGAAAACAGGAGGTGCTGGACAAGGGAGAATAAGACCCTTTTACTCCCAGCTACATTTGGCTCACTGGTTTCAGAGCGATTCCACAAGTGGCTTGGCAGGCCCCCTTTCTGTGCTCATTTACACTGATCTGAACTCCACTGGAGTCAGGGGAGTCGCTCTGGATTTACAGCTGATTTAACTGGACAAACAGCCCACTTGCTGTAATGGTTACAGTAAGGGACTAGGAGCACTGAGATCTTGGTTCCCTTTGCAGCTCTGCCACTAACTTGCTGCGTGACCTTTGGCAAACCTCTTCCCCCCTGCCTCAGTTTCCCCATATGTTAAATGAAGATAATAGCTACAGTGTTGCGAACTCCACATGGGTTAAAAAAAAATCATGGCTCAGGCACCTAATAATGAAATTGGCTTAAAATCATAAGATTAAAAAACAAAACAAAACCAAAACACTCTGGGTTCTATCTTCTGTCTGGTTTCTGAGCCTTCAAGGTGCTCTTGATGCACTTGCTTTTCTCTGCAGACACGAGGGCTAGAAGCAGTTTTGAATTCTGCCCCCCACCACCACTTGAATCCCAGAGCTGGGGCTTTACCAAGAACAGCGAAGATCACGATACTTGTGATAAAATTGCGAGAACTAGCAATGGTCTGTAACTACTCCCCACTTTTGTAAAGGGAGATCTAGGCAGGAGGGGTGCTAACCAGTGGCTAAGAATTATTGTCCATGTTCCCACAGTAACACAGCGTAAGGTTTTGGGTGGAAATGTCACTCTTACAAGTGCAATGTTGTTCATTCTGCTTTTAACCAGGACGTAGGTTTTTGTAGCATAGGTCAGCCCGAGGAATTCCAAAGCGCTTTCCAGAACAGGGATCTTCTGTCCCACACTGAAATGCAGCCACCTCTCAGTCCTGAAAGTGAGGACGTGGGGAGTGCAGGGCAGGGCCTCCAGTTGGAATTTGTCCAGGAGACGCCCCAGAGCTCTTGTGAAAGATGTCATGGGCTCTCTAAGGGTCAGGACCTCGCTTTTTACATCCCGCCCGAACGGCGGCAGAACAAAGTGGTGAGGTACGCTGCCCCAGTGTTTGCACAGCAGCCACTCAGCGAGGTCGTTGTTCCACAGGCCAGGCCCAGAGAAAGGAGCCATGGGGCATGTCCGTGCTTGGGGAATTCTCAAGGTCGCTTGGTTGCTCTCTTGCCCTAGGTGATGGCTTCCTAGAGCCGGCTGGGGGCTGTTCTCTGTTCTGATGAAAGCAGAGGGGAAAGAAACAGTCCTGGGAAACGCTCAGTGTGTTTGTGAAGAGAGGATGATCTTAGCACTGCAGTCTACCTATATCCTCTGGGGTGGATTCTCCAGCCCTGACAGGAAATTTAAACATGTTTTGAAGCTCAAAGGCAGTTTTAAATTCAGACTGAAAAAAAAAAAAGGAAACAAAACTCATTTTTGTGGATTTCTCCCATCCTGGGTTATTTTGCACCAATCCTGGAGCATGTCAAAAATCGGTCGGTCCTTGAGTTGGGTGTGTATGTAAAATAAATATTTCAGAAAATGTGTTGACAAGTTCTCCCTCTCCCATGATCAAATCCACTTGTGATGTTTTCCCCAGGTTTCCAGGATGTCCACACCATGATCTTCATCGGCTTTGGCTTTTTGATGACCTTTCTGAAACGTTACGGGTTTGGCAGCGTAGCCTTCAACTTCCTGATCGCGGCGTTCGCTATCCAGTGGTCTACGCTGATCCAAGGCTTTTTCCACTCTTTTCATGATGGCAAGATTCACATCGGAATAGAGAGGTGAGCGGCCGGAAGCCAGGGGTCAAAGAGGAAGGATGTCAGGTGGCTCATTCCCAGACTCTTTGCATGATGGTGGGTAAGTCTCTGTGCTTCAGCTCCCCGTTGGTAAAACTGGAGGACTAGCCCTGCTCCGGCTCCCAGGGGTTGCAAGGAATAAAGGTTCAGAGGCGCTCAGATAGATGGTAACAGGCGTGAAGTCACACATAGAGCTTTCCTTTCAGGGCCAGGGAGCCGCCCAGATGTTCACGTCAGACACGCTTGTGATCAGAACACCGCTTAGTTGCCTCAGCCTGATTTGCTCATTTATCCAGCAGTCAAAAGCGGATTTGGCAGTTGGCATGGGAGAGCCAAGGCTGAAATCCCGGTTCTGTTGCAGACTCCCCATGTGACCCTGTCTCCCTTGGCCTCGGCTCCCTATCTGTACTGTAGGGATAACAAGAGAGCATTTCTCTCGCCTTTGGGGCAGAGCGCGTCTCTCTCTGTGTGTACGGACAGTACCTAGCACAATGCACTCTGATCTCAGTTGTGGCTACTGTAATACATGGAATAATAGAAGGCCTTTTTTCACTCGTTATATTGAGACTAGATAGGACCAACAGATCATCTGGCCTCCTGCAGATCACAACGCCGGCCGGATAATTTCACAGACGCGAAACCCTCCAGCCAAGTTCTTAGCCCTTTCACCCACTCGTTAGACAAGCCTAGCGTTTCTGTTCCAACGTCTCCAATCATCCCTGCTAACTGATTCTGCCGTTCCTTCTTTGGATGGCTTTTAGGGTGACCAGATGTCCCGATTTTATAGGGACAGTCCCGATTTTTGGGTCTTTTTCTTATATAGGCTCCTATTACCCCCTGCCCCCGTCCCGGTTTTTCACACTTGCTGCCTGGTCACTCTAATGGCTTTTCTCTTGGGGACCCTTGTGAATTTCCCAGACTGTCAAGTGCACAATCTTCTCCATTACCCATTAACCTACCTGAAGGCTGAAATTCACCCTAGTGCAAGGGTCCCTGCACCATTTATATCTAGAGGAAACTGGTCTTGTGTTTGGCACTCTGCCCGGGGTAACAGTCTCCTGTAACCTGTTCTACTTTCTTCACTATTCCTGCTAGCATGATCAACGCCGATTTCTGCTCCGGAGCCGTCCTGATCTCCTTCGGAGCAGTTCTGGGCAAGACAAGCCCCATCCAGCTACTGCTGATGGCCTTATTCGAAGTCACACTCTTTGGTATTAATGAATACATCCTGCTCAGTGTCATTGGGGTAAGTCACACTCCTCATGGCGCTTCCGTTCCCCGGGGGAAGGACTTTTCTAAGATGGGTGACAACATGGTCTTCGAGCTGAGCAAATGCCCGACTTGTCGGTTCAGTGGCTAAATAAAATTTTAAAAAATTGTTTTGGGTCAAACTAAACATTTAGTTTGATTCAAAACGTAATTATTTTCACTCGGTTTTTTGGGTGTTTTTTATCCCGCGCCTTTAAAAAAAAACCCACAACAAAACGAACTCTTCTTTCAAGCATTTTAAAAGGTTTTTAATTAAAAAAAGAAAAAATTCCAGGAAGCTTCCAAATGAAAAATAGTTTTCAAATCAAATGTTCAGCTTTCTAACTATTTTTTAGGGCTCCATCCCTTCCCCCGCTCAGCAAAGCATTCGGCAAAACCGACATGAATTCGCGAAACATTTCATTGTTGTCGAATCCGCATTTCTTTGCTGAGCGCATCTGGGCTGAAAACACACTGCCCAGCAGTGGTACAGACTGAATTACCTCCCGCCCCCTTTTCAGCACCGTCCTTTGCTTCCTGTACTGTCCAGGCAAAGGATGCTGGGGGCTCCATGACCATCCACACCTTTGGGGCTTATTTCGGATTGATGGTTTCGCGGGTCTTGTATCGGCCCCAGCTGGACAAAAGCAGACAGAGGGAAGGCTCCGTGTACCATTCAGATCTCTTTGCTATGATCGGTAAGGACTTGGAACACACGCTGCTTCGCTGAGGCCCTGGATGGGGCCAAAGTAACATCTGACGAATCAGAAAACTATGTCTGTGGTATTTTTAGGGGGGTTTATCTTGAGACTCCCATGCTCAGATGACCCCAAATTTGGACCCGTAACCCTGTCCCAGTGTGACATTACCCAGCTGGACCATTGAACAGCTGCTGGGACCAATCCCCTCTTAGTTCAGTTCTTTGAGAGTTGATGTCATGAGCAGTGGAGGCCTCTGTCTCTCTCTGATACCAACCTCCCCTCTCTGAGGATTACCCCTGACTGGGGTGCAGGTGACAAGTAGCCTCTTGGGGGTGAAGGTTGGACCATCTCTCTGATGACATGTACATTTCTTGTTTACACCTTCATGTTGCTGAAGAATGGCTGCTCAAGCCAGCGACAGTTCTTTAACACCTGGCTGGGGGCGCTAATGCGTCTTTGAAGAACTGGTTTGGATCTGCCTTTCTAGCTCTGGAACATGTTACAGCAATGTTATACAGTAGAAACATATAACTTTCCATACAATGTTGATACACATTTTACCAGGACAATAATGTTCAGCAAGATATGAGTTTTCAAATGATCTCTCACAAGGCATGCTTTGTACAAAATTTATCAGAGTCTTGTAGAAGTGGTGACCATAACACTATAGACCATCACTCCCAGACAATGCACATCAAGTTTCAAAACAATCCAAGCAAGCCTGTGTATTTTAGGGCACTTAGAAAAGTGCTTTGTTAAACAGTAAACAACTCTCTCAACAAACAGCTGGGTAAATAGCTGATTTGTCTGCTCAGCAGCAGTTCCGGGGAGGGAAGGGGGGAAGTTTGTGTCAAACCAAACCTGAAAATCCAATCAGAAGCGTCAAATTTTGAGTCGATTCTAGAGAACTTTTTTGGGGGGAGTGGAGGGAAACTTTTTGTTGAAAAATCAGAAACTGAAAATTTTTGGTAAAAGTATTTTGGGTTTTAAATTTAACCAAAATCCAACACTTAGTCTTTCATTTTCTGTTTTTTTCAATGGAAAAAAACAGGAAAATTTCAACCTGGAAGAAAAACGTGAATGACTATTTTCATTATGGTCAAAGACCCGTTTTTCATCGAAAAAAGTGTTCACAGAACATTCTTCATCAAATCTGCTTTCAACTCCTGATTCCTTCCCCTGCAGGAACAATCTATCTGTGGCTCTTCTGGCCAAGCTTCAACTCTGCCATTACAGCTCACGGCGACGACCAGCAGCGGACGGTCATGAACACCTACTTCTCCCTGGCCGCTAGCACGCTGGCCACCTTTGCCATGTCTGCCCTCATCAATGGGGAAGGCAAACTGGACATGGTGAGTCAACTCAGCGGCTGCTCTGTCTTTTTGCTGATGACCCCTAAGCATGGGCGGTGGGTGAACCCCCGCTTCAGGGAGGCTAGCCCTCAGCCCCACCCCTTCCTCCCAAGGGCACATCTGAACCCCAAGTCCACCACTCCCACGGCTGGCCTGGTCCCTGGGCCACTGTCCCGAGCCACCACTGGCCGCCGGCTGGACCTGAGCCTCTGCTGGCTTCAGGGGAGAGGAAGACTGAGGGAGAGGCCTCAGGGCAGAGCCTGGGTGAGGCCATGGCCTGGGTTAGGGGAAGTTTAGCTTCCCTTGGCCTTCAACACCCACCACCCATGACCCCAAGTCTCCTGCCGGCCACATTTCCCCCTTCCAACGAGAACCTCAGTCTTTTGGCCGGGTGAACTCCGCTACGCACCCCCAAGACTCTGCAGGAGAGGAGCCCTGAGCCTGGCAACCTACAGAGATGCACAAAAGTGGGGCTCCGTTTGTGCAGACCTGCCTCGCCAGGATTGTCCTTCCCAAGATGGTGGACGGAAACGGTGGTGAGCAGGTGGGATTATGGGTGTCACAGTTCAGGATGCCTGTATTTCCCCCGTCATGGTCCGCCAGGGGCTCCCAGTCTAGGCTCCTGGCTCCCCAGCCCTCACATCGCTTGGGGAGAGACCCCTGCCTGAGAGTTTTCCAGGCTGCACTGTTATATTCCCAGCAAGCCAGTCAGGCTGTACAAGCAGCCTCTGGAGAGAAAGCAATGAGCAGCGTGATTGCTCGCAGTTCTGTTACCACCCAGCAAGCGTATTTATCCTTACGGTAACAGCATTACAGGGAAAACATATTTAAAACAATACAAGAACTTACCCTCATGCTGCAACGCTCACTGGAGGCCACGTGAACTCCAGCCTTGGGGTCTGGGTGGTGCTGGGCCTTCAAAACTCCCAATCAGGTTTTCCCCGTGATTACAAGATCACACCTGTCTAGGTTCACAGGCACCATGAACAGTTCAGCCTCTCCTTTATACAGCTTGGGCCTTTCAGCTTGGCCTCACGTACCAGGCGGTCAGCAGGCAGTGACGCGATCTTCGGGGCATGGCTTCAAAAGGCTGGGTTTTGGCATAACCGGAGGTGGGGAATTTGCATTCATCTCCCCCTAGCTATTCCCCAGGAAAACCACTTAGCGTTTTCTGTTCTAAAAGTCCATTCTTGTCTGGCACATTGGTCATTATAGCCATTTCAAGCCCCATTAAAATGTCATATCTCCCCCCATTGAGAGGTTACATATAATCTCAGCCCACAATAACACATAAGCCATTCGTTTAACACAAGGGAGCCTAAAGAGACTCAAAATTAATTCAATAAGGTCTCCCAAGGATATTGCCAGAGGCAGCAAGGAAGGATGGTCCAGTGTTCAGGACATTAGCCCTAGGGCTTGGGAGACCTGGGGGTCTATTCCCTCCTCTGCTACAGACTGACTCTGTGACCTCTGGCAAGTTACTCAGTCTCTGTGCCTCGGTTTCCCTATCTGTACAATGAGATAATAGCACTGCCCTACCTCACAGGGAGATTGTGAAGATAAATACACTAAAGACTAAGAGGTGCTCTGGTACTGTAGTGATGGACCCACATAAATACTATTGGTAGATAACATGGTGATAGTTCCTCACCCTCTGGGCCTTCTAAGAGCTGTGTGAACAGGCTTCCCCTTTCGAGGGGCTGCCGTTTTGAACCACGCCATCCAGACACAACTTTGAAATTCTTCCCAACTTTCTCCCCAACTCTCCTTCCAGCCTTCACCGCACCTGACCAGCGGCGGGTGCGGGAGTCTGCACTGAGCTCCTCTCCCCCGTGCTCTCTCTCTCCCCCCTCCAGGTCCACATTCAGAACGCAGCCTTAGCTGGCGGGGTCATGGTTGGGACATCAGGCGAGATGATGCTGACTCCGTTCGGTGCCATGATTGCCGGGTTTCTCGCTGGGCTCGTTTCTACCCTGGGCTTCAAATTCCTCACGGTAAGTCCCGTCGGCGACGTCGACGCAGCACGGGAGGGTCCGTGGAGCTCCCCGCCGCAGGGAAAAGCAGGCTGTGTTCACACAGTGGTGCGTAGCTTCACCTGCCAGGGAACGGCTCTGGCAGGAGGAGGTGACAGGCTGCGTAGACAGGGAAAGCCCAGCTTGGGTGCGTAGAAAGGTGTACAGGGTCCATACCCACAGAGGCCAGGTGTAGCTTTACTTGCCTGAAAGGGGCCTCGCAGCCTACGCTGCTAGTTATACCCATGCTGGGGGCATGTGCATGTACTCGACCCACGATGGACAGGAGCGTGCTGTGTAGACGGACCTTTAACGTGGGGCCAGATCCTCACTGGCATTAAGGCCCCTTTTCTCCAGAATGCCAGCCAGGGCCCTCAAAGGGGCTGGAGCACCATAACCAGGCTCTAAAACCCCAGCTGGGGCCAGGGGAGGTTTCCTCCAGTGTAGGGATGGTGGAAGACAGACACTCTGCTGCCTCCACCTTGCTACCCCCAGCCTAGGGTGTGCCGTGCAGGCCAGGCCTCAGTAACCACACTGGAGCTGCGGGGGGAGGGGGGGCCTGGACAGCTGGAGCTTAAAACCATGTCTGTATGACACACCATTGGTGGTGGCACGTAGGATACGTGTGGCTACGTGCTGCAGCGAAAAGCAAGCTCCACCCACACTGCAACGTGCAGGGGGCAGCGAACACCTCTGGCAGGGGGGAAGACGGTGGGGACAGGCTCCTCCGGCAGCGGGGATGTGACACTGCACCTTGTGTGTGCAGAGAACCGTGTAGGGTTTGTCTTAGAAACATACCCACAGGGTTCAGGTGCGTCTTTCCTCTGCCTGCCTAAGCCCGGCCTTACCATCTACACTGCTCTTTGTATCCGTGCAAGGGGGAGGGAGGAAGCCATCTCTGGACTTTGCTGTAAGAAGCATCCCGCATAGACAGGCCCCCAGGGATGTCCAAGTTACACTGAGGGGCTTTCCAGCCCCTGGGGGTGGGGCAGGCAGTCCAAGGAGGTGGTTTAAGCTCTCCCATCCCCTTCACCGTGCCTCTTAGACGCACACTGCAAAACCCGGGCCCTGAACGCACCTCTAGCCCTTCATGTCCTCACAGACCCCTCTGTGCTCTCCGCAGCCCATCCTGGACTCCAGACTAAAAATACAGGACACATGCGGGGTTCACAACCTCCATGGGATACCAGGCGTCCTGGGTGCTCTCCTGGGAGCTCTGGTGGCAGCTCTGGCAACGCAAGACGTCTACGGGGACGGGTGAGCACCACTCGGCGCACCAGTGTCACTCACGTGTGTGTGTGTTGGGGGGGGAAGAGACTATCCTTCATTCCAACCCTCCCCTCCAATGGATTCCTTGATTTCAATCGTAAATTGCACCCCACCCAGTGCCAGGGATGGAGTGGGCAGGAGGTGACATCTAGGCAGCTCTATGCAAGCCAGGCATTGATCACCCACGGTTCATTAACACACCAGCCTGTCCTCTGCTCACTAACTCGATACTGCCACTGAGAGGCCACGAATCACTGCTCGGCTATTCCCTGGGAGAAGGTATTTCTACAGCAGCTGTTCTCCATCTTTTCAGTACCAAGAACCCCTACCTGTGTACCAGCACCAGAAGGTCAGCGTGCATTATGGAAAGGACAGGGCACTTGCTATCCTCTCCTCCCAACACTGGTTCACAACCCTACTCGGGGTAGGGGAGGGGAATAACCCATACATCTCGGCCTTTTCAGTGAGACTTAGCAACACGCGACTATTTTTGGATATTGTTTATGGATAACACAGAGGTTTATTTTAAAGCATTTTTTTCCCAGTTCTCTCTTTACATGTTCACACTTGTGGGGAAATTAGGAGCAGTGGGCGGACCACAGAGGCCGTCAGACAGTTATTAGGTAACGAGAGTAGACGCTGAGATACAGGAAATTAAAGCTTTATAACTCGAAGGCGCAAAGAGTCAGCGTCACATGGCAAAATAGACAAGTCAATAACCTGAAATCAAGTTCTTAAGCTGCATTTTTCTTCCTTTGCCTAGCTGTAAATTTCAATCATAGATGGAAATACACTTTTGGGCTGTGTGCGTACGGTGAAATCAACGTTCACCAATATTGACAGATAAAAATCGAATCCTTTCAAGTCCATCAATAGCACCTTCCAAGCCCCGACACTTTACTAACAGTAGTTCTGCCTTACGCAACCCTGGGAGAAGGACATTATTGCATTCATAATAACGGGGAAACCAGAGCATGGAGAGGAGAAGGGAATTGCTGCTCAGTGATGGGACCGGGAATAAAACCGATTTCACAAGCTCCCATCACTTACTCTCTAGGGATGAGTGAACTGTTTTGGGCTTGAACCTCTGTTAGGGTGACCAGATGTCCTGATTTTATAGGGACAATCCCGATTTTTGGGTCTTTTTCTCATATAGGCACCTATTACCCCCCCACCTCCTGTCCCGATTTTTGACACTTGCTATCGGGTCAGCCTAACCTCTGTGCTCACACTTGACGCCTGACAACACAAATCTGTTGGGAGGTTTGTTTTAGAAAATATCTGGCTCGCATCTCCAGTGTTTTCCAACTACCGGCTCCTCTGTCATCTACTGGGACTAACAAGTACAAGATGACGTGATTGGAGCCTCTGCACTTTTTGATCTGTGAATATTTAAGGGCCTTGGGGACTAATGTCTGTGGTACCTAAACACTTTCCCTGCACCAGTCTGGAGCTGTGGAGTTGCTTCTGTAAGGCCTGCTTCTTCTCTGGTACCCCACTGCCGCAGTCAGTAAGCTCCCCCTCCAGCAATAGATGCGTCTGATTCATCCCCCAAAAGCCCCTGTCAGGGGACAAACAGTGAGTTCCAGCAGAGGTGAGCTGCAGAGGTGGAGGACGGTCCACAGCTCCCCAAATCCTCCACACCCCTAGCACTGCACCCTTTCCACTGCCTCTGAACCCTTCTGTATCTAGGCAACCCTGCACGGTTACATCTCTATGACTTCATTAGCTCCACAGCAGCAAAACATCAGTCCTTGGAGCCTAACTGAGCCCCCACAATTTGGCTTTGATGGTGGCCCATCAGCAGTTTGAACAGGTGACCTTCAGTACTAGGAGTAGACGGGCTACAGCTCAAGCTAATGGAGTAGCTCCATTGACTTCCAACAGTAGTAGATTCTTATCCTCTTAAATGACTCAGGCACGCGTTGGGGACAAGGCCCCACCTCAGTCAGTATGAGTTACAGGAGCTCCCAACACATACCTGGCTCTTGCAGGATGGCCGACGTGTTCCCTTTAATCGCTGACGGAAGCCGGACGGCAATTTACCAAGGAATCTGCCAGCTCTTCGCATTACTCATCACCCTGGGGTTCGCTGTTGTCGGAGGAAGCCTCGTAGGTGAGCTTTGTGTCTGTTGATGGGGCATAATTTCACTGTGACCACAGTACCAGAGGCAGAGGGGCAGACTTATTTTTCCCTGGCAATGCTCCACCCCTGCTCCGCATACATACAGGGAACATGAAAAGGTGGGAGTTGCCTTACCAACTCTAAGAGGCTAATTAATTAAGATGAGCCGTTATCAGCAGGAGAAAAAAACACTTTTGTAGCGATAATCAAGATGGCCCGTTTCAGACAATTGACAAGAAGGTGTGAGGATATTTAACACGTAGACCTACGAAATTAGGTCTCTATAAGTGTCTGTTAAATACTATAACCAGTGACTGTCAAACCTCTGTCCAGCCACTAGAGGTCAGCGTAAACCAAGGCGTCGGGAAATCATCATCTGTTCCAGCTCTTTCAAGTTTTCAAAGTTGGGTAGTTGAAGTTAGACATCCAAACTACAAGCAACAAAATAAGTGGGCCTGATTTTCAGGGCTGCTGGGTCCTGGCTGCTCCCCCTGAATACCAGAGGAGCTGCAGGTGATCAGCACCTCTGAAAAGAGAACGCAGAATGGGACAAACTTTCCCCCTCACCCCTCCTTTTATGTTCCCAGGAGCTGCCTTGAAAATCAGGTCGTTGGGGTCCCCTCCAGACACACAGTGCTTCAACGATCAGATCTACTGGGAGGTAAATCCTTGATTTTGTTTTCTTTCGGCCAGGTGCCCCAAGCAGCAGACGCCGTTCCCTGGGGTTAGTTTGAAGAGCTGCAGCAGACGGGGCACCACATATGATGTATTTCACCGTAGCACTTAGCAGTTACTACCAGGATCGGGGCCCCGTGACCCTAGGGGCTGCACGTACACATGGCGAGACCCAGGCCCTGCCCGGATGAGCTTTACCACCTAATTAGGCAAAAAATGATCTGCTCCATTTCACAGATGTGGACTGAGACAGCGAGGGGAAAAGGCCTGGTTTTTCCCAAGCGCTCAGCAGCTGCCTTTGTTTTGTAAAGTTGTTAATGGGAGCGCTTGAAAATGTAGTCCCAGGTGGTTTTCCCAGAGTCGCGGGGGAAATCTGGAGCAGAACTGGGAACTGAGTCCCAGGCCAGAGACTGAAACAAAAAAAAAAAAAAATCAGCTGTGACAGAGATGGTGGCTGGGAACCAGAAACCTTTAAGTGGGTCCCCTCCCAGGACCATAGGGGGCCAGGGATAGGTGCATTTGCCCTGAAACTGTCACCAACAGCCTAACACTCACCTTCTCCATAATAGGAAGAGAGAGTTTCCCAATCCCTGTGTCTAATGCTAACACACGCTCTCAGCTGGTGCCGCTTTCTGTATTGTGGTCACCATCAATGCCTGGGCTCGTGGCTGTCAGCATCTCTTCCGCACAAGGTTTCTGATGATCCCCAATTGGTCTGAGCAGGGAAATACCCCATGTCACCCTGTGTCTCTGGTTTCCTCCAGGTCCCTGAGGATCATCAGGACGGATACATGACGGCTGTGAACTCCGAGGATTGCGAAAGGAATGCAAGTGTCTAATGGGATTTTCCTCTGCGTCGGCACACCTCAGCCTGCTCGCCACGTGGGCCCACCTGATTCAAGCCATCCAGTACAGGGGGAGATTTCCCGAGCACCTGCCGACCGCAAGGGGTCTTAGTCTGAAAGAGCCTCCTTTAGCCTGAGCTGTGGACAGAGGCATAGCAGCTTGTGATGGGAAGCCAGGACATGGTCTCCACCCCATCCCACCTCCTCTTGCAAGAATCCTCTTGGTGCATTGCAGCTACATTCCCATGCGTGTTCTCCCCGTGACAGGACTGGTCCTGCTCATCTGTCCCATGCCTGGAATACGAAGCAAATGGAAGCCAGGATCAACGTTCCCATGGAGCTAATAATTTCTTCACCCCATTCAGTCTCACTTGCTGTCCAGGCTCCTTTCGAGAGAAAAATGATGCATGGCAGTTTAGAGGCTAGACTGTGAGATCTAGGTTCAGTTCCCAGCTCGGTCAGACACCTGGTGTGAGATCAGGCCAGTCCTTTAGGCCTGGTGTACACACCTGCTTCACTGAACTCATGCAAATTGCATGGATTCTCTTATTTCCGTTTAACGGGCTGATCAGTGGCTGATCTTAAACCTGTTCCTCGTTGACTTCAGTTAAACCAAAATAAAGCGCTCCGAGTGAAAAGATCACCTCCATCCAACCTTGGGCACTGGTATAAAAAAAAACCCCACACCTTTGGTTTAACCAGTGCAGCTCTGCATGCAGGCAAGCCCTTAATCCCTCTGGGCCTCAGTTTCCCCTCTCTATATTAAAAACTAAACCTTTCTGAGATGTTTAGATCTTCAGGCAGGGACTGTCTCTCACTATGTGTCTGCACAGTACTCAGTCCAGTGAGGCCCTGATCTCCAGTAGCACCTGGAGATGCTACCATGAAAGTAACTAATCATTCAAGAAGTCTTGAAAGACAGGTCAAAAGCCTTCGAAGCTGGTCCATCAACCCAAGACAGAGGTGCCTAGATGTGTCCATTTGAAGCACTATGGATGCAACAGAATTCTGTTTAACTGCAGCCTTTTTACACACTGTTGTCCCGTTTTCTTGCCTTGACAATGGGATTTAGGCCAGCTCGATGTACAGATTTTTCTACCAGCTCTGCAGAAAATGTCAACTGGGGTGTGGTTTGCTTTAATCAAACAGAGCTATCCCGGAGCCCAGGGGCAGTGGAACGGGGGCAGCAGCACCTGGTGCCTTGAAGTAAAAATAGCAACTGTAGCCCGGTTTCCATCCTAGGCAGGGTTGACTGTTTGGTTCAGTGGCTCTCAGCATCCCCCCTCTACCAATTGTTCTAGTGCCCCTGCCGGTACAAGCCCTACAATGGATACAGGATACTCCTATAATGGGTACCTCATACAAGTAGTTTATATTCCCCTTCCCATACAGGAATAACTAGTCCAGTGGTTCTCAACCAAGGGTCTGGGGCCCCCTGGGTGGCCATGAGCAGGTTTTGGGGGGTCGCCGAGCAGGGCTGGCGTTAGACTGGGGTCCAGGGCAGAAAGCCAAATCCCCACCACATGGGGCTGAAGCCCAGGGTCCCAAGCCCCACCACCTGGGGGCTGAAACTGAAGCCTGAGCAACTCAGCGTCATGACCCCCCTTGTGGCATGGGGGTACCAGGCAATTGCCCTGCTTGCTACCCCCCAATGCCAGCCCTGGCTTTTATATGCAGAAAAACAGTTGTTGGGGCACAAATGGGCAGGGGAGTTTTTATAGCGGGGGGGGGGAGGAGGACTCAGAAAGAAAAAAGGTGAAGAACCCCTGCCATGCAGAGCACCTTCATACCGTTGTAACTGCATCCACACGAGGCTATACTGGTATAACGAGACCAGTTTAGTCAGCGATGTGTCCGGCAGGCCTTCGACTGCACCCCTTGGGGCTCATGGAGTCATAGAGTCATAGACTTTAACGTCAGAAGGGACCATTATGATCATCTAGTCTGACCTCCTGCACAATGCAGGCCACAGAATCTCACCCACTCACTTCTATAACAAACCCCTAACCTATGTCTAAGTTACTGAAGTCCTCAAATTGTGGTTTGAAGACCTCAAGCTGCAGAGAATCCTCCAGCAAGTGACCTGTGCCCCATGCTGCAGAGGAAGGTGAAAATGTACTGGCACCCTGTTACGCGCCATGTATGAGGAGGTTATTAATACATCATTTTGTTTTTAAAACAATGGGGGGGACTGAGATATACCAAACCATGGGGAAATATTTCGTTCTTTGTTCAGGGGGAAACGTGGCCCAATGGACAGGCAATGGAAGTCACTGTCACGAGACCTAGGTTCTATTCTTTGCTCTGCTAGTGGGTGACCTTGGTCAAGTCACGTCTGTGCCTCAGTTTCCCCATAGGTAGTGTGGGGATTGTGATCCCATGCCACCCTTACAAAGTGCTCTGAGATTGATGGATGAAAAGAGTTAAGTGTTGTTATACGGTGTACTAGGGCACACGGCTTTGTCACAGATTGTAAATATTATCTGTACAAAAGTTTTTGAACAAAATTTCCCCCCTCCCCTTCTTAGAATTTTTCAAGGAAACAAATTCAAACCCAAACTCTTGTGCATTTTCTGACTTCCCCTTCCTTTCAGCCTTTTCCAGTGGGGGCTGGGAAAAAGGGGGAAGAAAATCCACACACACCAGAAAAATGTAGCCACACCTCACACACCAGAATTTCAATGAAATGAAACTACATTCCATTTTCAACTTTGCTCCCTTTTGTCAAAGAATTCAGGTGAGAAGGGAAGGTTTCTTGTGAGGAGGGGGATTTTCCATGGCTTCTAGGACGCACCAGGAATGTGTGTTTTATTTCTGAGCCACTGAGCACCAGAGGACGCTGTAGCCCCAGACACATGGAGCACGTCTATAGTGCAACAAAAGGCTTGTGACAGCGAGTCGCAGGGACTGGGTCAACGTCCAGTGTGTGCTGTGGGGCTCAAAGTAGCAGTGTGGGTATTGCTGCTTGGGCTTGTAACCTGGGATTACAAGTGCTGGGCTCCCATGGGAGTTGGGCATCTAAATATCTTTGAGGATTCGGGCCTCAGTGGCACAAGCTAGAGGTGGAGTGTGTGTGTGTGTGTGTGTGTGTGTGTGTGTGTGTGTGTGTGTGTGTGTGTGTGACAAAACAGCCTGTGAACCTAAAGAGGAGTCCCGGAGCAGCCAGTGAGACAGATGTTTCTGCTGCAGTGTCCTGAGTACGTGAGAGAAAGACATTTCCGCAGATCACCAGGAATCGTAACAGAAATCTCACAGGAAAGTAACCCGGAACACCTCTGCCTAGCCCTGGCGGCGAATGACAGCCTTGTGAGACACAGCAACCTCAGCTGAAACACATGGAATCAAACCCCATTCTGGATGGGGCAAACTTGTCCCTAGTGTAACTGGGAGCTGGTCACGTTTCTTCTTCCCCTGGCCCCTCCCCACAGCTGAAAATTGACGTTTTTCATTGAAAAATTGAACCCCCAAAACCTAGAATATTTTTGGCCCCAAACTAAATTTTTTTCCAGATTTTCAATTTTCCAACACACCTGCCGCCACGTTCCCACAGAAAACAGACATGTTTCAGGAAAGTTTTCATTTTGCCCCAAACCCATTTTCCCATAAAAAGCAATTGAATGGAAATGTTTTCACCCAGCCCCCTTGGTTCCCCCTGCTCACTCAACTGGAATCCTAGAATATCAGAGTTGGAAGAGACCTCAGGAGGTATCTAGTCCAACCCCCTGCTCAAAATCCCCGCTCTGTTCTGTCATGTGCCACCACTGAGATCTGCCGAGCTCCATCCCCTGTGGAACCCCCCTTCAGGTAGTTGAAGGCAGCTATCAAATCACCCGTCACTCTTCTCTTCTACAGACTAAATAACCCCAGTTCCCTCAGCCTCTCCTCGTTAGTCATGTGCCCCAGCCCCCTGATCATTTTTGTTGCCCTCTGCTGGACTCTCTCCAATTTGTCCACATCCTTTCTGTAGTGGGGGCCCAAAACTGGACACAGTACCCCAGGTGTGGCCTCACCAGTGCCGAATAGAGGAGAATAATCATCACTTCCCTCGATCTGCTGGCAATGCCCCTACTTATACAACCCAAAATGCTGTTAGCCTTCTTGGCAACGAGGGCACACTACTGACGTATATCCAGCTTCTCATCTACTGTAATCCCCAGGTCCTTTTCTGCAGAATCCGGAGTCGTCTTCCAGCAGAGGGTGCTCCTTGCCCATCAAGGCTGCAGGGAATTGGTGCTGTGGATGGAGCATGGCTATACTGCATTCCCCTCTCTCATCAATGGGGACTTTGTTTCTTGGCAGACTCATTTCCTCCCTCCAGTATGCAGAACTGATGTCTGGCTAGGGACATCCCTACAGCTAAATCGCTGGCTGTTCACCCCGCCGGAGGCAGCTGTTATCTCCAGCTAGAGAGGTGTCAAGCTCTGGTCTAGGTTCTTCCTCCACCTCCGCCCCTGCCACCCAGACCCCCATCTGGCCTCCCTGCAATCTACTTCACACGTTCTCCAGCCTGGCCAAAGGCGTTCTCCCCACCGACCTCTCCCGGCCAAGTCCCTTTAGGAGCCCTGCTCTGGCTCCACATTGCTGTCAAACCTGACAACCTGATGGCCACGGCCCCTATCCGAGTCTCGTCTCTGACGTCCAGTCAGGTCTGCCTCCCACGGTCACCAGCTGGCCCCCTTCTCTTGTTAAGTGTCTGCGTTCCTTGTCCCTGCTGGCCACCATGCCAGAGAGTTCCTCCGATTCTGCTGACCATGCATCCTCCGGCTTGACCTCGCCTCTTGTCCTCTACCAGCCTCTTCAAAATGTGCATCAAATCCAAATGCCGGCTCCAGTGATGCCGCCGAGCAAGAACCCAGCAGACTAGGAATACAAACAACATAGGAAACTGGTGCAGAGTAGCTCAGGAACCCATCTCCAACACTGGCCAGCCCCAGCTGCTTCGGAGGAAGGTGCAAGAACCCCTGCAGTGATGGCATAACCTGCCTTCGGGGATGCTTCCTCCTGACCTCCATCCATTAGAGCTTGATTCAGACCCTGAAGCATGAGGTTTTGAGCCCTTCCTCCAGTGATTTATATTTGATTGTTCGTTCTTTGCTAAGATAGTCCAGATGTTCTCATTAGCCATATACATGAGGCAAGTCTATTTTGCAAAGCCCATTAAGCTTAATGATTTCTTGTGGCAATGAGTTCCACAGGCGAATGTGTGTGTCAAATGAAAAAGTAGCTAGGAAATAATAGCCAGCACAGCTTTTCCTTGCATTTCAAGGGTATCTCCACTTTAGAACCTGAATATCTTTTCTCTTTAAGGGCCCAAATACTGTCAACGGATCCGTATGCAACCTACTGGAGAGGCAGCCTGGTTGGGGTTGCAGAGGCAGAGATCCAAAGAGCTTAGCCTGCCTGGTAGGCGGGGGAGGGAGGGAATTTCCATTTTTGCCAAAAAAAAAAAAAAAAAAAAAAACCAAATTTTTCCTGGGGGAAATTCTGATTTTGCAAAGACAGGGTCTTTTCAGATGCAATCATTCTACCAGAAGATTCCCAACCAGCTGTAATACACTGTAAAAAGGCAGAGAGCGCAATCCCATATCCCGGCTGTGACAGAGTTTTGGGCAGGCACTAATTACACCACATCCAACTGGTCTCATTTACTGCCAATTATACACCAAGAGGTAGAAAGGGCAGCAAGAGGAAAGATCAATGTATTGATGACAGCCAGGGCAGACCTTTTTTCACTCCCCTTCCTGCTCTGGAAAACCAGCTCTGCTTCTCTCTCGCAGGCAACAACGCGAGTGGTAATTAAGGCCTGTGGGTTAATGAGGATGGGCTACAGATGGAGCTGAGAGAGCTGGCTGGGATTGGAAAACCAGTGGACAGGGTTTTGGGGGGGATGCTTGGCACTCACACACCTCAGACCTTGCGGGAGACTAGATGACAAGCAATAGCAGAGCAGGGAAGGTAGAGGGGCGAGGAGGGGGTAGTTCCCTGCTTTTGTCATGCTGCATATCTGAGCCCTTGTCCGAACTGATTTAAATCTTTGCTCTAGGGCTGGTGGAAGAGAAGTGGAACCAACAGAAAAGGGCCAGGTTTCAGGAGGGCCCTTACCGGGCGCAACAAGCCTCTCAGGATGTAGTACCACTGGCCTCTATGTATGCAGGCTGCCAATAAAGCGGTCAGGGCCTTGTTGCGCTTGGAGCTGTACATACACATAGTAGGAGATAGCCCGTCCTGCACAGCTGACAACCGAAATAGACAAGACAGGTAAAGAAAACATCACGAGCCCCATATTACAGATGGGGAACTGAGGCCAGAAAGACTTAGGTGCCTAAATACCTTTGAAGATCTCAACCCAACTCTCATGGGTTTCAACGTGAGTTGAGCACCTAAATATATCCCAAAGGCCCCTCCTGTAATCTGGACCTACGTGACTTGCCCCATTTTCAAAAGGAATATTCCCACAGGTCAGATTGGCAGAGACCTTGGGGTTTTTTTTTTTTTTTTGCTTTCCTCTGCAGTGTAGGGCACGGGTCACTTGCAGGTTTGACTAAATGGTAGATTCTCTGTCACTTGAAGTCTTTAAATCAAGATCTGAGGATGTCAGTAACTCAGCCAGAGGTTACAGGCCTGGGACGGGAGCGGGCGGATGGGGCTCTGTGGCCTGCCACGTGCAGGAGGTCAGAGTGGATGAACATGATGGTCTCTTCTTGGCCTTATAGTCTCAGAGTCTGAGAGATTGTCAATTGTCAAAACCGGAACGACTTTGTCCTTTCTCCCGCGCTGCCTATGATGCTTGGGAGGAGCACCCCATAACCACCCACAAAGCTATTTCCTTCACACCCCTGCTTAAAACTCGCCTCGGCTCGGACACCTTCAAAAATCACAACACCTGCCAAGCAATTGAGACCACTGCTGCTTCCTTGTACTCCCCTGCCTGTCTGCCTGTATCCACCTGCTGTGTCTTCGCTTGTACCTAGCGTGGAAACTCCTTGGGGGCGGTGACTGTCTTTTTGTTCAGTCGGTGCAGTGCTTAGCACCTGGGTCCTGGCCCTGCAATTAGGCCCTTGCAGGCTGTGGCGACCGACGTAATTAATGGCAATGGATACAAATGCTAGAGGTGCCAGTTATGGCCCCAGAGTTAAGGCGGAGTTGAATTTTGCAGCTTAATAACAAGGGTTTAGGACTTGAGAGGAACAAGGGCTGGGAGGAGGAGAAAAGAAATCACAGGAGTTTCGAGAGAGGCTCACATCCCACCTACCTGCTCCATCCAAGCATTCCCCCAGTGCTAGTCATGTTTGTCTTTGGAGCTGCACTCCCGTGGGCCTGATTCTCCCATGGCTCACAAACCGGGCCCGACTCTCCGTTCCCTTATGCCAGTCTTCACTCAGTACGCAAACCATCCACTCCCTTGGCTTGCACAGCCTCGCTCCCGACTCACCGAAGCACAAGGGAGAAAAGAGTCGGGCCCGCAGACTCTACACGGAGCCTGGGGTCCTGATTTGCAAGGCTGCTGCTAGGAACAGGCCTGGGAGGAAGCAAAACACCTGCCTCTGCTGTTAGTCGCTTGCTTCCATGAGCTTTCAATTCACTTGCACATGAAGGCAGAAACCCTTGGCTACAACCGAGGACTAATTGCTAATTAGTGCGGGATCGGCTCCCCCAGCTAAGGGGCCAGGGCTGTGAATTCCTCAGCTGCTGCTTGTAAATTACAGGAGGATCTCGCTAACCAGCCCTGGCTAACACCTGCAGCCGGAGGCTCATCAACGGCTTGATTAAATGGGGCCTCACAGCACAGGCTCTTCCACACGGCTTGGCATATTGCACCTAATGCGGGGGGAAGGCAGACCAGCTGGGCTCCCCACTCACCTCACACTCCTGCCCCAAGAGATTAGCTGGGATACCTTAGCTCAGTACAAATATACTGCCCCGGCCCCCACTAGATGGAACCCAAACACACTCTGGTCCAGGGATCGGCAACCTCTGGCACCCGGTCCGCCGGGGTAGGCACCCTGGCAGGCTAGGTCAGTTTGTTTACCTGCCGCGTCCATGGGTTCGGCCAATTGCGGCTCCCACCCAGGGCTGGCTCCAGGGTTTTTGCCACCCCAAGCAGCGGAAAAAAAAAACCAAGCCGTGATCATGATCGGTAGCAGCTCCTCCATGCTGCTTTCTTCTTTGGTGGCAATTCGGTAGCAGGTCCTTCCCTCCAAGAGGGACCGAGGGAGCCGCCACCAAATTGCTGCCAAAGAGCTGGACGTGCCGCCCCTTCCCGTTGGCCGTCCCAAGCATCTGCTTGCTGAGCTGGTGCCTGGAGCTGGCCCTGCTCCCACCGGCCGCGGTTCGCAGCTCCAGGCCAATGGGGGTGGCTGGAAGCAGTAGTCAGCACATCCCTCGGCCCGCGCTGCTTCCTGACACCCCCATTGGCCTGGAGCGGCAAACCGAGGCCAGCAGTGGGAGCCGCGATCGGCCGAACCTGCGGACACGGCAGGTAAACAAACTGGTCCGGCCCACCAGGGTGCTTTCCTTGGCGAGCCGCATGCCACAGGTTGCCAATCCCTGCTCTGGTCCAATGGCTTTAGGGCATGCCAAGTACAGGTATAAAGTAAGCAGGTGGCCTCCCGCCTTTAGGGCTGATCTCCTGATTTCAGAGACGGCAGGCAAAGATACAGCCTCTCCCGGGCCCAATGTCCGAACATGTGCGTTCCTAGAGTTTAAAGCCAGAAGGGATCAGAAGATCTGACCTCCTGCGTATCACAGGCCATAGAGTTTTATCCAGTTGCTCCTGGAGAGGGCACGCAGATAAAATTTTCTCTCAGGTCAAAAGAGGTGGCTAGTGAGCACCTGCAAACCCCAGTTGAACCAAAATGGAGGGTGCTCAGTGCTGCTCAGGATCAGGCCAATGATTCTGTCAAGGGTTGCGGGGGGGTGGTTGGGGGGGAGTACAGCTTTAAATGGGTAATTATAGCTAGTCAGAAATGGGCCACAGCAGCTGGGATCTGGCTTGGTCAGAGTCCAGCAAAGGGAAAATGGCTGCCTGCAACAGGCAGGTCTGGGTCAGAGTTAGCCACAAGGCCCAAACTCCCATTGATTTCCCCTGGAGTTCGGTGCCTAAATACCTTTGAGGAGACGGCCCACTATGACAGTATTATCCAGAGGCCTGGCTAAACTCAGGGCTTCATTGCGCTAGGCGCTGTGCATGCAAGAGTCAATCTCTGCCTCCAGTGTAAAGACAAAGGAAGGAAGGTCACCAAATGGTAGATGGGGAAACTGAGGCACACAGTGAGGAAACAATGTACTTAAGGTTACCCAGCCTAGGAGTCTGTGCACCAGAGCCATGAATTCAGCCCAGACACCGCCCCTGCCAAGTATTAGGCTTGCCTACAAGCCCAGCCTTCTGCACTCGATGGGCTCTGAAGAGCCGGTATAGGTGTTTGCTGCTTGGATTTCATTCTAGGCTCCTCCCTCACACTCTGCCTCAAACGGCGAACAGGGAAGGCTCAGGGTCATTGGATTCTCTGGATCTACTGCTAGCCTCACAGAGTTCAATCTGGCGCATGCGAGACGCCAAACAGAAACGTCCAGGCCTGGATCGCGCCGGGCTGCTGGCAGAAGGAGCAGTGCCAGCTCGCCTCCCAGGAGCATGCGAACCCAGGGAGACGGGCCCCAGATGCTTCACGCCTCTAGTGCCAGACTCTCGCACTGGGTGTGCGCGTCTCCCGCTGGCACAGGTGCCGCCCAGCTGATTGACTAGGTCCAGCTGGAGCTGGAGAGAGGAGGTGCGTGCAAATTTGCATGCACAAGGCTTTTCAAATGGGCCATTAAGGAACGGCTAGGAGAAAGGATGCTAGTGATGAGTCGAGTCAGTCGGGATGATAACAGAGAGGAGTAAAGAAGCAATGCGATCTGGTGCCTAGGGTGTTGGGAATCTTTAGATCTAGCCCTGTCCGTGGCCTGTTTAACCTTAGGCACTGGCTATGTTGCCAACACTCACAATTTTCTCAAGAATTGGATATTTTACTTAAAGCACCAGCTTCTGGAGTCATGTGATGGCATGAGAGTCTTGGCTTGCGTTACAAAAAAAAGGAGTTTGTAGATCTTGGGGTCATGAAGAAAAACTTGACAAGCCTGAAGGCTCAAAAGCCAGAAGGCAAATCAAGAGAACCCGAGTGGAATTATTGAAGAAAATGGCATGATTTTTAAGTCCATCTTGTGATTTTTTTTGAAGCCCGACTCATGATGTTGGACGGACCCCAGAGGAGATGGAATAAAGCATAAGGGGTAAGAATGGAGTGGGGACAGGTCTAGTGATGCTTTTTACAGTATCTACAATAAGGGGCTGGCCATCACCCTTTCCAGAAAGGGATAAGGAAACCTTGGATCCAGATGCTTTGCTCTAAGGGAGTTAGGTGCAGTGCCCAAATCCCATGGCATTTCATGGATTTAGTGCTAGTGAAAGCTTCCAGAATGAGTGGCCTTCGATTTCCCCGCTCCACAGAGCAGATTTCCCTTAGCCAGCACCCTGCCAATGTGCCTCACCCCAGAGCTGTGAGAACAAAGCTACAGAGCTCTTACCCTGTGCTTTTCATCCATACAGCACCGAGCACTTTGCCAAAGAAGCCAGGATCATTATCCTTATTTTTCAGATGGGGAAACCAAGGCATGGAGGTAACGTGACTTGCCCAAGGTCGCTCAGCAGGCCAGTGGCAGAGCTGCGAAGAGAACCCGGGTCTCCCAGGTCCCAGAATCAGCCTAAGACAACACAATATCATCACCTTTTCCACCTCCTTTGCTTTCCCATGCAATCCACCCTCTCCCCCACCCCCTTTTCCCTGTTTGATCTCCGCTCGGCAGGTTTCAAAAGCAACCTACTGGGACTGAAAGAAAGGCTCTTCCCGCGGGATCATTACTAAGCCCCAGACGTCCAGGGCTGGTGTGAAACTGACCTCCCTTCCCCCATCTCCATAGAAGCTGTTATGTTTTGTAATCGGATTAAGAGAACTCTCCCCCTCCTGCTTCCCCCCCGGCCCTGGCCCTTTTTCTAACCCTACCAGTTTGAGCCCGGCTACTCTGTAGATAGATTGTTTAAGTGAGTCAGTCGCTCGGCGAGTCCTCGCCTTCCCCCAATGGTGGTGGTGGATTTGGACAGTCAGAGCCTGAAAGGTTTAGTCAGTGAACAAATTGCTTCTCTGTAGGGGCCGTTTTTCTTCCCAGGTTGAACATAATGATGGCAGTTTGGTGAACAGATGGTGCAGCTAAGCAGTTAATCCGGGAAGCCCCCTTTGGTTGCTACCCACAGGCCTGTCCTGGGGCGGAGGGGTCACCCAGACATTATGGGCATCAGGATTATGATTAGAGACAGGCCCAAGCTGAAGAATTCACATCAGATCTCAAACGGTCCCATCTTTGGGAGGTTCTACTTCAGCCAAGCAGGGAGGCAGAGTTCGCCTCTGGGTCTGGGTCTGGTTTCCAGACAGGTCTGTGTTTGTGGAGTGTCAGGAGCCAGGATTCTAAGGCAGCCCTATCCCATTGGTTTCAGGGGCGGGGGCAGGTTGTGTTGCTGCTCTGTGCCTCAGTTTCCCCACATGGAGGGATTGTCACCGGACACGCCTCACAGGCTTCATTAATTTCTGTGCAGTCCTTTGCAAGCCTCCATTCATGGATAAAGCGTAACCTCAGATAACGCAGACGGTTAGGCGGCTTAGAACGAGAGCGCTCAGAAGGCTAGGAAGATCGGTCTGGTGAAGGCACTGACCAAAGACTCAGAAGAACCTGGTCCATTTTGTCTTTCCGCCACTCTCTTCCTGTCCGATTCCAAGCAACTCACCTACAATTTTGCTGTGCTTCAGTTCCAGCCGAATACAAAAAGAACGCGGCTAATCATTCAGTTTAGACCATTAATTCTTCCAGGCAGGAATTGTTTGTACCAGAGCTGGCTGGAAAAGATGAATACGGTTTCATGAAAAGTTTTGAGTTTTCAGACTTTGTTTTTCTTCTGCATCAGAATGAACCCAAAACATAGAGACTTTTTTTCTGGAGAGGGGGAAGCAAGAGATATCCACCCTAAGCATTACGGTGGGGACAGGAAGGGGATCACTGCCTCTCCCATTCTGAGCAGAAATTCTTCCCATACCTGATCACCCATCTCAACATAAGTTTTGTTGAAACTGATCTGTGTCTGAGATGTGTTCCAACAAATCTGCATTTTCCAACAGAGAAACATTGTCCTGACCAGCTCTAGCCCATGCACCACCTAGCACAATGGGGCTCCGATATTTTTTAGGGAGTTTAGAAACTACAGCCATGCAAAGAAATAATACACAGTGATCGGGAGCTCTGTCTACAATAAAAAAACAGCCCCTCCCTAGAACTTCACTCCACTTTCATGTCCATGAAAAAGGAGGAGTTTAGGAAAGATTGGAAAGTCTAAAAGCATGAACCAATCAACTCGTCACTTCCTGAATGTACCTGCAGCATGGAAAGGGAGACACAAAGTGCTACACGCTTGGATGCAGGTCAGAGCTTGCCTAAATTTAGGCTACATCATGGATTGTGGTTCAGGCCTAGCTCAAGATTTTGAGGGTTTCAATATTGTCAAAGCTAAGGGTTCAAAAACCAAAAAAAGTCAGGACTAGCTTAAAAATCACGAGATTTAAATATATATATATATATATAATACCTTCGGAGTTCTTTTTATTTGCCTTCTAGTTTCTATGCTTTTGGACGTCATGTTTTCAAGCTTCTCTCTACAGCCGAGAGAGTTAAAAGCATCTTTTTTATTTAAATGATAGCTGAGGGTCTTATGTTATCACCTGACTCCGGGAGCTGGGGCTTTATGGAAAAATCTCAAATATTGCACCCAACCCCTTTCTCCCCCACTGTAATGAGATTTGCACCCAAATGCAAGCTGATTTCATGTTAGGCCTTGCTTTGCGCGTGGGCAGCTCTCATGTCACACTTTGTGTTTTGATCAGCATCTCTCCGGTGGGCAGCTGCACGGCACCCCTGAAATTGGCCTGAGTTCCGGTCCTTTGGAGGCTTCCGCAGCCTAGAGAGCACAGCGGCTGGGACAGGTTCTACTTTAGGAACGAGACAAGTGTGTCCTTTTGTGTAGTTTTCTCTCTACAGTTATAACATCAAAGGATCCCCTCACCCCGTCCATGAAATGACAAGCCGGTAATGCCCTGAGGACATGCTTTATACTGGCAAATTCAATTTCAGTTCAGCCCTATAGGGGTTTTATTTAATTCATTTGTTTGCCTTCCTTTGTCTTTATTTTTCCCCTTCCTTGTTGGACTCCCTCTTTGCTCCTCTGTGTCCCCCCCCTTCGCTTCAGCAACAGCTCCCCTGCAGCTTTCACCGTCCTCGAAGCTGTGACCCGTTGATTTAACCCAGTGCCGCAGCATGAAGGATGGAGTAGGATTATAAAGTGCAGCTTCTCCTCTAACTCTGTCAAAAAGGCACCATCATAGTGAATAAAAATAATCCTTCGCTCTGATGTGGCATTTTTTAGCCTCAAAGTGCTTTGCAAAAGAATTCGGTATCATCAACCCCATTGCACAAATGGGGAAACCGAGGCATGGAGCCTTGCCCAAGATTACCCAGCAAAGCAGTGGCACACAGAGGAATAAAACCCAGGTTGCCTGGGTCCTCGTTTAGTGCTCTAGCGACTAGACATCGCTGCTACTTCGCAGGCTGCCTGTTTGTATCAGTCAGACCTGCTGATTTTTGATTCCTGTTAGCCCAACAGAGCCAGCCCAGCTCTGGGAGCTGGAGGGAGAGTCTATTCCATCTTGTGCATCATGTGCAGAACTGTTTGCTAAATCCCAATCATCTGCACCTTTGCAAACCTCTGGAAGGCAACAGGGCTGCAAAGGTGTCTCCAAGGTGCTAAAATGACCTGTAGCAAGCTCCCCGGAAAACCTGCATTAGAACGTCCATGGAAATTAGCCAAAAACAGGTACAGACACTTTCACAGCCAATCGGTTTATAAATTCTCCCATGCAGATTTAATTTTTTTTAATCCACCTACAATTATGACCGTGGCATGAGTTGGGGCTGGAGATCATATGGCCGACAGAGAGACTTACATCAGTTTTCCCATTCCAGGATAATCTGAGCGATGGGAAGATTTTCTCATCCCAAATCGGAACAAAAAGTTGAAGCCTGAAAATTTTCACAAACCAGAAAAAAAAAATCTGTTCAGGTCAAACAAAGTGTTTCATTTTGATCGTTTTAAAATGCGTTTTGATTTTCACCCTGTCAACTCCCCCTCTCTTTAGTTTAAATTTACTCAAATTTCAAAACCATAAAGTTCACCTTAACCGTCCCCCCACCCCTCTAAATTTTCTGGTTTAAAAAAACAACACACGTCAAAATGTGGCGTTTTGATGATTTGGAAACTTTTCCCCAAGAACTGGAATTGGGAGGTTCAGTTTGGGGAGGTTTGGGAACTCTTCCATTTTCGGGCAAAAAATGGTTAACTGCAAAATTCCCAACCAGATCTGATGGCCTGTTTGTATAGCCGTACCCCATCTGGGGGGCTGTTTGTCCCCACAGGAAGGGCTCCGCAGGGGCAGCAGTTTACTTTTCCTCCCAACCCTACTGCTGAAGGGACGGAGCAGCAACGAGAAACAAAACTGCCTTGGTAGTTAACTGAGATCAAGGGCGTATTGTGTTAGGTGCTGTACAGACACACAGTTTTTCCCAGTTAAATAGACAAGAGGCAGAGGAAGAATTTGTATCTCCATTTTACAGAGAGCAGAGCCATTAAGGGCCAGATTCATAAAGGTTTTTAAGCCCCCTCCCCCCTGGATTTTTTTCAAAAGCACCTAGGTGTCCAAAGCCCATAGACACTGGGATTTTCAAAAGCACCTAGGCACCTAACTCCAGTGGGTACTGGGCACCTTGATGCTTTTGACAAATCGTGAGAAGCCCAAATACCTTTAAGAATCTGGCCCTAGGCCGCTTGCCCCAGCTACAGAGGGAGTAGGGTGACAAGATGTCCCAATTTTGGGGTCTTTTTCTTATATAGGCTCCTATTATCCTCCACCCCCATCCTGATTTTTCACACTTGCTGTCTGGTCACTCCAAGTGGGAGTCTCTGCCAGAGCTCGTTTACCCCAGACCTCCTGCATCACAAGGGCACATCTGTTAAAGGAAACCACAATGGGGACAAGAACCAAAAAAAAACCTCTCTCCCCTATATTCTTCTGGGCCAGCTCCTCAACTGGTGTAAATTGATGCAGCTCTCCTGACTTTAGAGTCATAGAATTTAAAGGCCAGAATTGACCACAAAATCCTCTTGTCTGACGGCCTGTGTATCACAGGCTACCAGCTCCTCCCGGCCACCGCATGCACACCCAACAACTGAAATGAGACCAAAGTATCACAGCCCTCAGGCATCTAGACTGTTCCATGCCACAGGAAGGAGATAAAAAACCCAAACAAATCTAGACTACGTTGGGGCGGGAGGGTTCCTTCCTGACCCCTGCAGGTGGCCAGAGGGAACCCTGAAGCATATTAGCCTACAGAATCTCCTGAGAGTAATCTGAGGGGGGAAGGAGTCCAGGAGAGCTGGCTGTATTTTAAAGAAGCCTTACTGAGGACGCAGGAACAAACCAGCCTGATGTGAAGAAAGAATAGCAAATATAGCAGCCAACCAGCTTGGCTTAAGAGTGAAATCTTCGGGGAGCTTAAACACAAAAAGGAATCTTACAAGAAGTGGAAACTTGGACAGATGACTAGGAAGGAGTATAAAAATATTGCACGAGCATGCAGGGGCGTAATCGGGAAGGCCAAGGCACAGCTGGAGTTGCAGCTAGCAAGGGATGTGAAGGGTTTCTACAGGTATGTTAGCAACAAGGAGGTGGTCAGCACAGTATGGGGAGGAGGTGCGCAGCCCTCAGTGGTGGAAGAACACGTTAAGGACTATTTAGAAAAGCTGGACGTGCACTCGTCCGTGGGTCTGGATCTAATGCGTCCGAGACAGCTGAGGGATTTGGCTGATGTGATTTCAAAGCTAATGGCCAATGGCTCTGCAAACTCAGTGATTGGGGGAGGTCCCAGACGACTGACAAAAGGCAAATATAGTGCCAATCCTTAGAACAGGGAAGAAGGAGAATCCGGGGAACTACAGACCGGTCAGCCTCACCTCAGTCCCTGGAAAAGTCATGGAGCAGGTCTTCAAGGAATCCATTTTGAAGCACATGGGGGAGAGGAAGGTGATCAGAAACAGTCAACATGGATTCGCCAAGGACAAGTCATGCCTGGCCAACTGGATTATCTTCTATGATGAGATAACTGGCTCTGTGGATATGGGAAAAACGGTGGATGTGATATTCTTTGACTTTAGCAAAGCTTTTGGAATGGTGTCCCACCATATTCTTGCCAGCAAGTTAAAGTAGTATGGATTGGATGAATAGACTATAATGTGGATAGAAAGCTGGCTAGATCGTCAGGCTCAATGGATAGTGATCAATGGCTTAATGTCTAGTTGGCAGCTGGTTTCAAGCGGAGTGCCCCAAGGATTGTTCCTGGGGCCAGTTTTGTTCAACATCTTCATTAATGATCTGGATGATGAGATGGATTGCACCCTCAGCAAGTTTGCAGATGATACTAAGATGCGGGGAAAAGTAGATAAGTTGAAGGATAGGGATAGGGTCCAGATTGACCTAGACAAATTGGAGTATTGGGCCAAAAGAAATCTGATGAGGTTCAACAAGGTCAAGTGCAGAGTCCTGCACTTAGGACAGAAGAATCCCATGCACTGCTACAGGCTGGGGACCAACTGGCTAAGCGACAGTTCTGCAGAAAAGGACCCAGGGATTACAGTGGATGAGAAGCTGGATATGAGTCAGATGTGTGCACTCATTGCCAAGAAGGCCAACGGCATTAGTAGGAGCGCTGCCAACAGATGGAGGGAAGTGATTATTCCCCTCTATTTGGCACTGGTGAGACCACATCTGGAGTATTGGTCCAGTTTTGGTCCCTCCATTACAGAAGGGATGTGGACAAATTGGAGGGAGTCCAGCAGAGGGCAACGAAAATGATTAGGGGGCTGGGGCACACGACTTACAAGGAGAGGCTCAGGGAACCGGGCTTATTTAGTCTGCAGAAGAGAAGAGTGAGGGAGGATTTGATAGCAGCCTTTAACTACCTGAAGGCAGGTTCCAAACAGGATGGAGCTCAGCTGTTCTCGGTGGTGGCAAATGACAGAACAAGGAAAAATGGTCTTAAGTTGCAGTGGGGGAGGTCTAGGTTGGATATTAGGATACACTATGTCACTAGGAGGGTGGTGAGGCACTGGAATGGGTTACCTAGGGAGGTGGTGAAATCTCCTTCCTTAGAGGTTTTTAAGGTCAGGCTTGACAAAGCCCTGGCTGGGATGATTTCGTTGGGGTTGGTCCTGCCTTGAGCAAGGGATTGAATTAGATGACCTCCTGAGGTCTCTTCCAACCCTAATCCTCTATGATTCTTTGAGCTTTTAGGGGCATAGAGGAGCTGTGCTGATGATCCGGCCTGTCTGTTCTTAAAGTGTATTTATATTTTAAAGGCGACTCACTGAGACTGATGACCCCATGCCCAAGCAAACTGGTTCAGAAGATGAGACCCCTAGAAGCTTCAGCCTTAGGGGATTTGAATATGGGAGGAGATTTGCTCTTGGGTAGCTGAACAGCTATTCCATCATGCTGGCCCCTGTAGGTTACAGAACAGAAGCTATGCACCCCCTCCCTTTGGTAGCACAGCTGATGTCATGGGCTTTCGTTGATGGAAATCCAGCTAATCTTCTTTCCCACCTTCATTAGAGTGTGACTCGTTATTCTAATGACACCTGTAATGCTTCTCGTTATCCGAGGTTTGTGCGATATTATAATAATGGGAACCATATGGGAAAGCACAGACAGATCACCAACAACAGGGAGCAGAGAGAGTCCCCTACCCCCCACCCCACCCCAGTTTGAACAAAGGGGAGTGGGGCTAATCATTCTCCAACAAGAACAAATTGAGCTAACAAAGTCCTTTACAATGCAATCCAGGGCCCGTGGCCATTTTAAATATCAATGCCACTGCCCCATACCAGATCAATACAGCCGGAAGGGCAGATATACTGAATATTGCATTACATATTTGGATCCTGATTCTCTTTCACATTAAGGCCTGCTTGATGCACAGATTTCAGATATATCTGCGTTAGATTTGATATAGCTATGTTGGTTAGGCTACAGCGGCTCTCAACCTTTTCAGTCAACTGTCCCTCTTTCAGGAGGCTAATCAGTCTTGTGTACCCCCGGGTTCCACCTCACTTAAAAGCGACTTGCTTAAAAAATCAGCCATAAAAACACAACAGCATCACTGCACATTGAGACTGACAAGTTGCCGACTTTCTCCTTTTTACCATATAATTATCAGATAAATCAATTGGAATATAAATATTATCCTTTCGTTTCAGTATATACAGCAGTATAAACAAGTCATTGTCTGCATGAAATTTTAATTTGTACTGACTTCTGTAGTGCTTTTTATGTCGCTTGTTGTAAAACTAGGCAAATAGCTAGATGTGTTGATGTACCCCTGGAAGAACTCTGCATATCCCCAGGGATAAGCACATCTCTGGTTGAGAGCCACTGGGTTAGAGGTATAATTTTTTACCCATATACTAGTACAACTGTATAGTTATAAAAGGTGCCTTTTACCAATATAGCTTATTCCCTTTCCCACAGAGGACTAGCTACTTTCTCTGGTGTAGAGGAAGTAAATCAGGAAGTGTTGTTTACTCCTTCTCACAACACAAGAACTCGGGGCCACCCAATGAAATGAATAGGCTGCAGGTTTAAAACAAACAAAAGGAAGCATTTCTTCACCCAACGCACAGTCAACCTGTGGAACTCCTTGCCAGGGGATGTTGTGGAGGCCAAGACCATAACAAGGTTCAAAAAAGAGCTAGATAAGTTCCTGGAGGGCAGGTCCATCAATGGCTATTAGCCAGGATGGTGTCCCTAGCCTCTGTTTGTCAGAAGCTCAGAATGGGCGACAGGGGATGGATCACTTGATGATTCCCTGTTCTGTTCATTCCCTCTGGGGCACCTGGCATTGGCCACTGTCAGATACTGGGACTTGATGGATGTTTGGTCTGACCCAGTATGGCTGTTCTTATGTTCTAAACACTTTTATATTGGTAGAATTGCATCCACCCTGGGAAGGCAGTTGCTATACACTGCTCTGGTGGTGTAAAAAGGCCCCAAAACAAGTGTAAATGTAGCTTAGTGAATCCACTGGGCAGAGACCAATGACTCAGACACACCAGGTCCCGACCCTAACAATGCATTTCCAATGATAAATAACAAGATGAGCCCAAAATCAGAAAGTTTGGCTGAGGATTTGGACCATACCAGAGCTTGAGCGCCTTTGGAAACTGCATTTGAGTTCAGGTCCATCTTTAACAGACAGCAGGGAGAAACTGAGGCCTCATAACCAAGTGAGAAATATACAGGTTTTCATCAGAGATCTGAGGTCATATGGCACAGGTAAGTCGGGACAGGAAAACTCCCTTTGGGGGCACATCCCTACATCCACAAGTCAATGCAGGACTATTGTGACCTTTCTACCGGGGGACATGAGCAAAAGCAAAGACCATGTGCAATGGCTGTCTAGGGCTTCTGCTTAAAATAAATAAAAACGATTGGGTCAAGCTCCCATTTAGAGCCATTCTCCCACATCTGGCTCTTGGAAACACCACCAAACTTCATCACCAACCAGGACCCCATAGAAACCCAGAACAAAAAGACAGCCCCTGCCCCCAAAGAGCTCACCATCTAAGTAAGCACCTTCCCACCACACCCACTTTCTTTGGTATTTAGCTGCCTGTTTACAGATACCTAGAGTTTGGATTACGTGGGAAGATGACCAAGGTTTCCTTTAAAATACACAAACCCCTCAATGAAGTATAAACTAATTGGTGGGGGCTAATCCCTCCTCTCTCTTAACTTCTAGCTCCCTGCTGAAACCATAGCAAGGCTCAGTAGATTTGGGCGAGGGGGGGCAGGGGAAGATAAAGAATCATTTTTTTGTTCTGTGTTTGTATAACCTCTAGCACAGAGCAACTCTGGTTCAAAAAGAGAGATACTACCACAGTACTAAGAAAAACAGATCCCCAAGTCCTGCCAAGCTCTTGTTTCAGCTAGAGAGATGCAGAAACCATAAATCTCTAAATACCTGCTACAGTCTGTTGTTATTGTGAATCAGTTCAGTCCTCACCCACTCTCATCAGTAGTCAACATCCAGTCTAATTCCATTTTGTATAGAGCAGACATACACCTCAAGTAGAATTTTAAAGGGCCTTGCTCCTCTGGGGCTGGGCTACCCAGTCTGAGCCCAGTACTTTCCAGATTAGGGTGGGCAATTCCCCCCCCCTTGTCAGCCCCCATATGTTGTCACAATACTTTCCCTCCCCGCATTCATGTAGGTGCAATTACACAGAATATTTATCAGTTTGTAAGTGTGGCACATGGGGAAATTCCAGATTGAACAGCTTTAGGTGCTGTCTGGAACTGCTGGTATATATGCAAATTTATACCTACCAGCAGGTAAGGAGTCTTGCATTTTGCCATATGCAAATTAGCCAGGCAGCAGGTAGGAATGCACCCTCAGTGCTCTCACTTCACCTTCCCAGGGAGCCAAGGGGCTTCTTTTTTTCACCCCTGCTGGGACTATAGCTTATGACATTACTGTTATCTGTATCATAGTCATGCCAGCTGAAATCAGGGCCCTGGTGTGCTCGCTGCTGCATGCACACACAGAGTGAAGGACCACCCCTGCCCTTCACTTTTCTCCTACAGCTGGGGCTAAATCTGCAAAGGGACGTTGACGTTGCAACTCTCAGCATTGCATCACTGCACTTTTCAATGTCTCGCCGCCCAGTGGAATCCACAGCCCTGAGCTAGGCACCTTATATAATGCCTGGGCCACAAAAACCCAGCCGGCTATATGGGATCTGCCTAAACTAGCTAGAAGCTGAGGCTGCACAATAAGGTTCCCTTATGACCTTTAGCCTAGTAGTTAGGGCAGTCCTCTGAGTGGTGAGAAACTCAAGTTGAAGTCCAGTCTCTGCACCAGACCAGAATCTGGTCTTCCACATGCTAGACGAGCACTTCAATCACTAGCCTAAAAGGAGGCTTCCCCCACCTTTGTTTTGTGTGGAGTTCGGCATGGTCTGGGACTAGGGCGACCAGATGTCCTGATTTTATAGGGACAGTAACAATTTTGGGGTCTTTTTCTTATATAGGCTCCTATTACCTCCCAACCCTGTCCCAGTTTTTTACATTTGCTCTCTGGTCACCCTATCTGAGACCAGTGACTGGACAAGAGAGGCAGAGAACACCTTCGTTTGAGAAGCCCGCTGGGTTTAGGTGTGAGACAAGTGCTTGTCATCAGGCTGCGGCAATATGGTGCATGCCCTGTGGCAGAAATTTAGGGGCTTTGGAAACGTTGCAGGCAGAAATCAAGGTGCTTCTAGAACCTGGGGGGCAGTTGACCAAGGGTTTGGAGACATTCAGTGGTGCCTCAATGTTGGACTTAGGCTTCTAAGACCCTATGAGAATCTGAGCCTTGCCAACCAGTCTGTGCCTTCATCTCCTTCCACCAAACGATTCAGTGTAAAAATTAGATCTACTTTGTCCTTAGCTCTGCCTTCTGGGAAATGATTTTCCATCTTCTCCCAGATCACCCCTGGACTCCGAGAACAAGCCTTTTTCACAAAGTAACGACATACCCTCTGCCTATCCCTGTTCCCCGTAGGTGAGACATGCCCCTCTCGGATACAGTGCAATTGATTGCCCCAGACTGCGAGGGCTGCACTGATAACAGGCGTGTGCTGCCTGAAACCAAGCTTTCTGGTGCATTTTGGAGATTTGAGGGCAGTGCCTCGGCTGACATTATTTAATAATTAAAAGACACCTGCTATCCCAGGCTCAAGTAATCACGTGACTGCAGGAAAAGAAACCCCCCCAGGCGTGCCAATCCTAGAATCGTGATACAGCCCAAGAGTCCCCTGCCCGAACCAACCTGGCACTGAGCACAGAACCCAGGTGTCCTGACGTCCTAGCCATTGGCCCATTTGCCACACTAAATCAATGCTTCGTCAGCTGCTCCGTCAAAACCAACCCTCATCCCAGCCCCAGGCACCTGTGAAAGAGCCGCACACAGCGCTTGGGCTTTAACTTTGGTCCATTGCAATTACTGTACCACATTCTATTTTCTGCTCCCTATTGATCTTCCGCAGCGTAATTAAAATAGTTGGCATTGTGGCGGCACGGGAGGTTTTGTGGTTTGCCGCTGTTAGTGCCTGTTTGGGGAGAAGAGGCACCTCAAGGCCAAGTCTCTCCAAGGAAAGCGTCTCCCTTTGACACGAATAATTGGCTCGTCCTTTGCTGGGTTAGGAAAGAAAAGGCCCCAATGCCGCTGGGAGTCAAGTTTATTTACAAACCGAATTTGAAGCGAAGGACTCCGAACAAAGCGGGTTATGTAAGGGAACAGCCAACGATGGCCTCTGTGCTAACGCTACACGGATGCCGTTTATCTCGGGGCTGGAATGGCCTCTTTGGCTTTGACGCTGAAGCTCTATTTGTTTGCAGAGCTGTCCTGGCTCAGTGAGCCTCTCATACATATATATGTATTCCCCCTACCTACGTGCTGAGAAATAAATCAGCTGGTTACTCTTGTTTCTTTCTGAGAAGAAGGGTTTGCTTGCAAAGCTAACAGCTGGGTGCATGTCAGGGAAAGAACACTTAACATGTTGTGCTCGTCCATCCGTAGATCTTCAGGCACTTCCCGAAAGTGCGTATCGTGCTCACACTTTTGCAGAGGGAAACTGAGGCACCAATAGGCTTGGGAGGAAACTATGGCCAAGATCCGAGAGTGGCAGGCTACGCACTTACCGTAGGTGTCTTTGCTTCCATTCATCTGTTCTACCCAACAGACAGATTTCTGCCAGATGACGCTTTGGCTTAAGTGCCCAGCTACCACAAGGCAAATTCTTCCTGTAATTATCCCAATGGGCTTTGTCTCCCTCCACTGGCTGGATGACATGAGGGTTCATCAGTTGAAAGCATGAGCCTCTGCTGCGAGGGATCAGGTCAGCTGGCCCTGTGGCTGGAGCAGACTCATAAACCTCTCACTAGCTCCGCCATACTAAATCAATGTTTCTTTAACTGCTCTGTGCCAAACCAGCCCTCCTCCGAGCCCTAGGAAAGAGACGCACACAGCACTTGGGCTCTGACCTCAGCCCGCTGCAATTACCACATTCTATTTTCAACTCCTTATAGCCCTTCTGCACCATAACGAGCGCTCGGGAGTTGGAGCGATGTAATTAAATATTTGGCATAGTGGCCGCGCGGGAGGTTTTGTGGTTTTTTGTTAGTGCTTGTTTGGGGAGAAGAGGCACCTCAAGGCCGGGGCTCTCCAGGGAAAGCGTCTCCCTTTGACACGAACAATTGGCTCGTTCTTTGCTGGGTTAAGAAAGAAAAGGCCTCCATGCAGCAGGGAGTCAAGTTTATTTACAAACCGAATATGAAGTGAAGGACTCCGAACAAAGGGGGTTATGTAAGGGGACAGCAAACAATGGCCTCTGTGCTAACACTAATTGCCCCTAGCTACACGGATGCCGTTTATCTCGAGGTTGGAATGGCCTCTTTGGCTTTGACGCTGGAGCGTTATTTGTTTGCAGAGCTGCCCTGGCATAATTAACCTACTACATATTATATTATATATATATATTCCCCCTACCTACGTGCTGACAAATAATTCAGCTGGGTTCCTCTTGTTTCTTCCTGAGAAGAGGTGTTCACTTGCAAAGCCGACGGCTGGGTATGCGTCAGGGGAAGAACGTTTAACACATTGTGCTTGTCCACCCATAGATCTTCAGAAGCTCCCCGAAGGTGAGTACCATACTCGCTCTTTTGCAGAGGGAAACTGAGGCACCAATGGCATTGGGAGAAACTATGGCCAGGGTCCAAGAGAGGCAGGCTACCCACTTCCTGTGGGCATCTTTGCTTCCAGTCTCCTGCTCTAGTCAACAGACGGATTTCTGCCAGCTAACACTTTAGCTTAAGCGTACAGTTCCCACTAGGCAAATTCTTCCTGTAATTATCTCAATGTGTCTTTGTCTCTCTCTACAGCTTGGATCACGTGAGGGGTTCGTAAGCTGAAAGTATGAGCCTCTGCTGTGAAGGATCAGGTCAGCTGGCCCTGTGGCAGGTGCAGACTCACACACCTCTCACTGGTTCAGCCACTAAAAAGGTGGACAGACACTTCCCCTGGCCAGGGCAGCTCAGCCTGAGTGATGGGGTCTGTGAGCCACCACTTGGAATAGCACTTGACCTTCTGCAGGCGCTGAACACAGGACATTTAGATCAACAAACACGAGCAGCGACTGTATGAGCTAAAAATGAGAGACGGCAAATATGCCCCTCCCGCCCCCGTACGTGGGTCACATTCCCTTCCATGCGGGTGGCTGTCAGAGATGATGCCATGGTACAATGCTCTGATACAGGCTCAACGCCTCCACTGTATGGGGCTGTTTAGATCTGGGGTTTGGGTTTGGGCCATTTGATAAAGGATGTTTCTTACATCAGATCTGGACATTTCACAAACTCTGCGGTGGTTGGATTTTGGCTAGGAGTCTATCGCCAGAGCCTTTTAGAGCCCAGCGCCATAATCCTGGCGCACACCCACTCAAAGGACAAGACACCTGGAAACTGGCCTCAATGCAGGAATCGCTGGGGTGGGGGGGGAGATTCTTTGGGGCTGCATTAGAGATTCCAAGATGTTAAGGTCAGAAAGTATCAGAAGGGCATCTGTGTTAGTCTGTATCCACAAAAACAACGAGGAGTTCAGTGGCACCTTAGAAACTAACAGATTTATTGGGGCACAAGCTTTTGTGGGTAAAAAACCCACTTCTTCAGATGCATGGAGTGAAAATCTGTTAGTCTTTAAGGTCAGAAAGACCATTAGCCCCTCTAATCTGACGTCCTGTGTATCACAGCTACCCCTGTATCGAGCCCAGTTACTTGGGTCTGACTAAATTGTCTCTCCCAGACGAGCAGCCAGTCTTGATCTGAAGACATCAAGTGATAGAGAATCCGGTACCTTTCCTTGGGAGATGGTTCCGGTGGTTAATTGACCTCACTGTTAAAAGTTTATACTTTATTTCTACTTTGAATCAGTCTGGCTTTAAATTCTAGCTGCTATTTCTTGTTATGCCTTTGTCCAGTAGGTTAAAGAACCCCTTGGTACCTAGCATCTTCCTACAGCAAGCTTTCCCTTCCTTTCCTTGAACACAGCTCCTCCAGCATCACAAGAAATAACTCAGCCCTAGAAACTACCACGCTAGCTGTGCTAAATGTATTTATAAAGGAGGTCAGAATAAATGAGCATGAAAGTCCCCTTTGGCCTTGACACATCTCAGGATCAGGCCCTAAAACCAGGCTGCGTATCCAAACAAAAGAGTTGGTGTTCAGGACCCAGAGATCACTTCTGCAGGGAATATGCCTCTGAGTCACTGGATAACTCCTATTTGGGTGACTTTAATTAGCAACTGGCAAACAAGGTGTTTATTTGACTTGCGCTGAGAAAACGAGAGATAAGGGTTGTGAAATGAAAACAATATTTGGATAACGTTTAACGAATTCAGTGCTTCGGATAATGTTCTTAAATTCTTGGGATATAAACGCCAGACCAAGATAAATGGCAAGAACAATGTAACCCCATCACGCTGCTGTGCGCTGCATTCCCACAGCCGAGGTTTTCCGTTGCCTGTTCAAATCCCGCAAAGAAATTGTAAATGAACGGTGAGCCCTCTTGTGCCCAACACATGCTATTTGGCTCAACGGTTGGCCTTACATAGACAGGGAAAAGAATTCCTCCAATGCAGTAAGCACGGGGTGCGATTCTTTGACCTAGGTCCTAGGATATCAAACTAAATGACGATAGAGGTCCTTGTTTGCTTTAAAGTCTATGGTCCTGGGCCACCTATTATTGACACTGATGTAAATACAGCATAGATGGCTCGGCTGAATTTGTTCTGTAACTTCAATAGATGCCCATGTTTGATTTCAAGCATTTTTTCCAATGCAGGAAATAATGGCGGGGGAGGGGGAGGATCAAACACCAGTGTGTGCGTGGGTGGGTGGGTGACAATTATTATTTAATGACACAGACACTGCGATGCAAAAAGCTGAAGCGTTATAATGGTTAAAACGCGAATTATCACCACCGCACGTCAAAAGATACCAAGGAAATATACTTAAGTCAAACCCTAATCAGTTCCCCAGCAGCACTTGTCTTGCCTTGCCTAGCTGTGAATGTTGATGATGATCTATAGAAATCTTTTTTTCCATCGGCTTGAGTGTTGCTGGCGAAATCGACATTTACCGATTAAATAAATCCAAGCCAGAACATAGACAATGGAACTACTCAGGTTTACACAAGCTGAGTCTAGGTGCACTAAGGCACACTAAACCCTGCTTCCACACAAAGGATAGATGACATGACAGCTTGAGGCCCCTTCCAGTCCTATATTTTATGTGTCTCTGCACTGGGATTTTTTGCAGAACTTGGATCTATCTATAGGCTCTGATTACGACACCCCACTCTCTGGTGTTTAGCTGGCCTCCCATTACTATAGGATCTGCGCACTTTACAATCGTTAATGCACTCACCTTCACACCTACAAGGCAGGGCTCTTATCCCCATTGTCCAGATGGGGCAACTGAGGCAGAGAGTGGCTAAGTGACCTGCCCAAGGTCACACAGGGAGCCTGTGGTGGAGATAGGAATTGAAACCAGGTAGCCCAACTCACAAGGGCGGTCCCTAACCTCTGGGTTATCCCACTTCACCTAAAGCATAGGGGTGCATCCATCTCCTGGATTTTGGGTCAACCCCCCTGAGGGTTCCGTTTGCCAGATTTGCAGCCAAATCTGAACTGGGCTCTGGGGCTTCGGTTTCCATGGTTTTTGGTTTGTGCCCATCTCTGAGCAGAAGGCAAGTCTTGTGGTTAAAACACCTGGCTGGAGTTCGATTTCTGGCTCTGCCACAGATTTCCTGTCCAACCTTGGCAGTGTCAATTAATTCCTTACCCCCCTTCCATCCGCAGGGACTGTCTCTGACTGTATTCTGTGCCCTGCACAACAGAGCCCTAGTCTCAGCAGAGACCTTGCGGCATTATTATGGTATTAATAAAACCCTCCAGCTCAGCAGCTCTGAGCTGACACCACTGTTTCCCATGCCGCCCAGAATTGCCTCTGTTTTCCCTTGCGCTCCCCTGTCTGTTGGTTTGGCTCCATCTCTTGTGGCTTATCTTATCTTGGAGCAGGGGCTGTCCTTTTTGCTCTAGATCTGTACAGCACCAAGCACAAAGGGACCCATGACCGAGGTTTCTACTGCAATCCAATGATGGAGTGAGTGAGGTTCCAGATGTTCGGAGACTCAAGGCAACTGACTCCCAAATCTCTTGCTATTCCCCCCTCTCTCCCAGGCATCCTTCTTCAGTGGAAATATCCACTCCCCCATCCCATCGGCCTGTTTCCCCCTCTTTCCTCTTCTCCCTAGCTGCTTCCACTTGCTTTCATCAGGATGCTCCTCCCACTAGGTGCCCAAACCCATTGGGAATTCTTGACTCCTAACAAGCTTGTGGGAATTGTTCTGTTCTTGTCTGCCTGAATGAGGGGGAGGGGAATGGCCCTTAGAAGCCCAGAGGTCAGTTTTATTGACAAACTGCCTCTTGAATGGAGCGCTCTGGGGAACAGGACAATAGGGCAGGGAGGGGCCTGGTTTAATGGCTTGAGTGAAACCCTTCAGGCTAGTGGACTTTGTCATGGTGTGTATCTAACCCTGACCTCTCCCATTGTGGCTTAATTGAAGTCCTAGTTTGGTGACAAATTGACATGATCCACGGGGCGAGGGTGAATTGGAGAGCCCCCCTTCGGCATGAAGTCCACTCAATGCTCCGGCCAGAGACCTTGTCAATTCCACACCAGGATACACGGCGGCTGAAGCTTTGTCCGGGAGGATTATGGCTGAAGGACAAAAGAGCAGGCTAAAAACCCATGTCAGTGGAGGCTCTGAAAACAGCATTAGGGTGAAATGAGCCAGCCCAGGGATGTTGCCAGATGTGGGGATTAGTGGGGAAAAGCGTATTCGGTTCATTTTCCCAGCCTGTGTGGGAGAGGAGCTAGGCACGGGCCCACACTGGACATTCAGATCGGGATTTCTAATGCCTCCCAGCAGAGCTCAGGCCGCTGGTTTTTATTTCGGCCCATTTCCAATAGGAATGCGCCTTAACTGCATGTGAAGAAGCAGCCCTTTGGAGCACAAGCCCTGTCACTGGGGGTAAGAACAGGACAGACAAACATCTGTCAGGGATAGCCTAGCTGTGCTTAATCCTGTCTCGGCTTGGGGGTGTAGGGACTAGATGACCTCTCGAGGTCCCTTCCAGTCCGAAGTTTCTATTATTCCTTTGGGAGATTGGAGCATGTGAGCAGCCCAACTCTGAGCCTTCCCCTTATCACAGTAAAAGGTGGACCCCCTCGCTGAGATCAGGGCCCCGTTATATCAGGTGCTGTATGTGTGGTAAGAAACAGCTCTTGACCGTAAACAGACAAGGGGCTTATTCCTAGCCCCATTTTATAGCTGGGGAAAATGAAGCACAGAAAGATGAAGTGATTTATTCAACGTCACAGAGGACGCCAGCAGCACAGCACCTCTCTCTTCCGAGGCTACGTTTACACGCAGCTTTTAGCAACATGGCTGTGTCACCACAGCCCTGCCAGTAAAAGTCACGCAGTGTAGCCACTGTTTGTCGTCAGGATAGAGCTCTCCTGTGGACAAAAATCTTCTACTTGCTATGACAACACGCTGCTCATACTGGCACCTGCTGTGGCTAAACTTTTGTCTTTCAGGGGTGGGGCGTTTAACACCTCTGAAAGACAAAAGTTTCATCATTTAATTGCCAGTGTAGACAGAGTTTAGTTCCTTAATGATAAAACCACGCTTTGTCTCCTCCTAGATTATTTGCAGGAGGTCACAAGGGAATCCCTGGAAAGGTAAGTTCCCCTAGCTTTACGATAAACTCTCAATTTTGACTTTCACTCATGATGTCTGAATGATTATCAGCACATACAACCAATGGATGGATCACTGCTTGAGAGCATGGCTAGAAAGCTACTAATGGAGGAGTATAAATTTCACTCAGTGGAATTTGTTTACTTCTTAAAAAATAAATAAATAAATTACTATTCACTTTTTCTACTCATGCCTAAGGATGCTCAGAAAATGTTTTGCTTTCAGGAAAATGTTAACTTTTTATTAAAACACTGAAGCCCAAGAATTTTGGGTCAAAAACTGCCAAAATTAAACAAAAAGTGTCCATAATATATTTGAAAATCATACATTTGCAAGGCATAATGGCGCTTTTTATGAATATTGTCATTCTGTTGAAAAGCTAATTTTCTGTCCAAAAACAACAAAAAAAGAGAGAGCAGCCCAAGTCACTATGTCTGTTCTTTAAACAGGCAGAATGTGCAAAAATGAGAAGAAAACTTAGCCTGAGACTCAGACATTTTCCTGGCAGTATGATCTCATAGATTATGGTGGGAAACTTAACCCCTGAGTTATTTAAAACCGCATTAAACAAAAAAGAAAAGAATAAAACTGGCGGATATTTTCTGCAGGAAAAATTTGTCATCCAAATATCCCATTTGTTCAAAATTTAAAAAAAATCATGATTTTAGGGTTAGAATCTCTTAAATTTTTTCTCTTTTGATAATTTTCCAACAGAATAGAAAGAGAAAAAAAATCAGAACGTCTTGATTTTCAGATGGGTTTTTTTTCAAATTTTCAAGTTTTTGAATTGTCATTAGTTCTCATTTTCCTTTCCTTTATTCTAGGTTGTTTTTTTTTCCTTTTCTCCAATTCTACTCCTGCTGAGTCAAAATGAAATTTTGATTTTTTGACATTGAATAGGTTTCACTTCTGAAAATCGGTCATTTTTCCAGAAATGAAAATTTTCAGTTTAAAAATAACGTCAAAAAAGGTCAACAATTTGAAAAATCAGAACATTTAAAAAACAAATTAAGTGAAGGTGAATTAAAAACTTTTGGTTTTATTTTTTCAACCAGCTGTTGGCCTTGATTTGGGAAGGTGTTTAAGGTGCCCCACTATACACCAAGCATAGGCCCACTGAATGTATGCCAAACCTGAAGCATGGGGATAGTCTCAAGAACCTCTTGGCCCTGGTTCTGTGGTCACACATGCCAGTGTAAATCTAAACCTTGTACATGGACCAACCACAGCAGAAGACAAAATCCGGCCTTCCCTGGTGTGGCTTACAGGGGGCAGGATAGAATCGGGGATAAAACGGCATAAAAACACGGTAACTGAGATCAGAATCAGGACCGCTGGAGGGAACAATCTTGGATTTGATTGGGGAACGGTCAGGGTGATTCAATGGGTCTCTTCCATATTTGACAAACTCTGTACATTTCTACAAAACCTATGACACCTCCAGCAATAACCCTCGGTGGATTTTCCTTCCATAACGGAGGATTCAGCATGTTTTTCTCATGGCCAGGCCATGCTGAAGTGCTTCTATAAAAAACCCTACCATGGACCTCTTGGTCGCCAAAGCAGAGACTGTTGTCATTTGAACTAAAGGCACAACTCCAGCAGTAGTAGTCTGTTATCTTCCAGCCATTAGAATGGAGGAGAAAGACACACCCTTTACGTGAGTGTTGCATTGAGGTGATAGTTGCTTTAAAACTGAGCAACATACCAGTCTCTCTATTAATCTGATGGTAGAAAGGAGCTTTAAAAAATATACACCAACATTCCCTAGCATTTTTACAGTGCATGTTACAGCCACGCCAACTGTTACACAAGGGATACAGCTTGTAGTAAAGTAAGGTACCAATGTACCTTCAAATGGGAATCAAAGTCAGCATTACTGACAATGGTTAAAGTGACTCCGTAGAGTGACCGGCTAACCCCCAAATGAGCAATATCGTGCTGTAGTCTCACCTCGTATCACAGAATAACAGACTCATCAGCTGTCGAGTTCAAAGACAGGTGTGTTTCCCATGCCCACATGCTTTTATTTTAAATAGATTGTCTTTAAAATAAATTCCAGCGGCCACTTCATTTAAAGTCAATGCCTCACCCTGGCTACATCCTGCAGGGAGTCAGGTGGTTTGCCGTTTTCTTCAGCACAGTGGGTTTTCCCTGCAGTTGCCCATGATGTCTTCCAGCCCGGTAACCTGGTCTCGCATCATTAACACAAGGGCTGGGGCTCTGAGCATGAGATGGATTGTCTGGATTTCAGGAGCGTGGCTCTTTTTACCATTTCTTGGCTCTCCGGCTGCCTGACATTCAAACCAAGAGGGCCCCAACTGCACAGAATTTGATGTTGGCCCAAAGGGTGGGGCACTGAGTGGGAGTCAGGAGATAGTGGTCAATTCCTGACCTGACCAGTGTTTCCCTTTCAGGGTTTTACCAATTTCAGTTAAACCAGCGCATCCTTCTTGCAGAGACAGGACCCAAGCCAATGTACCTGCTCCTCATACCGTCCTGTTCATAAATGTATCAGCCTCCATGGTTAAACTAGTGAGGGTTTTTCCAGTTCCCACTCCTCCTATTGGGCAGCTATTCCAGAACCTCACTCCTCCGATGCTTAGAAAACACTTTCTCTAAGTTCTTGCCTCAATTTATCCTCCCCCGTGCCCCCACTCTTTGGTGAAGCTACCGTGGGAGCCACATCTCAAAAGCAACATACAGGAGTGATTTAACCCTTTCCATGAGAAGCACATCACACCGCCGCTGATGAACATGCATACCCGGCCTTGATTTGCGCTAAATTACCTTAGAGCTGGAGCGGCCCTAATTTATCACCGATGGCAACCGCTCTGCATTCCAGACATCATTTCCCATGCTGGCTGCATACTTTTAAATGGCAGGTTCCATCTTAGTCATCTGTCACTGATGAATACATTTTGGTTCTATTATTATGATGTTAAAAGACACACTAGTCCGATCCACAAACCAGATAAATCACTAGCTAGATTGGATCCAGTAGGAATCAGAGTTAATTTTCAGGAGGTCAGGTCATAATCACAGAAACGTAGGTCTGGAAGAGACCTCAGTCCACCCCCCTGTGCTGAGGCAGGACCATGTATATCTTGATCACCACTGGCAGGTGTTTGTCTAATCTGTTCTTAGAAACCTCCGACCACAGGGAATTCCAAACTGCGCTAGGGAACTGTTCCAGGCTTCAGCTACCCTTAGAGTTAGAAAGTTTTTCCTCATATCCAACCTAAATCTACCATGTTGCAAACTAAGAAATTGCTTCGGACTGTGCTTCTTTATAATAAGAAATAAAGTTAAATTATAGAAACACAAGCCAGCCATTCCAGTCAACAGGGATGGTGGAGACTTGTTGGCTCTGATGCAGGAAGGCTCAAGATTCAGTGCCTTGCAGCCTCAGCCAAGACTGGAAATCCATCGCGCCAGGCGCTGTACATACATGCAGTACAAGACTCTCCCATGACAATTTGGATTAGATGTGTGGCCCATCAAGCCTTAGTATCTTGCCTCTGGCAGTGGCCAGCACCAGATGCTACAGCGGAAGGTGCAGAAAACCTCACAAGAGCAGATGTGGGATAACTGGCCTTTATCCCAATCCCTAACTGTTAGAGATTGGCTTAAACCTTGAAGCACAAGATTTTGTCTCCCTTCCAAGGGCCTGGTCTACACACAAGTTTTGTCTTGGTTTAACTATGTCGTATACAATATCTACCAGTATAATTATACCAGTGCAACCCCTAGTATGGGCACAGCTATGCTGGTATAAAGGTGCTTATCCTCTTTCCCAGCCAGGAATAGCTACACCTCTATAAGCACTGATCTAAGTAGCGATGTGACAGCATTCACACTAGAAAGCTTGTACTGGTTCAGCAATACCACTATGGTTAAAGCAGGACTATTTTCCAGTATAGACCAGGCCTGACGCCCCCTTACTCTGCTCTGGCAGTCCCTGGAACTGCAATTTCTACCCATTTTAATCCATTTTAGTACCGGAGCCAGATTTTGAGCAGAGGCGGAGCCAGGGCGGGTGATGGATCACTGCTGTTGCCACCTTCAGTTTTAGTTATTGGCTTGAAATGGTGCCACATAGACTCCTAAAGGCGGCTGGAAGCTGGGGAAGGGAAGTCACCCCCCACCCTCTATTAGCTCCTCCACTGATTTGCCAATGTCAGACCAGTATAGAGCGACTTCGGTGTATAAGGGAATCAGGTCCTCATTGTTTGTTATCTTCTCCATAAAGAGATCTCCCTCTCAACCCCCCATCATGGCTCATTTGTTTTCTTATCAGCATCCTGAGGGAAATGGACCCGACTCCATTGGCTATCGGCCCAGGCTCTCAGAGATGGGAGTGCGGCTAAAATCGTTGCCTACGTTCCATGGATGCATTGAAACAAATTCTGCATCCTCGGGGAGGCATTACTGTTTTTTTAAAAAATGCTCCCCCCTCTCGGCCTGATTCTGAGCTCTCTTTACACCACTCAAGCAGCGCAAAGGGGCTTTAAAGCAGGTGCGAAGGGGCGTTCATGGCAGCTGCGAATCAGGCCCAGTTTCTTTCCCCATTCTCCAGTCTAATTTCTAGTCACTTTCGTTCGCCCCTTATTTTCGCTGTACCTCCTTCTTTGCCTGGTGATGTCCCTCTTTCCCTCAGTTCCCTCTTGTTCCCTATGGTGATCTGTCCTCAACCTTCCCTCTTTTCTCGCTGCTTCGCTATAAACAAAGCACCTCTGTGTCTGCAGGAAGAAAAGTTGCATTATGCAAATGGGAAAAACAGCATGAGAGATTTCTCACTCCGGCTTCTGAGAACCCCCCATTCCCAGCCCACACCTCGGTTTCCATGGCATGCCCAAGGCTGCCGGCGTCTGTTTTGCATACGGATGAGCGCAAGGAGATGCAATCAACAAGAAAGCCATCTCTGACACAGAGTGCCATTGTTTAGCCTGTCTGATTTGTAAGCTAATGAAACACCATCCAAAAATGCTCTCATCTCCTCCTCGCTCAGGGCTGCAGGTTGTTGTTGTTTTTCAAATATGACGACGCGGGATATCGTCTGCGTGATTGGGCTCCAGGACATTGTATCCTGGTGCCGTGAAAAGGAGTGCCTGCAAGTCCCAAGATGCACCGCCCTCGCGCACAAGACAAATTCAGACAGGAGATGGTGCTGTGGGCAGGGGCTAGGCCGAGACAGAGCCTGTGAAATCAGCAAAGATCCTCCCGGAAAGCCGCCATGGCATTTAGCATAAAAATACACGAACCCACCGATGTCAACAAAAACATTGTGTTCCCCAAGGGGCAGAGGAAAAAAATAAGTCTGATCGAAAGCACAGGGCAGGTTGGAATGTGGAAGGGCATTGTAACAGACTGTGGGGGCCCAGATTCAGTAGTCTTGGTTAGTGGCTTGCCAGCCAGGAGTCTGTTGGGATGAAATTGAGAACAGGGATGGCTCTGAACTGAAGACAATAAAAAAAAACATACTCAAACCCCAACCCTGTACGAACACATAGTAAAAGGCAGTGCCTGAAGACAGGGGCAAGGGCTGTGTCCCATTATTTGTCTGCTACTGGATATTATTTGTCTTTCGCTAGCATCTAGGGACCCCAGCTGAGATTGGGGTCCCAGTGCACTGAGGGCTGCACAAACACATAGTAAGAGAGAGTTTCCTGCCCCCCAAATAAGACAAACAAAGGGTGAGTGAGAGGATGTGGAACTGAGAGAGATGATGATGGGGTATATGGGGACAGACAGACAGATAGATAGTGGGGTATGTATGGGTACAGAGGGGGGATGTATGGAGATAGATGGATAGAGGGATGCATATGGGATGGATAGATAGATAGATAGATAGATACTGTCTCTTACTATGTGTTTGTACAGGGACTAGCAGAATAGGGCACTGATCTCAGGTGTGGTCTCTAGGCATTATCCAGAGCTCACAGTCTAAATAGACAAGACAAATGGTGGGAGGAGAAACAGCAGCTTGGTGGCACAGCAGGAGAGTGGCAGAACTAGAATTCAGGCCTCTCACTCCCATGCCCTCCACACTGGACAACCTGTTCACAGATGCACATACAGCGCTAAGCATTGGGAGATCCTTAGCAGATTTGCTGAGCATGCTGGTCCAAAACCTCCTATGGGACTTAGGCACCTAAATCCCCTTTGTGGTTCTGGGCTGCTGTGTCTGTCAGAAGAAACCCCCACCCCACAATGCCTTAGTTCTCCTGACACCTGTCACTCCTTTCTTATTACTCCTTCAGCCGCTCAGCATCCTGGCCCCTGTCCTGCTCCACTAACTCCCACAAGAAAGACTCATGCTGAGATTTTGCTATCAACAGCATTTTGTTGCCATTGCAGTGGGTGGTAGAAGGGTTTTCATGGAACCCCAAAATGTTGGCCTCTTTTCTGTGACACCTCTATTCTCCTTCGATTCCCCCAATGGACTAAACAGAACACAAAAACAGTTTGCTTTTCTTTCTTTCCAGGGGAAAACCCTGCATCTTAGTCCTAATTAATTGAACTAATTAACCTCATCCACACGGGGCCTGATTCTCACTGGTGCGATGGCCCCTGCCCTGGCAGCATAAAGGAACCTTAAAACGAGACTAAAGTATTTGAAGGCCCCTTTACACTACCAGAGGCAGGGCCGGTGCAACCATTTAGGCGACCTAGGCGGTTGCCTAGGCCACTGGCATTTGGGGGGCACCATTTTCTTCAGCAGCGACCGTGGCGGCCAGATCTTCGGCCACCCCGGTCACCGCCAGCATTTAGGCAGAGGGAGCTGGGGCAGGGGAGCGCGGAGAGGGCCGCCTGCTGCAAGTAAGGGGGGGCGGCATGCAGGGGAACTGCCCGCCTCAGCTCACCCCTGTCCCGCCTCCTCCCCGACCACACCATGGCTGCTTCACTTCTCCCACCTCCCAGGCTTGCAGCGCCTAAGCTGATTGGCACCGCAAGCCTGGGAGGCGGGAGAAGTGAAGAGGCCACGGCGTGCTCAGGGTGGAGACGGGGCAGGGGTGAGCTGGGGCAGGGTGGGGTGCTGCCGCAAGGGGGGCGCCTCAGGGTGGAGGTGGGGAGCTGCTGCAGAGGGGGGGCGCCTAAGGCAGGGTTCGCGGGGGGGCGCAAGGTGGAAGTTTCGCCTAGGGTGCGAAACATCCTTGCACTGACCCTGGCCAGAGGGGTGTAAAAACACGATGAGTAGAAATGAGAATGAGCCCCAGTCGGTTTATTTGATCCGACAATACAGCAGATTTATGGGGAGAATCACCTCCGGTTTGCTCTTCTCTTGCTGATCCGGGTTTTGAACCTTTGCAGCATGAGATCGCTGTGCCTAAATCTATATGGGCCTGATTCTGATTGGCAGCCTCCTCTCTTCTGTTAGTGCACTGGGGCTTTAAAGTGGGTGCGATCAGAGTCACACTCATAGCAAAGCCCTTTTGTTCTGCCAGAGAGGTGTTTAAGGGCCAGAGCATTCCTGATTCCAGCTGATTGGATAGCTAAATAACATATACCTATTGGTAGTGGGCCAAATCCTCAGTATTAAGCTAACGGAGAATTCAGCCATTATATCCGTACAGCTCTGTGAAAGCTGCCTCGCTTTACACCAGCTGAGAATCTTGCCCGTTGCTTTTGCCGTGATTGCGCTGGGGATGTGTGTGGTCTGGGTCTTGGCTACCGCTTCCCTGGCATTCGTCCTTCCACATGGCACCCACTTCGCCAGAGCTGCATGAATGACCGGCCTCTCACTGTACCCCCTCCGAGCAAATGCAGCTCTGTTATTTTGTGCTTTTCCCTGCCAGTCGCCAGCTCCATTCACCCCCGGACGGCAGGCAAGCACTGAAAGGAAAGGCATGTTTCCCCCATCCACTGCACTTTCCTCTTTCACTTCAGGCCAGGCGGCTAGTTGAGCTCCTTCCAGCAGGGAAGGAGCAGCCATGAGACGAGCAGCTGCCAGATTTGCTTTTTTTCCGAAGAAGAATCTAATTCTCCTTCCCCCCAACAAAATCTCCCACAGTGACACTATCACTTTTGCAAGCTCTAGAGTAGGTGAGTCTCACCAAAAGCTTTACGTAAGGACCTGGGATTTGTTCCCCCCTCCCCTCAAAACAAAACAAAAAAAAAAAACTCTCGTTGTCTCCGAACAAAAACCACAAGTGACTAAAGCACAAGCCACGCTAGAGCTGAATTTGCCGCTCCGTTAGGCGTGGGAGCCCCTGTTGACTTCCAGGGACCCCGACTGACCCTGTGGAACACCAACTCCGCAAGACCCTCTGTCACAAGGAGACTGGCCCCCTCAAGGGAAAATGGGACCAGCCCCACCTACGCCTCCCAGCCTGAGGGGGCAGGACTAACGGGGTTGGGTTCGTGTGGGATGCAGGGAAGTCGCTGGGAGAGACTGCCGGAGTCCCCTGGGCAGTAAAGCAGTGGCAATGCGCTAAAAGAAAAAGGGGGTGACGGGGAGCCCCAGAGGGCAGAAGAATCTTGTGTCTGTTTGGGTTTTTGATCCCCCAGAAGGGGACTGAATGTGAAAGGTAACCTGGCTGGAAAGCCAGGCGTGGCAGAACCAGAATGGCAGACAATAGGGGGTGCTAGAGCAGGACACCCCTTGCAATGCCGTGTCCGCCTACACGCAATCCCACACACATGCACTTAGCTCAGCGACTCGGGCAGAACTGCCCCCTAGAGTCAGCCGCTGACTCTCCTTTCCCATGAGGGACGGGGTCACAGAGGGTAGCTAATTACGGAGCATAACCAAAGAAGGCCACGGATGGAGGTAGGGGGGTGATGGTGAAGGGGACATGGTTGTAGGGTGACCAGATGTCCCGATTTTATAGGGACTGTCCCAATTTTTGGGTCTTTTTCTTATATAGGCTCCTATTACCCCCGCCCCCATCCCGATTTTTCACACTTGCTGTCTAGTCACCCTACATGGTTGGCACTGAGCAGAGAACCCTGCTCAGCGCACCCTGCTCCGGAAAGAGGCTAAGTTCAGTGGAGGCCGCCCTGGGCACTCTCCCGGATACACGTGTCAATGGGTACAAGGGACACAACCATGCAGATCGATGTGCTCCATGAACCCAGAGAATCCGTGAATCAGCTGACACGGACCAGCCACGAGTGTCTTGTTGCAGCATAAACATGCCCTACCTGGCCTTGAATTTTGCTGCGCAAGTCCGAATTTTGTTGCATCCGAGTCTTTCACTGTTTGCTGCTTCTCATGTTACGTATTCAGTCCCACTTCGTAGTCTAGGCATACAGAATAAAAGTTGTATCTCATCAGAGTTATTGCAACCTTTTAAAAATAAATAAATAAATAAAGCCAAAAGCACAACCCTGACCTTCATAACCATTAGCTGAGCCGGCTGGCTTTCCTTACCTAAGTAAAGTTTCCTGCACCAAGTTTATTTTCGTTCCAAACTACCAGCTCCCCGCTGCAGCTAGCCCTCAGAAGTGCCACATTTTCAGCGGCCATCGACTTATGGCGACACTGAATTTTACGGCACTATACGTATATCTCACGGCAACACTGGAAAGCTGAGTGCTGGAGAAGGAACGTCAAGGAATCATCAAAACGTCACCTTGTGCTTCACGATGAATGAGGAGGAGGTGTCCTTTAAATATCCCCACCACCCCGCCCCCATTCTTTTATTCCAGGAAAGCGTGATTTGATCTCTCATCATGCAAGATCTCAGAACCGCCTGTGTAGTGCAATGCGATGGATGGGCCTCCAGCAGCCTACCTCAACTCTCGAGCCTCTAGATCTTCAACCTGGAGCCGCGATTGCCTGCGTGAAAGGACCCCGCTTCATTAGCTCAACGGCGGCAGCTGACTCATCAATCGCCATGTGCTCCAGCCACGAGCTGGAGACAGAGAGCCACACGCTGTACCTGTGGGTTACAAGCAGAGCTGGCTGGAAAACAGGTTTTCCTATGGAAAAGCATGTGTATTTGGCACACTGCGGCACCTCATGGGAGCTGTAGTTTGGACACCTCATGCTCCCGTTCTCCTCTATTGGCCAGGCTCGCTGGTGAGACTACAACTCCCATGATGCACCACAGTCTCCCCTCTCATTCTGACTCAGTCTACTTTTAGTATTGGGTGGATCCATGATTCAAACCGCAACCTCAGGCCTTGACGTCTCCACGGACCCGCTACAGAGGGATATGCTGGGATGGAGCGTAGGGGTTAAGAAGTTGGCCTGCATATTTATCAGTGGCTTCTATGGATGGGCTCCCTTCCCTTTATTGAACAGTTTCATTCTCCTTGGAGGAGCCGTGTATGGGTGTCCAGCCAGCTCCTGCAACAGAAGCGCATACGGCTACCGCTTGTGCAGCGTCTGGTGTGCGCGTGCCCATGTGGGGACCAGAATCTGGCCCTGGAGAAAGGAGACTGAGACAGATTCAGTGTTATGCACTGATTTTGGATACACAGAGCTGCGTACTCTTGCAACGAATTAATGGTTATGTTAAGACTTAACAGTCACGAAGCATTAAGTATTGCCTAGACCTTCCCGGAGACAACAGGGCTAAAACCCACACCAGTCAGGTCCCAAAGCACAGGCCTCCCATTGCAGCTGACAGCAGCAGTAGAGTGCCTATGACACACCACTGAGCAGTTCCAATTTGAGCCAGCAGAGGGCAATGGTGCACATGCAGATGATAGCAGCCCCAGGATAGTCTCTACAGCTGTCTCTAAAGCTTGAGCTAACGAAGGGAGGCGCTAGGCCCACGAACTGTAAAAAGGTCCCCTTCTCGGCGGATCAGCCCTGGCAGGAAAATGATTTGCCCTGTCCTGCCATAACTGCCCCTACTCTTTCGTTAATTCCCAATGACCTGATTTCTCATTTGTTGTTGTTTCCAGTTTGTCATTAATCAACATAGACCCAGATTGCCGGGAGGGGGAAAAAAAAACCCAAACCAACAACAAAATATAAACCTCTGCAAAAGCTCGAGTCACGTCTCCTCCCTAAAATGAGTTTTAATTGTGATCCTTTAATCCCTTTCAGATGGCCCTCTGAACACTGATGCTTTTCATAATTACTCCTTGCCATTTTCCCATCGGTCTAAGGAGCATCTTCAAGAGAGTGGGGGCCGGGAAGAGGCCTTTTATCAAACAATCGTAATGGGCCAAATTAAGACAATCGGGAGAGGAATGATGAGGTGGCGAAGGCTGTGAAAACAGAATGGGGATTATTACCCCCCCTGCCCCAGCCCCAGAAATTTCAGAGATGAGTCCTTCATTCAGCCGAGAATTGAGGCTTGTTTGCTTTAGCCCGGGTACAATGGTCACATTTAGCCAAGTGGGTGCATTCACAAAGGAGTACCAGGTGCTTATGATTGTAAGTGACTAGGGGAGAAGTGGGAGGGGGGGGAGAAGAGTGCTTAGCACTGGCCGATGATAAATATTAGTCAGCCAGCGACAGCCGGTAGGCGCTGTTGAGTATTTTTGTCTTCCTCTCAAAATTACACTTTCCTGGTTTGAAGCAAAGCAGCCCATTTGGGGTAATTTTTATTAACGACTGGCATGACAGCTAAGGGGGTTTGTTTATTGCTGGGATGACTCGTGGGCAGAACTTGTGGATTCGGGGCATTTTCCTTGTGCTGGTGATCCTGAAAAAAAAAATCAGCAGGAAAAAATTCCTTTTGGGTCAAACCAGAAATGAATTTTTTTTAAACTTTCGTCAAATTGGAAAGTTAAAAAAAAATTGTTGTGGGTGGAACACAAGGATTTGTTTCTATTTTGAGCCCTTAAAATTTTTGTTTTTAAATTGTTTAGGAACAGACCAGAAGGAAATTTCTGCATTAAAAGCTGTTTGGAATGAAAAATCAAAATGTTTCATTTCAAAAAGGCCAGTGTCAAATGGTTTTGATTTTTCATTAAGGATTTTTGAGCTGAAACAACTACAAGAATTTGCAGACCATTTCAGTGTCGCTGAACCTGCATTTTGCACAGGAAAAAAAAGCTTTGCCTGAAAAATTTCACCCAGCTCTGCTCATGGTAGAAAAGTTAAACCTATGAGTAGGCATTTGCAGGACGGGAGCTTTAGACTGAAGGCCCATGAGAAATTACCCAGGATTTCAGGCAGGCTTGTACAGCTCACTCGCAAGCTCTCGCTGGTCTGTCACCTGAGCTAGCTAGATTAAAGCTGTGTGCATATACAGCACCTCGCTGATTTTGGTTGAGTCCTCAGGCTGCTACAGCAAATAATAAATTCTGTTTTGTATAACTGTACTGATAAGTAACTCTGCATGACAGGCCCCATGCTCATTATATGGCTAGGTAGCATACCTATTATATTACATGCAAAAAGACTACATTAAAAGAACACTGTTAAGGTTGCAAAATCAAGCAGGCAAAGCCAAGCCAATGCAACCTTAATTCAGACCACTGGTGCACACAATGCAGCCTTTGCTTACATGATCACATACTATAATGGTGGGCAATCTGAAAAAATGGAGGGAGACCCCAGCTCCACCTATTATGCTATTGATCTAACCAGTGAATTCTCAGGCGTGAGCTGTAATTCAGGAGCTCAGACTGTGTGATCTCGAATGTATTTATCCTCACATCCCCGCCAGTCAAGTAGGGCAGCCGGTTTGCAGCTGGAGAATTGAGGCACAGAGTGGCTAAATGACTTACCCCAGGTCACGGAGGGATGCTGTGGCAGAGAAGGGAATTATACCCAGCTCTCCCAAGGCTTGTGCCCTAACCACTGCACCTTGGTTAGAGCTGTAGTGATCAGATCAAGGCGGGGAGCAGAAGTGCCTTGGAAAAGAATTTTTCACTGCCCTGTTTCCAAATGTACACAAAGGACACTCCCCCAACATCACCACCACACACACACACACACACACACACACACACACACACACACACACACACACACACACACACACTGACTTCCAGCCATTCCTCCTAGCTCATTGTCTTAGAGGACCGAGCATCTCTACAGACCCCTCTGCCAGCAAGGGCCATAATTAGATCACTGCCAGCATCAGCTTCCCACCTGCTGCTGGTTACCAGCTACTTCGCCCCTAAAATGGGTTTTAATTGTAATCTCCTCATCTCACTCAGACGGGGCTCTGAAGCTGCTAAAAAGGACCGGGGCTTCCTGTCTAATCATAATTCACAAAGGCCGGTTATATGGTCTGCAGCCCATGGGAAACCGGGGGCAGACAGGAACCAGGGAAGGGAGAGTGGGTCCGATTGGATGCAGAAGCAGCTCAGGAACCGAGGCTCTGTGATTTAGCACAGAACCAGGAGCCGAGTCCCAACCAACCCCGGCACCAATATCAGCCCAGTGCCTAATTCCAGCCAGCTCATGATTAGGTTTATTCCAGTAGCACCTAGAGGCCGCAATCGAGATCAGCTTCATTGTGCTGGGCGCTGCACAATTAGGTGCCTAACTCCCATTGGGCCTAAATTCTCTAAGGATCATGACTTAGGTGCCCCGCATGGTCCTCTGAGAATCTGGCTCCTAAGCGCAGGCTGAAATTAACACTGGAGTTCCCTTAGCCGAGTATCCCCGGCGAAATGCGCGTCTCTCCAGACTAGCGAACTATGACTTAATCCAGTGAACGTCTTGTATGGTTCTGATTGGGGTTAACCCACTCCCAACATCTCTTTCACTCCCTACCGCCCCCCGCCTGCCCCCTCTCCCGAAACCGCTAATTGTTGTATTACTCCAGTGATTCTGACCCCAAAGACTCTAATGACTCCTCTCCACAAAAGGCTTTCTCTCCATGACAACTGGCACCATCCCATCCTCTGCCATGTTGCCCAAATTAAATCAACATGCATGTAGGAGGCATGACCCTCTAGGGGCAGGGGGTCGGAGCCTGGGTGACCTCAGCGGTCAAGTGATTCTTTGGCAAACAAAGGGCCTTGTGTGCAGAGGGACAGAAACACGGGCAATTAACTCTGGGCAAACCAAACAGACCAGGTTCATGAGCTCTGGGCTGAAGAGCTCTTGTCTGAGTTTATCAGCTCCCTCGCCCAGAGCTCTGCTAGGAACTGGCCCAGCCACAGAAGTGGAAAATCCAATGGGGGGACTCGGCCTGAAATCCAAAGACCGACGCAAAGTGCAACAGGGTCGGCTGGATGGAAAGAGGACAGAGGCGTGGACAGGAACGCTCAGGGAGAGGCGCCGCAAAGGCAGGGTTGTGTTAATTACAAATGGCTGAAGGAAACATGGTCTAGTGGTTAGAGCACACTATTGGCTGCCAGGACACATGGGCTGCATCCCCCATGGGCTGCATCCCCAGCTTTGGGCGGCCATGGCCTAATGGAGAGAGCCGGGGAGTGGGAGTGGGGAGGGTCATGATGCCTGGGTTCTGTTACTAATTGAGTGATGCCTAATTAATGGTTAGAGCTGGGAATAGGGGGATTGGATTTGGGGGAGCCTCAGGAGGCCGGCGTTCCATCCCTAGCTCTCACAGTGAGCACAGCCTAGTGGTTAGAGCTTGGCAGTAGGGGGTCAGGATGCGTGGGTTCCACCCCTAACTCTGGAAAGGAGTGTGCACACAGGTAGGCGGTCTGGGCCCTACCCCAGTTCTGTGTGGGAATGCAGGCTACGGATCATCTCAGTACAGCACGTGCTGGGAGACCTGGGGTCTATGGCCAGCTGTGACAGCAAATCAGGCTTTACGCATCCCAGAATCCAGTGGGGCTTTTGCCATGGACTACAGTGGGGTCAGGATTGTCTCACGCACTGTGCCTTAGTTTTCCCATTTGTAAATTCAGAGCGGGGGTGAGGGAGGTGGGAAATCTGGATACTGCCCTACCATATAGGTCTGGTGTTGGGGGCTGGTTTTATGCAGGGGGTTAGACTAGATGGTCATAATTGTCCCTTCTGGCCCTAAAAAGCTGTGATTAAAATCCTGTCCCCATTGAACTGAATGGGGAAATTCCCAGAATCGTCACTGGGACAGGAATGTCAGCCGTATGCATCCATGAGTGCTGTGAGCTTTAACATTTGTAAACACATGTGGAGCTAGGAAAGCGCTAGAGAAGGCCAATATGTCACTGCAGCGGTGCAGCTTTAGATAGCAGTTGATGATTGGAACTGGTTCTGAGCATGGATTTCACTGTATTAATAACTCCATGACCTAGGAACTTGCAATTGTCATTATGCTGTACACCGGGGGCCACAAAGAACATCACAACAATAGCAGAAGTCAGACTCAAAGCTTCCTGCTCGAAAAGTACTTGCGCTCAAGGAGTCTCCATGTGATACAGTATAGGGCTTATGACACATAGGTCAGTAGTTCTGATTCCATCCGTCAGGGAGAAGCAGTACACTAGGGAGATCATTATGATACTAATCAGGGTATCATGAGCAATAATTCATTACCATTTGGAGAGTATTTTAAATACGCAGAAGAAAGATACTATGGAAGAGCAAAGTATTAACATTACTGGCATTAAATTTTATCTAATAGCTACCACAAGGCTGGGACCTAATGGTAAATGATTTTCCTGAATGCCTCCCTTGTCAAATGCAAACATTCCTTACAGGAATAATGTATTAACTATAACAATTTACATCCCTTCATTCTGGTAGGATGATTTTGTGAACAAGGCACTGGGCTGCGACTCAGAAGATCTAGCTCAGTTTTCCCAGACACCCGGTGCGCTCTTGGGTGAGTCACTTAATCAGCCAGTGCCTCAGTTTCCCCAGTTGTAAAATGGGGGTGATGCTAATAATTCTTTTATTTTGCCTATTTAGGTTGCAAGCTCTTTGGGGAAAAACCAGTCTCATTACATGACTATGTACAGCACCCTAGCACAACTGGGCCCTCTTCTGGCTTGGGGCTTCTGTGGGCTACCATAACAGAGCATAATCATGTTTAAAACTGAGGGCAGCCTTAGCTTATAAGCTCTTGGGAGCAGGGATAGTCTTCTGTGTTTGTACAGCCTCTAGCACTATGGGGTCCATCCATGACTGAGGGTCCTAGGCACTATCGTAATTTATATAACAGCAATAAAAAGTACAGCTCCTAGCACAATGGGGCCCTGGGCGCTACCGTAATATACCTAATAGCAATAAAAATGATTGTGGGTGGGAGAGAGAAGAGTTTTAAGCACCGGGCTTGCACTGCCCTTTAGGGTACATCTCCGCTGCCCGCAGCCCCGAGTCTCAGAGCTCGAGTCACCAGACAAGGCCAAAACTAGCAGCATAGACATTGCAGCTTGGGCGTTGTCGCTTTGGGCAGCCAGTGGGCATGGGCTAGCCAGCTGAGCTCTGACCAGTGGCTGGGCAGGTGTGGGCTCGGGTGGCTTGGTGTCCAAATGGCTTGCGTTAGCATGCTAGCTTCACTCAAGCCAGCCCCAGTGTAGACGTACCCCAGCTGCCTAGAAACCAGTTAGCGCAGCAAAGAAACCCCAGTATTAGAAAACAGCTGGTCATTTTTCAGCCACTCTCATGACTGTGTTGCGCGGGGGCAGGCAGGCAACCAGACTCATGATTTGTGAATGTTGAGGCCTGGCACTACAGCCTAGCCAGAGCACAAAGCAATCGTCTCCTGCAGCGAGTCCAGGCCCAGTGCCTGACCAGAAGCGTATAGCCCGAATGGGCCCTGTACTAGGTAACGGCGCCTGGTTCCCCCACTCCTCATTTAACTCCCCCACTCAGCCTCATTTATTTTCTCCACACACACAAGCTGGCATGGAGTCGTGGGAAGCAAACAAGCAGCTGTGGGTCCTAATGCTATCAGTCTGTTACCTCTGCCAGCCACCCCCCCAGTCTCCTATGCCACCCCCACCCCAGATACACAGGCAGCTGGAAAAGCTTAGAATAAAAAAGAAAGAAAGAAAACAGCCCGCTTTAAAATAAAGAGGAGGAGAGAGAAAGGGGGGCGGTGGTAAAAATCGTTAGCACTAATTATCAGGCGAAGGGACAAACGATTAATTTGCAAGTCAATTAGACTCAGATAGGTTCACGCTTCCTGTTCTCAGCCACTGAGGGGGAAAGAAAATGAGAAACACACAGAGGCCTTAATCCTTCTCAGAGGAGCCGCCATGGTGGGGCCGGTTTTCTGTGCCAATGTTCAGAAGGCCGGGGGGACGAGGTTACAGCTGGCACGGCGGAGGCTGGGCAGAGAGAGGGGGGCGGAGGGCACCCTCCTTGCCAGTCATTGTGCCCAGTGGAACAGCAGTGGCTTGTCTGATCTCCACCCCCCACCCCAACCCACTGCATTTCTCTTTCCCTGTTTGGCACAACGCCCACCCCCCTTTTCCATCCATGTTTAGTTGGTGGCCGCAAGGCTGGCTGCTGGGGCCAGCCACCACTTTGCAGGTGAATCCCAAAGGCCACGCTATGGCCCCATGAGGCAGAACCCGCTTTACGCCCTTTGGCAGAGCTGGAACCGGGTAAAGGGGTCGCAGCATCAGTGAGGGGCCCCGTGCTTGGCGCCCCCCCGCACTTCATTATGAACCTGGGTCTGTGAGCCCAGACTCCATGTTTCCAAGCCCAAGTGTGAGCATCCACCCTGCCTGGCAAACCTGGGCTTACAATTGAGGGGGGTTGCAGCTGTGCTGCCGCAGCCATACTGCACCACATCGACCTCCTGACTTAAGCCTGTGAGTCAGGCTGTGTCTACACTGCAGAATGATTGGGCTCAGCCCTGAGTCACAGCAGGAGTCGGGCTCTGCCCCACCTGCCCTGAGCAGAGTCCTCGGACTTGGGTCCTGAGTGCTTGCTGAAAGGGTCTGAAGCCCCGCATTGTCATGCTCTTGCATTGAATTTCACATTCCCACCCCCCAAGGAGAAATGGGCATGGGATGGCAAAGAAAGTTAGGGCAGATGTTGCTAGGCCATATCTCTTTGGACCTTCACTGTCCCAGCAGGAGAAGACTCAGGGGCCAAGGCTCCAAGCCCCCCACCCCAAAGGACCTGATCCTTGGTACTACCTAAGATCCCACATACCATCTGAGCACCCTCAGTTCCCAGCAAAGCCCAGCCAATTCGAGGGTGATCAACACAAACTGAATGGAGACCAGTTTTCCCATCCCAGGTGCCTTTTCAAAAAAACAAAACAAAACAGAACAAAGGTTTCCCATCCCCAAACAGGATGAAAAGTCAGAATCTTGACCTTTTTCCTGTACTGAAAATCTGAAACCACCTCAGATCGGCTCAGTCGAAACATTTCATTTCGATTTTGACATTTACGGAAAGATCATTTACAGGACAAGATAAGCGGAGCCTCTACTTCAGATGGGAGGAGCCTTCTGACCACCCACGGGCTTTATTTCATTTTGAAAACATCAGCAAGGGAAGGTTCCAATTTTTTTTTTAAGAAACTTTTTCAAAGAAGAAATTTGCCCAACACGCCCCTTTCCCACACCCAGTTTAGAGTTTTGAGGAATTGGCGCTTTTTGACAGTTTGTCAAATTCCTGCCCCGGCTTACTCAGCGCCCCAGGCTCAGTGCAAGGTGGGATGGAGGAGGACAAGCAGCGAAACTCAGGTGAAGAACAAGCATAATATGGTTGCCCAGTTTATCTGAGTGATTTCTGCAGCCGGGAGGTTTTGGAGGCACATCCCCTCGTTCCTTTCACTAAGGCCAGGATGCTGTTGGCTCGATTCAAGCCCAGAAGGTCGTCTGCAATTCCCAGACATTTGTGAAACTTAAACATAATGGGCCAAACTCTCCACATTGTAAAATCTAATGGAGTCCCAGGTCATGGTGGATTTAGCCCATTTCAGACCCACAGCAAGTAGAGCAGCCTCATAGAAATCACGAGCCAGGCAGTTCCACTGGCTGGGTTGCTGGAATTCCCCAGCCTGAAAAAAGGGAACCACCCTGTGTGTAACTGAGGTCAGACTCAGACGCTGGTATTACATTATCAGAAGAGATTAGGATTTCATAACTCAGTAATTGAACATGTAGAACTATTGTAATAAAATATTTAAATACTATAATTACAAAATTAATGATGGCTAACATAGCCCCCTGAACTGGGCAGTTTAAACTTCGATTTTATACAGAAGCAGGGTTTAATGGTTAAAACAGATGACTGGGATGGAGGCAGGACTCCTGGGTTCTTTTCCCAGTCCTGGGAGGAAGTATTGTCTCACGGTTACATCACAGAACTGCTAGTCAGGACTCCTGGGTTCCATTTCCTGTGTGGTCAAGTGACCACAACATGGGATTGGGAGTCAGGGCTCCAAGACCCTATTCTACTCTATCACTGACTCTGGGTCAGTCACATCCCCTTTCCATGCCTCAGTTTCCCCATCTATAAAATTAGGATAATGAGACTTACTTTCTTGGTAAAGCACTTTGAGATCTATGGACGAAAAATGCTGTTTAAGTGCTTGCTATAAACTGGAAGTGGCATGAGATTTTTAACAGCCACAATCATTTAGGGGCCTGCCTGCTGCATCTCCTCAGCATCAAAATTGCTGTAAAAGGGTTAAGGAGAGAAAGAACATTTCATATAAAATGTAACAGTCATTCTCAAAGGGTCCTACCCAGTGTCCACTGAAGACAAGGGTGTCTTTTCACTGGGCTTTAAACAGGAGTTAGAGCAGGACCCAAAAGGTCACAAGTTATTTCCAAGATGCACCTATTTTAAAATGTGCCGAGCCCGATCCTGCTGGGGCTTGAGTGAGAGCTGAGGGCTCTCTGGACTTTTCAGAACCAGGATCTAAGACCCAGTCTGCACACAAATTTGCACTGGTCTTAATCAGTGCAAACTCCTGTAAGGATCCTCTTAACAATTTAAAAAGTGGTTTATTGTGGTTTAGCTTAAATCTGTTTCTAGCAGAACTGGGCAGGAAAATTTTCCCGTCCTGTGAAAATATTGGAGATGTCAGAATTTTGTTCCCATCCTGAACCAGGACCCGTCCCCCCCAAAAAAAGAGTAAAAAATCTCAAATTTTGATGAACTGAAAATAATATATAAATTTGGATCTGTTCAAATGTTTTGTTTTGATTCTGACCATTAAAAAAAAAAGCATCTATAATTAGCTTTTAAAAATAAAAGGCAGTTCAAACCAGAAAAACTGGATTTGTTTCGATAATTCTGAAACCTTTTTCCTCCCTCAAAAATCTTCCAAGTAGTAAAATTCATCAAAGCAGACCTGTGCTGCCCAAAGTTTTAATTCTGAAGAAGCAGCATTTTAAGATTAAGGAGGGGATGTTATGATAGGATAGTTTAATTTGGGCAATTGATCTTGGATTATCACCAGATAAGTCTGCTCAATGGTCTGCGGGGAGATGTTGGATGGGATGGGAACTGAGTTACTGCAAAGAATTCCTTCTTGGGTGCTGGCTGGTGAGTCTTGCCCACATGCTCAGGGTTTAGCTGATCGCCATATTTGGAGTCGAGAAGGAATTTTCCTCCAGGGCGGATTGGCAGGTGCCCTGGAGGTTTTTCGCCTTCCCCTGCAGCGTGGGGCATGGGTCGCTTGCTGGTGGATTCTCTGCAGCTTGAGGTCTTCAAACCAATTTTGAGGATTTCAATAACTCAGTCCTGGGTTAGGGGTTGTTATAAAAGTGGATGGGTAGGGTTCTGTGGCCTGCCTTGTGCAGGAGGTCAGACTAGATGATCATATTGGTCCCTTCTGACCTATGAGTCTATGAGTCTATTTTCCACTGCAAAAATGTTTATCAAAAATTCCAACCAGCTTTGTTTCTCATCAACTTAGGATAAAATAGCGCTATTTTGGCTAAAATAGGAGCATTCACACAGCCTTTTGCGCTGCTTTAACTAAACTGAAATCACGTCTTATGTTACATTGGTGAGTCTCTCCCAATGGACATTCCCAGTTTAACACTGATTTTTTAAAGCCAATTTTAGTAAAACCAGTGCACTGTTACTGACTTGCTTAGCTCTATTTAAACCTGATAAGTGCATTCACAAAGAGGCTTGCACCAATCTAATTTAAACCAGTTTAGGTTTATCTTGGAATCATTTTTAATGAAATTTATTTATTTCAACCTGTGCAAAGTCCTGTGTGGATGCATTGCTGCTGTATGCTCAGTTTCCCAAGCTGTTAAACAGGGATAAAGTACCGACCTGCTGCGTAAGGCGTTTTGAGATCTACAGATGAGAAGCGCTCTCTACGAGCAAGGAAGGTATTTATTATTAATTATTACTATTAAACCTACTCCTAATTAAGCTAAACTGAAATAAGACTGGTTTAAACATAAGTGAGAGTTTCCACGTAGCATCTAAGTAAATCAGTTTAAAAACCACTTCTCTGCTTCTGACAATGTGTATAGACAAGCCCTGCACCCAAATGACTGCCAAAGAGAAATGGAGGGCTTAAAAGCTACTTTAACCCGCACTCCATTGAAACTAGGAAGTATTAGAAAAACTCTGCATCCGTTCCTGATGTGATCCACTTGAAAGAAATTACCAGACACCTGTTTCCTTTTCAATACCCTTGCAGTTGACAATTACAATCCTCACATAGCAACAATGAACAGAGAGTACCTTTGCAAAAGGCGTGTCATAATAACACTTTGTCCCACTACAGCACCTTTCATCTGCGGAGCTTCAAGTGCTTAATGTATGTGAATTAATTAAGTTTTCCTAGGAGTTAAATGATCATTACAAGTCCCATTTTACAGCTGGGGAAACTGAGGCACAGAGAGGGGGCGTGACTTGCCCAAGCTCACACAGTGAGTCAGCAGCAACATTAGGGATTCTAATTCCCACTTCCATATTTTAACTAGTAGGCCACACTTCCTCCCACATTTGGGAAGAGTGTTCAGAAATCCTGGCTCCTAGCCTATGGCTCTAACCACTAGACAAGACTTCTCCAAGATCTGGAAGCAAAACCCAAGAATCCTGACTCTTGGCACTCTGCTTTAGCCACTAGACCACATTGCAGTGTTAAGTATCAGAGGGGCAGCTGTGTCAATCGATATCCACAAAAACAACGAGGAGTCCGGTGGCACCTTGAAGACTAACAGATTTATTTGCCCAAATAAATTTGTTAGTCTTTAAGGTGCCATCGGACTCCTTGTTGTTACTGCAGTGTTAAGAATCGCTCCTCCTCCCACACACACACACACACACGCACCACTTCTATACACTTTAATCATGGCTTTCACTGTATGTAAATATTCAGCATGCATGTAGAGTGTAGGAGTTCTTTTGCTGTGCATGATCTGAATTTATGGCATTTGCCCACACGTACACACACACACACACACACACACACACACACACACCCTGTGTTTGAAATCTGACAAAAGCGAGCTAACTGGCAGTGCAGAAGAGGCTGGAAAGGATCCAAAAGGAGGGAGGGGGCTGAAGAGTGCTGCACAATGCCATGCTGTTTGTCTGCCTCTGATGAAATGAGGGGTATGTGACAACGGTTGTCTCCCTTCCAAAGAAACATACAACTGATTCTTTGATGTATCATTTTGTGTAAATCAAACGCAGTTGCATCTATCCAGGGAGAATTTCAGAAGCACATAATCATCATCAGGAGTAAGAGTACAGTTACTATAATGCCTAGAGATTCCAACAGAGATCAGAGACCCATCAGGGTGAGGGTTGTACCCGACGCGTAACAACAGACAGTCCCTTGCCCAAAGTTCTTACCATCCTGGAGGGCGTGATCATAAAACAGGGCCCTTTTCATACGAGTGGAGACGGTGGCCTATCAGGTTAAAATATTCCCTGTGACCCACATCGGTGCTGAACTCTACCCCAGAGATGGCTGCTTCTCAGCTGATGCTGCTCAGCAATGACCCAATTCTAATTTATGCTAAGGGTCCCTTTACACCACTTTTGCAGTATAAAGAAGCCAGCAGGTGGGCCAAAGTGGTGTACAGGGGGCTTGGCATAAAAAGCATCTGACCCATAATATTTGATCTAGCTCTCAAAATACAGAAACTCTACCTTGCAGCTTCATTGAAGACGGCCCCTGACACTGTACTGATAAATCTCACCCCAAATGATGCTAAGGTTTTTCTAAGGGGCTTGGTCATAACCCTGAATTTCTCTCCCCAGGCCTTTTCTAGTTATGACTTGAAATTCAAGCATTCACTCTTATTCAGTCGTTCTGAAGAAGCACTCACCTAATCCGGTAAACTGGATTGGTTTGAATGCTGCCATCTACATCAGGGGAGAAAGGCTGGTTAAAAAAAAAATTCAGATGAAAGTATTCATTGAAAATGTTGGGGCTGTCTTTCATTGAAAAAATAATCAAAGTTTGTATTAATTTGGGGGATGGTTCAAACATTAGACATTTGGAAATTTTCCAACAGCTGTATAACCTGGCAGTGGAAATGTTAGGGGTTATTTTTCTCCAAAACACGCATTTTTTAAAATGAATTTTCAACCATATTCTAAGGTTTGAAAACACTGGCCAATTCTCCAGGTGGGATTTGTAAAAGGGTGGACTCTTCTGGTCTAATATATATATTTTTTCATTAACCTCCCCCCCCACACACACACAACTGTAACACCAAAAACAACCAAATAGAAAACAGTGAATGCTAAGCAAAGCTTTCAATCGCTGTGTTTAAAAACCATCGACCCAAGATTTTAAAAACCATGGGCCAGATCTTCCGCTGGTGTGAAGCTAGGATCTGTCTCTGTCTTGCTAAAATGCCTATACTCTAAAACAATTTTCAAATCAGCAATTTTATAGAAACAGATTTCTAATACATTGATTGGAATTGTTTAGGGTCTGGTATTTCAGTAAATAATTGTTTTCAACAGGGTCCAAATCCTTATTGCTTTTACTCCTCTTAAAACCTCATCAGCATGCTTCAAGCAGAAACATCTCTCTCCCCCCTCACACCTCCCTTTCCGTTGAAGTGAGAGACAAGGTGGCAGAATTACATTTATGACATGGTTGAAACGGAATCCTTGATTGACCTAACAAAATAAAGACATCCTGACAAACAAGCGTTTATAATTCCTTAAACAGGAGCCTGTTATAAAAAAACCAAAGGGAATCTGAAATATTAACCCAAACTTTCCCTCTTGGTTTCATGGAGCTACCTTGTGTTGCAACGATCTTCCGGAAAGAACAAACACTGCCGATTAAAAACACACACAGATTTGCAGAGTTATTTTGAGAGACTAAATTATCCTGGGAACGTTTGAAAATGCAACCAACTAGGCTGCGCGCGCACACAAAGAAAGAAGTCTATTTTAAAAACAAAAAAGGAGCTAAACTTAAAATTTGCCACACCTTCAAGTTCCACCCAGATTGTTAAATATTTTCTTTTCGCTGTTTTGGAGGTGGAATGAGGAAGGAAACATAGATCAGAAGATAGAGAAGCGTGCGAGTGTGAGAGTGTCTTAATTCACTAAGGGATTTTAAAGACCCAGCAAAAAATATCCAGTCACGTTTTTATTTGTAGCTGCAGAGACCGAAATGCAATAGCATGTAAATTGCATTTCTGATAGGATCCAAACATGTTCGCTAGAATCATTCCAAGAAGGGGAGGAGGGGGGAGTTTGGGGCAGTTTTTGACAAACATTTTTAAAAAACGTTCTGCCTTTGAAATTCTTTCCCGCTTGAGCTGTTCGATCAGAATGACCAGCACAGCTTCGTGTTTCTCAGTCACTGGTTGCTTGTTTTAAGGGAAGATTGATGGTAGAATTTAAAGCAACTCAGTGTCTAAAAAGTTTAATAAAGACCGTTTTCTCTTGTAACCCAGAATTATGTTGGTAAACGAATATTTGCAGCAGTGGTGCCTGTTGCGAAATTACCTTCCATGTTACCTTTAGATGGGGATTTTACTTGTAAAATTACCATGCAATATGCACCCTCTCGTCCACTTTTTCTAGTTTGCTAAAACCTTTTATTGAAATTCCAAAGTTCCCATAAAAAAGGAGAGAGAGAGCGAGCGAGCGAGAGATGCTCGTTTTTTCTCCTTTACAAATTTCATTTTTGCGTGTTTGTTTTGGCTCTCTTTGTTGTAATCGGAGGTTAGTTTGATTCAACTGTGCATCAATTGATTTAATTACAAAAAGAGCTTGTTTTATAATCTGATTTGGGAAGGGGAAACGTTGATGATTTTTTTTTTCTGCTTGCTGTGCGCGGTCATTACTCTTGCATTTCCTAATGAAACATAAGATTACAAATTAATTGAATTGCTTCCCCCCCCGCCCCAATCTGGCAACTCTTCTAAAATTTTGGGTAGCCGGTAATAAATCGCAGGACAAATATCCAGAACTTTTTCCCTTTTGCCCATCACATTCTGCAGACAGGGAAGAAATTCCCGCGAGTCAATTTCCCCACCGGAACCGCTTCTCTCAAATTCGAGCTAGTCAATTTCCCTTTTCAAAAGAATTCGAGCTAGTCAATTTCGCAGCGACATTTACCTTCCCAAACTATTCTAATAAACGGAACAAAGCAACCAAACGGAAAAGCCCTTCACAAGAGAGATCTGACTGGTAGATGACGACGAATGATTCTTTTCTCACTTGAAAACATTTCTATTCTAGTTGATTAACTGGCTTCACAGAAGCGACTGCAAAAGGAAAAGATGGTTTCTACCAGCCTCTAGAAGTTCGGAAAGGTGCGGACAGAAGAAATGTGAAATAGGAAAGATGGATTTTTTTTTAACCTGTAAGGACATATTGCCATGTACTCAAAACTAATGAACACAGCTCTCTGCATGAAAAAGAAACGTGTCCTGGACAGACCTATGAAACATAGGATCTTTCAGCTTTTTTTCGAGGGGTGGGGTTCTTTTTACGCAGTCTTCTCAGTCGGTCCATCCATTGATTTTGCAGCCTCAAGGTATTATGACATGTAAACTTCAGACAATCTGGAGCTTTCTCCAAAATGGATACATTTTTAATACACAAATAAGACCTCCATTTGGTAAACTACAGGAGTGCAGAAGGGCGGTAAATCCTGAAAAATAGTTAGCGGAATATAGCTGAATTATAGGGGATAAGGCAGCTTTCCATTTGATCCCCTGGTATTAATTTAACCATGAAATATTGTTTCTTTGTTTTCCTATTAAGCAAACTTCATACATTTGTAGCCACAGAAGTTAAATATGCCATTTGCTTCTTTAAAGCATTCAATTTTAAAGAACGTTCTGGTAGAAAGTACAGCAACTGGATATTTAAAAATAGAACAGAGAATTTTTCATTTTCCTTTTGGCACATTCAATTGTCATTATCAAGAGGGCTTAAGCTGACAAATGAAGCATTTTGTTTCATGATATATAACGATTTAAATAACCATTTAAATTATATATATTATATTTTAATATAAATGGCTACTTAAATCATATATACGATAAGGAGCTAATACTGGAGTTAGTATGATTGTCTGTTTCATATACACGCACTCATATATACCCCTCTTTCATCCATATGCCAGATCCATAGCAGGTGTAAATTGGTATAGTTCAAATTGAGAATCAGCCCTATGGTATTTTGTTCCAGAAAGACTTGCTATCAAGCACAAGCCTCAATCCTTCAAACAATCACGCACCTGCATACTTCACTCACTTCAACAGTCTCGCTGAAGTGGTTGGGACCACCCCAAGGAGTCCAGTGCCACACGAATTTGGAGGATCGGCATGGCCTAATAAACAGAGCACTGGATGGAGACTCAGGAGGCCTGGCTCCTGTTTGCACTGCCACTGGCCTACTCGGTGACCTTGGGTACCCACTCTGTGCCTCGGTTTCCCCATCTGTAAAATGTGACCAATGATACTGACTTCCTATGTAAAGTGCTTTGAGTTTTACTGGTAAGAGCTAGGGATGAATACCAGGATTACCTTTGTCCATTCCAGTGGAGGAACTAGCTCATGTATATCTAAACAGGCAACTAGATTAACAACATACAAAGCCTGGGGGTTCAGCGGGAGATGATGGTGCTCCCAGAGCCTCTCAAACAGTGTAAAACTGGTGTAAATTACACCACGAGTCCCCTTTACAATGCCAGAGTGAGGTAAAGGGGCCGTGGTGTCAATGAGAATGAGGCATTATATTTCTTTTAATTATTTACAATATTAGGTGCCTATGAATAGGACCCCTCAATATACACTGCCATTCACAACATCAAGAACAATCAGCAGATATATTCACAATGACTTGGCCTGAATTGGAATTGGTTTGCTTGTAAAATGCCGAAGATGCTTGGATAAAGATATAGAAAATTCAATGTATTGCTGTTAAGTGTGAATGTGTAGATCTTGTATTAATATTTAACAATACATTTGTGCTTATATATTAACGGTAATAAGATATGAACACTTAACTCCAGCAATAAAAATCCAAATTTGTATCTAATTCTTATCATTATCCCCCAAATTCGGCAACATTTAGATCAGAATCCAGATTCTGATCCCAAATACACAGGTTTTTCAGAGCTGGGGGGTTTTATTGGCCCATCCAAGAGAAGCCAGCTGTCAAATTTGGGTCCTGATCCAGATTCAGAGTCTGGACCCCGGGAATCCAAAGGTATGAGTTTTGATTGAGACCAATCTCTTGTATCAAACCTACATTGTAAACACTTCGTAGCTGGTGACATCACAGGGCCCTTTGCACGGAAAACCCCTCACCCAGGAATTTGGGTAACTGAAGAAAGAAAAGGAAAGAGGCCCTCTCAGCTCCTCATCACCCCAGCTCTTCCCCCAGTGTAACTAACCGGACAGTAAGCCCCTTTTGCACCAGGCTGACTGGGAACGTATCCACTGACCTCTCTGGCAGCACATCACGGCCTTAGTGCAAATGAGACTCGAGCGCTTAAACGGTTTGTACTGTCACTGGTGCAGTTTTAGACCAGCCTATCTCCAGATCAGTGCAGGTGTTGTACACTGGGAATCTGGAGTAAGAATCAGGGATCTGCTGGAGATTCCTAGGTTCTGTGATATAACAGAGGGGATGCACCAACATCTTGGTGCTAAAAGCAACCAGGGGATGTAATAGGGTGTTCACACGCACCACTAACATACTGGATCTGATTCTCCTTTCCACTAAGGATCTTTTACATCGTCAGGGTACAAAGGCCTTAAAGTGGGGCTAAATTACAATTAAGACCCCTTTATACTGACAGAACAGCCTAAAGGGGCCTTAGTCTAAATCAAGGCAGATCCAGACGTAGGGATTTATACAGGGATGAGTTTAGGCCCTAGGATTTGCTGAGGTTTGCAGGTCTGATTATCATTTACTCTCAGGCCTGGTCTACAGATACCAATATAGTTATGCCAGCAAAATGTGTAAGGGTTGTGATTTCCCCTCCCCCTCCTCGCCCCATCCCAACTGAGATAGCTGTGCTGGCAAAAACCCTAGTGTAGACACGGTTACACCACCACCACCTTTACTTGTGCCAGTATAGCTGACTCCATTTGGGGAACTAGATTAAGCTAAATGACCCTTTGGCCAGTATAAACTGTATCTCCACTGGGTGGGGTGGTGGTGGTGGTGCTGGGAGGGTTGCTGGTATAGTTCTCCTGGAGTGTCTACACTGGCAAACCCTTTCAAGTGTAGAAACAACCTTAGATGCCTTTCTCTGGCATGGGTCCTTAGTATCAGCGAGAACTGGGCCCTTGGGGTGAAAATGCGGCCCCGGTGACATCAATGGGAGTTTTGCCATTGACATCAATGAAACCAGCGTTTCAGCCTTTGCATCTTAGAATCATTGGGTGAGAAGGGACCACAAGGAACATCTAGTCCAAGCCCTGGCCAAGATACAGGGTCTGTTGCATCTTAAGAGATGGTCATTTATTATTCTTCATAGTAGTAACCCAGGGCCCCATTGTGCCAGGGGCTGTACAAAGAGAACAAAAAGATCCCTGCTCCAAGGAGCAGAATCAATGACGATTCAAGACAACATCCGTCGTTATCTCTGGGACTCAAACGAAACAACCCACCAATGTACCATCGTTCTCTTAAAAAGCTTGGCGGCTAGCCCTCTTTGTGTGTGTGCCAGACATCGATTCTTCCTACTCCTCCATTAGAATGGAAGAAAAAAACAAGATCATTCCAAAGATGATAAAGTCTGACATACGTATCCTTTAATTATATAGAAGCAATTGACAATAACATTGTCTGGGCTTTTCGTTTCTTCCCTTTCTTCCTAAGCCGGATAAAGGTTGAATAAAAGTTCTCTGAAGGGACTGCGCTTCAGCCTCACTACAGGCAGGCCTGAGCCTTACGGCTTTGCAGAGGCAGCAAGTGGCAGTAGAAAAATCAAGATGGGGCCCCAATCTGGGTCATTGTGTTCAGCAACAAACAAACAAAACAGGGGCCAGTTCCCATGGACACCCCGCTCAGGCAGCAGGGCCGGCCTTAATGAAATGGCCCCCTGGCTGAACTTGTATTTTGGGGGCCTTTCCTTTGAGCTTGAGAACAGCGGCACAGGGCGCGAGGACCAACTCCTGCACAGAGAAGAGTTTCTGAGCTTCCCCCCACCATACACTCCCTGACCACTTAGCCGGAGGAGAACGGGTTGGGAGTAGGGGGAGCGACTCAAGGACCAGCCTGCTTGCTCTGAAGGGGCGAGCCTTCTTACCTGTGCCTCCCCACCAGGCTGGCAGCTCTGGCATCATCCCCTCTCCAGAAGCCCAGGCCCACCAGCTTCCGGCACTCGGATGGGGCCCATCTGATCAGGTGGCCCACTTTAAGGCCAGCCCTGTCTGGCAGCACAAAGAGATCTGAAAGTAGGTGTAATTGTAATTTATACCTAAATCAACCCACAAGAGACACACCAGCTGCTGGTGTAAGTCACTAGCTTCATTGGGCCTGATCCTCACCTGTTGAAAGTTGTCCTAGCTCCACTGAAGTTAATGGAGGTTGGACAAAATAGACCAGCTGAGGATCTGCCTAGGGTGTCACTGAGCCTCCAATTTCACTGCAATCTGGATCACGTCATTCCTCTCTACTCCCACACTACACGTGCTCTTAACAACAAAAAACAACCCTCGGATTCCGGCAGTGGTTATGGGATTTAACACACAAGGGTTTCTAAGACCACTAATCCTATTATAGTTCTACAGGCATACAGGGTAATAGCCACTGGACTTCCAGCACAAGGGGTGCAGCTTGTGGGGTGGGGGGAAGTCCTCATAAGAACAATGATCCCAAATGCCTGGAAAAATATGTATGAATGTGTATTGAGCACAGCAGAGCTACTCCTGTTTACATCAGCTGAAGAACGGGTGCATGGACCACGGACACTGCTCTGATGGGGCAGAGGGGACTACATGTGGGTGGAAATTACCATTACACACAAACGAGGTGCAACTGTTGCGGGGGATGGGGGAGGGCACAATTTAAAGGTTCTGATGGTATGCACCAGCCCCCACGGTTCAGGGCAGGTATATACACACCCTGGAAGAAACAGGGGAGGGCACATTCCCCCTCCCCCATTTATCGCCTCTGCAATTGCACCATTAGGTACTCAGCTACAACAGTCATGAGAGTGATATAAAAACGTACATAGCATAGAACATTCTCCCACTTCAAGACTTTTTGCACCACAGTATAAAGCCCCCTAGCACTCCTGGTTCCAGCACCTATGTCTGTTTGAGGTAATGCACTACAAATAGCAGTCTGGCCCAAGCAGAATCCCACCCGACCCCCTGGGTACGGACCAGAGTGGCTGGCCCAAGCTGCCACTTGACTGGTTTTGGGGTGCTCTCTCGAGAAGAGCCAGCACGGGTCTATCTGCACTGGGACGCATCCTCTCAGCTGCTGCGGAGACCCTCCGAGTGCACCTCACACCCGCAGCAGCGAGTCTCAGATCCTAGGTGAGCCAACTGGGTGCGCTCACCCAGAGTAATGCAGGTAGGCTTTAGCAGAGCAGGGAACTGAACCAAATCTCCCCAAATCCCTGGCTGACAACTTAACCGTGGGAACCATCCTCCCAGTGAGAACACAAGGCCTCTAGATTTCAGCAATGCTCCTTCTTGGGCTTGAATGTTTTTTACACTGCAGGCCCCTTTATGCTGCCCAAGTGGTATATAAAAGGGCTTAGCGTCAATGGAGAATCAGGCCTCTTGTTTCTAGTCAGTTTCAATATTTCCCCCACGTGGAGTCAGTTTCCCCGGTGTGTGTGGATCTTCCATAGCACAACCAGGGAGACAAATTGAAATAGAAAAATGTGATTGCAAAAAGACAACAAAAATTGGCCAGGAGGTAGGTGAAAGACATAGGTAAAAGACTCCAAATTCCTTTTAAACTCCTTTTCTTTTCTAAAAATAGACTAGATTTCAAGTTGGCAGCATCCCTTAAAGCATATGGCATAAAGAGGAACGGTCAGTGGATATCAACATTTTTATTTGTTTATTGATTTAGTTTTGGGCTGGCTGCTGTATTTTAATTAATCTGTGTTTAAGTAAGATTGGTATGATTAACAATGAACAAAGAACACACACACACACACACACACACACACACACACACACACACACACACACACACACACACACACACACACACACACACACACACACAAGCTTTCAGTGAGAAAAAGATCAGGCCAGGGACGGGTGGGGAGAGAAGGAAGAGATATGTCTGCAGAAATTAACTAAAAAGCAACAAAAATCTGTTTATAACAGATATATCACCCACGCCAGACTCTGCAGTAACAGAAAAGATGGCAGATTCCTCAGGCTGAAATGGATAAAACCCATTATCATTTGAGATTCTATATAGGGGTTTATTTGATTCTATTTTGAATAGGAGCCAGATTTCCCCTCCACACACACACACCCCACCCCACATTTCCCTTTGAAAAAAAAAAGATTAGTTTTTGTGTTCCCTTCTCTCCTTTTACTGCTGTTTACATGCCGGCAATTAAAGACCAAGGACCAGGTTCCACCCAGCACCTTGTGCAATCATTTACACCAGTGCAATATGAAGGTAAAATAATCCCAAATCCGTATAGTTGCACCCAAGTTGCATTTACATTAAGACCCCTTCAAAGTGCTCTGCCAGTGTAAAGGGGCCTTAAAGTGGATGTGGATTACAGTAACACTCACTATGGTACCTCTTCACACTGTCAGAGGGGTGTAGGGGCTTCTGGGTGACCTTGGGCATGTCACTTCCCCTCCCCATGCCTCAGTTTCCCCCATCTGTAAAATGGGAATGGTGCTACTCGCCTTCTTTCTAAAGCACTTTGAGATCTACTGCTGAACAGTGCTATAAGAGCTAGATATATTATTTATTATTATTATTATTATTAAGCATCTTCAATGTAAATGAGATCCAAGTCTATTGAACTCAACAGCAGAGCTCCCACTAAGCTCAGAGCATGACTGGACCAAAGGAGTTTTCACCTTTAATTTATAAGGCGATGCTTAAGGCAACGAAGGGAGAGGTATGTGTGTGTGTCTGTTGTGCATGGATTTTATATTCCTGTACTTGAGAATACACAATGGCCTTTTCAGCTCTAGTGGGGTGGAAGCCCTAACCTTTGTGGTCATCGATAGCCAATACAGTAAATCAGAAATGGATACGGTATATTCACAGCTGGATTTTGACATGTTTTTGATTAATCAAAAGTTGTGCTGGTCTGATATAGAATCTATTTGTGTGTTTCTTAAAAAAAAGAAACCATGTGTTGTTGAAGAGGGTTTGTTCTCAGTTGGTTACAATATTATCCCCTTATTTGGGGCATACTTTAGATTCAGGATACATTTATAAACAGTATATACAGAGTTAGTAAAGGACAGATGACTGTCATAGGCATACTACAGACATGAGCAGTATGTGCTATTGACAGTTCTAAGCAAATCAGCAGAAGGTATCATAGATCATTATGAGCCATGATTATAAGCAGAGGTGATTTGATGAACACTGTGCCAGTTGATTTAGCCACTATTGAAAGCTTTGCTCATCCTTTATGAGCCTACCGATTTTGTAAATTCTCTTTAATACAAAGTACAATTTAAAAAAAGTAGTTTGCCTCACTAATGAAATGGAAAAATGGTTTGCTGAGCTTTACTTTGGGGTGCACAGGAAAATAGCAGACTACTTTCTGATTAGGTACAGGATAAACAGCTAGATAGAACTGATCAAACACGTGCATCAAAACTTTTTCTCCCTACACCAAATGGCTTTGACTAAATGGAAATTCTCATGGAAAAAACAAAAACACGGTATTTGCTGGAAAAGTGAAAAATGTCAACGTTAAAGGGAAAACAATTTAAAAAACCCTTTCAACTGAAAATCGTGTGTTTTTTGGAAGGAAACCCCCAAAAATTTTAGAAAAATTATTTTGATGGAAATATTTTTTGACAAAATTCCCCCAGGAAAACGAAAGTCATTTTCCAACTAGCTCAGACAGACAGATATTCTAAGAACAAAACAAAACAGAATATGTTTTCTCATAGCTGTCATCACAAAATGCTACTTCTGTTAGATGCAATTCATCCACCATAATACATCAGCCCAGAACAGGTCTGCTTTGCTTACACTGATCACTTCATAATAGAACAAAATAAAATATGAGACAGACAAATGTTTAAAACGTTCCGATCCTCAGCTAGTGCAAATCCACCTAACCACCAGAATCAATGAAACTACCATCCCAGTTCACACCAGTTGAGGATCTCTCTCCAAGGGACGAAACTTGGTTTTAAGTAGAATTCAATCATAAATATAGATTCTGCTTCCTTTGCAACTCACGGCTCTTCTGTGATAGATGTATGTGGTCCATCAGCTCTGAGGATGAAATACATGAGATAAGGATCTGGCCCTTAACAGGTTTGTACCTGTCAATCCGCCACATTGCTCCAGACAGGTCAGGACAACAGACAGTATTAGTGGCCACAGTCTCATTAGAGCAAAACCCTTTTACACAGCCAGAGCGGCATACAGAGACCATAGGTCGAGATTCTCATTTGTAGCACAGCTCCTTTACACCATTCTGGCAGTGAAATGTACAGTGAATGTAACTGCAATATATGCCTGTTACAAAGCCCCTTTGAACTGCCAGAGCCTGTGTGAAGGACCCTGAATGTAAATGAAAATCCAACCCTAATATATCGGTCTGATTCTCATCTCACCCTGGTGTAAATCAGGAATAATCCCCGTTCAAATCAATGGAATTAGTCAGGCCAAAGCAAGAAGAGGATCAGACCTATTTGTCAGTCAACTTCACAGCCCCGCTGGAGCAGCGTAAAGGGGCCTTGGCGGAAGAGAGAATCTGGCCCATTGCCATTTTGAGTCATGTGTTGCGGGCATCCATTTTTCTAGCATTTTCCACAATCTGCCTTTCTCTCTCTCTCTCCCCTTTCTGTCCATTCATCCACTGGGAAGCCAGGCTGCAAGTGCAGTTCTAAGGCTTCTGCCAGCAGAGGCTCTCATCGCCACTTTTTCTGCCAGCTGTGCTGGCCTAAGACTCCTGTTTTCCCATGTTCTCAGCATCTGAAATGCTGCAGGCCACCCTTGGAAAGGCTCACCTGGGAGAGGGCCTGTTACACCACTTGGGACAGGCTGATATATGCTGCAGATAAAAAAAATCAACACCCTGCGCTGCCATCTGTGCCGGGGAAGGAATCAAACATGCAGCGGTGATACTTCATGGAACAACGGACTTTTCCTTGCAGATCGATCGTCGTCTTTTGTAAGATTTCTGACCTGGCTTGTGTACCCTGTTCACACGTCCTGGATGACAAGACACGGCTCTGTTCTTTGCTTTCTTGCTAGAACAGAGAGTCTCTGGGTATGTCCACATGGCACTGAAAAAAAAAAATGGAGCACCCAGGCTCAGGGCCCCGGGAGGCTGACTCAGGCTGGGGCTGTGGGGCTAAAAATATCTTAGACAATTCAGGCTTGGACCGGATCCCAGGCTGGGAGACTGACACCCCCCACCCTCGTGGGGTCTCAGAGCCAGGGCTCCAGCCCACGCCAGAACATATACACCACTATTGTATAGCCCCACTGCTCAAGCCCCATAAACCCAAGTCAGAAGACCCAGAGCAGCTGCAGGTCTTCCATTGCACTGTAAACATTCCCTCTGAGGCTGCAGAGTGCTGCAGCTATCTCAGGGTAAACCCACAGTGTAGACCAGGAGTGGGCACACTACGGCCCGCGAGCTCCCACTGGAGAGCGGCGTCTGGGGCTTGCCCCACTTTGGTGCTCCAGATGGGGCGCTGGGTCTGGGGCCGCACCTTGCGGCTCCCAGAAGCAGCTGCATGGTCCCGCTCCAAGGGTCAGGGGTCATTCCACAGGTAGGAGCTGGAAAAGGGACATGCTACTGCTTCTGGGTCGGAGCCTGCACCCCGGAGCCTCTCCCCACGCACCAACCCCCTGCCCCAGCCCTGATCCCCCTCCTGCTCTCCAAACCCCTTGGTCCCAGCCTGGAGCATCCTCCTGCACCCTAAACCTCTCATCCCCAGCCCCTCCCCAGAGCCCACACCCCCAACTGGAGCCTTCACCCCTGCCCGCACCACAACCCCAATTTTGTGAGCATTCATGGCCCACCATACAATTTCTATTCCCCGATGTGGCCCTCAGACCAAAAAGTTTGCCCACCCCTGGTGTAGATGCAGCCTACGGTGACAGAAGAAGTTTTCCCCATTGCTGTAGGAACTCCAGCTCCCTGAGCAATGGTAGTTAGGTTGATGGAAGATTCTTCCATCGACCTAGCTGGATTTACACTGCGGGCAGCACATCCGCAAAGCCCAGGGCTGTGGATTTCTTCATGCTCCTGCTCGCCATGGTGATGTCAACCCCAAAATTGAAGCATAAAGCAGGCCTGAGTTTCCTTCCCAGCCCCAGTTATGCTGTGCTGGCAAAGTAAAGGAGTCTTTAAGCAGGTGAAATTTATTTACAGCCACTTTATGCTGCCAGAAAGGTGTAATGATCAAGCCGGGAGGGGCCTGATTCTCCATCGCCCTCCACCTTGCATGGTCATTTACACCCTGACACCCGTACCACGTGAGTGTGACGCGCTACCAGTCCGATCCAGTGCAAATGACTGCACAAAACTCAGAATAAATGGAGATGATCACTTCATCTAATTAATTAAGGGCCAGATCCTCAGCAGGGTTATGTCTGGCTAAAACAATGTGGAAATTTTCATGCCATGTTAATGCATTTGTTTCAGGGGGTGGAGGGTCATTTAAAAAAGTTACACCACTGAGGATCTGACCCCATGAAGCGCCCTTGATTTGCACTAGCAGAGAATTTGGCCCTCAGCCTTTTGGTTTATCCATCTACCAAAAATACTCAGTATCACAAAACAAAAAAAAAAACAAAAAACAAAAACAAAAAACCCCACAGCCCACTAAAAACCAAACTGTTCTAACAAATGATGAAGATCAGCAATCAGCGAGGAAGCAGACAGGTAACTTGGGGGAGGGAAATTTAAAGGCGGCCAAGAAAACCTCTGGGCTTACAGAAGGTGTAACCAGTGGTGAGCTGGAGCCGGTTCCCACCGGTTCGCGGGAACCGGTTGATAATTTAGAAGCCCTTTTAGAACCAGTTGTCCAGCGAGGGACAACTGGTTCAAAAAGGGCTTTTAAAATTAACAAAAGCCCCAGCAGCTCTCTGCCCTTCACCCGGTCCCAGCTCACCTCACTCCGCCTCTGCCTCCTCCCCTGAATGCTCCCGAGACTCCTCCTCCCCCTCCCCGGCTTCCTGCGAATCAGGTGTTCGCGCGGGAAGCCTGGGAGAGCTGAGAAGGAAGCAACGGCTTCCCACAGGTTTGCTAGGGAAGAGGGGTGGGGGTGCGAGGAGGGCTCCAGGCGCTGCAGGGTTCCGGCCTGGCCCCCGACCCCATCCCCGGGCGGCACGGCTCCGGCCTGGCCCCAGACAGCTGGGCGCCCCGACTCCAGCCCTGGCCGAGCGCCCTCGCTCCGGTCCAAAGCCAGGCCGAGCGGCCCAGCCCACCCCGGCCCAGCCCACATCTCCAGGCAGTGCTGTAAGGGGGCAGGGAGTATGGAGGGGGTGTTGGATAGAGGGCAGGGGAGCTGGGGGGTGGGATTAGTCTCAGGGTGGTCAGAGGGCAGAGAACAGGGGCACTGAAAGGAGGAAAGGGTCCCAGGGGAGAAGTCAGGAATGAGAAGGGGTTTGATGGGGCAGTCAGGGAACAGGGAAGGGGGGGGTGGATGAGGAAAGGGTCCGGACGGGGTGCTGTCAAGGAACGTGGGGGGTTGGATGGGGCAGGAGTCCTGGGGGGGCATGACCCCCTCATGGGGTGATGAGAAGGGAACCGGTTGTTAATATTTTGCCAGCTCATCACTGCACATAGGAACCCTAATCATAGTTCCAAGTGCTCTACCCTTAGGAACCCAAACCTAGCTCCAAGTGCCTTACCCATTGGAACTCTAACCCTAGGGCGGGTGCCCTACCCATAGGAAGCCTAATCCTAATTCAAAGTCCCCTATTCTTAGGAACCCTAAACCTAGGGTGGGAAGACCTACCTATAGGAACCCTAACCCTAGGGTGAGGTTCTCTACCCATAGGAACCCTAACCCTAGCTCCATGTGCCCAACCCATAGGAACCCTAACCCTAGGGTGAGGTTCTCTACCCGTAGGAACCGTAACCCTAGCTCCATGTGCCCTGCTCATAGGAACCCTAACCCCAGCTCCAAGTGCCCTACCCTTTGTAACCCAATCCTAGGGTGGAAACCCCTACTCATAGGAACCCTAACCCTAGCACCAAGTGTCCTACCCTTAGGAACACTAACCCTAGGAAGGGGAGCTCTACCCATAGGAATCCTAACTCTAGGTCCAAGTGCCCTCCCCAGAGGAACCCAACCCTAGGGCGAAAAGCCATATATATAGGAACCCTAACCCTACCTCCAAGGACCCTACCCTTACGAGCCCTAAACCTAGGGCAGGAAGCCCTACCCATATTAACTCTAACCACAGCTTCAAGTGCCCTATCCTTAGGAACTTTAAACCGAGGACAGGGAGCCCTGCCCATTGAAACGCTAACCATACCTACAACTGCCGTACCCAGAGAAACCCTAACCCTAGATCCAAGTACCCCAATCATAAGAACCCTAACACTAGCTCCATGTGCCCTAACCGTTGGAACCCAAACCTAGGGTGCCGTGCTCTACTCAGAGGAATCTTGACCCTTGCACCAAGTGCCCTACCCTAAGGAACCCTCACCCTAGCTAAAAGACCAATACCCACGGGAACCCTAACCCTAGCTCCAGAAGCCCTAACCATAGGAACTCTAAACCTAGCTCCAGGAGACTAACCCATAGGAACCATAATCCCTAGCTCTAGGAGTCCTACCCATAGGAACCCTACCCTAGCTCCAGGAGAATAACCCATAGGAAAAGTAACCTAGCTCCAGGAGCCCTACCCATAGGAACCTTAACCCTAGCTCCAGGAGACCAACACATAGGAACCCTAACCATACCTCCAAGTGCCCTAACCATAGGAACTCTAAACCAAGCTCCAGGAGCCCTACCCATAGGAATCCTAACCCTAGCTCCAGGACCCCTCCTTACAGGAACCCTAACCCTAGCTCCAGCAGCCCTATCAATAGAATTCCTAACCCTAGCTTCAAGTGCCCTACCCATAGGAACTCTAACCCTAGCTCCAGGACTCCTACCCATAGGAACCCTAAACCTAGCTCCAGGAGCCCTACCCATAGGAACCCTAAACCTAGCTCCAGGAGACCTACCCATAGGAACCCTAACCCTAGCTCCCAGAGCCCTACCGACAGTAGCCTTAACCCTAGCTCCACAAGCCCTACCCATAGGAACCCTAACCCTAGCTCCAGGAGACCTACCCATAGGAACCCTAAACCTAGCTCCAGGAGCCCTACCCATAGGAACCCTAAACCTAGCTCCAGGAGACCTACCCATAGGAACCCTAAACCTAGCTCCAGGAGCCCTACTTATAGGCACCCTAACTCTAGCTCCAGGAGGCCTAACGATAAGAACCCTAACCATACCTCCTGGAGCCCTACCCATAGGAACCGTAACCCTAGCTCCAGGAGCCCTATCCATAGGAACCCTATCCATAGGATCCCTAACCCGAGCTCCAGGAGCATTACCCATAGGAACCCTAAACCTAGCATCAGGAACCCTACCCATAGGAACCCTAACCCTAGTTCCAGGACCCCAACCCATAGGAACCCTAACCCTAGCTCCAAGTGCCCTACCCATATTAACCTTAACCCTCGCTCCAGGAGCCCTACCTATAGGAACCCTAATCCAAGCTCCATGAGCCCTGCCTATGGGAATCCTAACCCTAGCTCCAGGAGCCCTACCCACAGAAATCGTACCCCAAGCTCCAGGAGCACTACCCATAGGACCCCTAACCCTAGCTCCACAAGCTCTACCCATAGGAACCCTAACCCTAGCTCCAAGAGCCCTACCCATAGGAACCCTAACCCTAGCTCCACGAACCCTACACATAGGAACTCTCACCTAAGCTCCAGGAGCTCTACCCATAGGAACCCTAACCGTAGCTCCAGGAGCCCTACCCATAGGAACCCTAACCCTAGCTCCAAGAGCCCTACCCATAGGATCCCTAACCCTAGCTCCAGGAGCCCTACCCATTGGAATCCTAACCCGAGCTCCAAGTTTCCTGCCCACAGGAACCCTAACCCTAGCTCTAGGAGCCTTACCCATAGAAATTCTAACCCGAGCTCCAGGAGCACTACCCATAGGAACCCTAAACCTAGCATCAAGAACCCTACCCATAGGAACCCTAACCCTAGCTCCAAGTGCCCTACCCATATTAACCCTAACCCTCGCTCCAGGAGCCCTACCTATAGGAACCCTAACCCTAGCTCCAGGACTCCTACCCATAGGAATCCTAAACCTAGCTCCAAGAGCCCTACCCATAGGAACCCTAATGCTAGATCGAAGTTCCCTACCCATAGGAACCCTAACCCTAGCTCCAAGTGCTGTATCCATAGAAACCCTAACCCTAGCTCCAAGTTCCCTACTCTTGGAACTCTAACCCTAGTTCCAGGAGCCCTACCCATAGGAACCCTAACCCTAGCTCCAAAAGCCCTACCCATAGGAACCCTTATCCAAGCTGCAAGGGTCCTACCCATATGAACCCTAACCCTAGCTCCAAGATCCCTATCCATAGCATCCCTAACCCTAGCTCTAAGTGCCCTACCCATAGGAACCCTAATGCTAGATCGAAGTTCCTTACCCATAGGAACCCTAACCCTACCTGCAAGTGCCCTACTCATAGGCCTTGGTGAGCTGTAGCTAGTTCCCACCGGTTCACAGGAACCAGTTTTTAAATTTAGAAGCCCTTTTAGAACTGGTTGTCCCATGAGGGACCACTGTTTTTAAAAGGGCTTTGAAATTTAACAAAAGCCCCAGCAGCTCCCTGCCCTTTCCCCGGTCCCATCTCACCTCATTCCACCTCTGCCTCCTCCCCTGAACGTTCCCGAGGCTTCTCCTCCCCCTCCTTGGCTTCCCGCGAATCAGATGTTCGCGTGGGAAGCCTGAGAGAGCTGAGAAGGAAGCAGTGCCTTCCCACAGGTTTGCTGGGGAAAGGAGGCGGGGGTGCAAGGAGGGCTCCAGCCAATGCACGGTTCCAGCCTGGCCCCCAACCCCATCCCCGGGCAGAGCAGCTCCGGCCCGGCCCCGGCCAGCTGGGCACCCTGACTCCAGCCCCGGCCGAGCGTCCCGGCTCCCGACCCAACCTTGGCCGAGCGACCCAACCTGGGCCCGGCCCGGCCCCCATCTCCAGGCAGCGTGGTAAGTAGCCAGGGAGTATGGAGTGGGTGTTACATAGAGGGCAGGGGAGTTGGGGGGGTGGGTTAGTGTTACGGCGGTCAGAGGGCAGGGAACAGGGCGATTGAATGGGGGCAAGGGTCCCGCAGGTGCAGTGGGGAATGAGCAGGGATTGGATGGGGCGGCAGGGGCAGTCAGGGGACAGAGAAGGCGGGTGGATGGGGCAGGGGTCCGGGGAGGGGCTGTCAAGGAACGTGGGGGGTTGGATGGGGCAGGAGTCCCGGGGAGGGGCATGACCCTCTCATGGAGTGAGGAGGAGGGAACCGGCTGTTAATATTTTGGCAGCTCATCACTGGATGTAACCCCATTGAAATGAATGGTTGCATTGACGTGAATGGGCTTAGACCTCATTTACATCAGCGTAATGGGGAGCAGGATTTGACCCATGTGGAGCAATAGACCCTTGCAGGGAATAAAGGGAGAGTCTCTCGCTCAATTCAGAGTGACGCCGCAGAGCCCTCTTCTGTTGAGCACAGCCCTCCACATGGCGTTGTCGCCACAAGCAAGCTAGGGCCTCCCCCTCCCTAGCACCACTCCCTTCTGCACAGGCTCAACAAAGCCCCGAACATGGGGGGAAACCGGAAGTCGCTCCACTCACCCACCCACCCCTCATGCAGCAGAACCAGGGAAGTCTAGCTGCTCTGGGAGCCTCGGCTACCGCTGAGTGAACCAGACCCTCAGCCCCTTTCATTTCCTGGGTAAGGTTTTCCTTTGGCTAGCAGCCTGAACTCACTGCTTGCCTGGATCTGTCTGCCCAGTGGATCAAAATTGCTTCTATCCATTGCTGGAGCGAATTCTCTATGCCCTACTCTGCCATAGGAGACACACTGCTGGGGCTCACTTGGGTGAGGGTACAGGCCTGTGTTGGCCCTTTGGTGGGGGCCGAGGGGTCACTTTGCAGGTAGATAAGAGGTTCTGGAAGGGTGTGCATAGGGAGCTTCTGGAGCCGGTGAGTCTGGCTGGTCTCTCAGGTCTCACGCGCAGTGGGATGCACCGAATATGTCTGACTGGACGGGTGGTCTAGTGTTTCCCTTTGGCTCAGGCGACCCCGGTTCAATTCCTGCTCCACCACAGATTCTTTGGGTCCTTGTGCCTTGGCTTCCCATCTGTAAAATGGGGATAAACAGCCCTTCTCCCGCCTCACAGGGGGGCTGACAGGATAAATTCATCTTTAAAATAAAATGGATGAGATGCCACAGAAGTCCCATCCCCAGACAGATTTCAGCACTAGCGTAGCTATGCCATGGCAAAGCCAGCACAGGACAGCTCCCTCAGCCTGGCTCCTTATTTACACTCAACCTTCATGCAGCTCTGAGGCCTCCTCCGTCTACAGTGCACTGCAAACCCCTGTCGCGGGACTGGCGCTTGTGGACTCAGTGTTTCCAAGCCCGGGCTTGAGTGTCCACACTGCGTGGTAAACTTGAGTTTACAATTGTGGGACCCAGGTCTTCCAACCATGCTAACGCATCTGCACTGCACTAAGATGACCTTCTGGCTTGGGTCTGCGGCTTGAGCTCCTTCCACACTGCAAAGTGACGGGGCTTGGCCCGGAGTCAGAGCAGGACTTGACCCCCCAGCTGGGTCCATTAGTCTAAGTCCATAGGCTCCAGTCAGCCTGATTTGTGTGTGGATGGAAGAGGGGCTTGGGCTTAAGCCTGAGTCAGAGCCCGGACTTAGTGTGTAGTGCCAACACTCCCCAAAAGTGAGCATAAATTACACATGAGAATCAGACCCCAAGGATTTCAAAATGCTGTAAACTGCACCTGGGAGTCTGGTTCTCTGCTGGCCTGTCACTTGTGTAATCACTTACGCTAGTGCAACATGGGCATGCAACCTCACTAGATCAGAGTGGCAACTCTTTATTCTCATTTGCACCAAGCTAGGGTAAGGTAACAAACATTGTTAAGGGAGCTGCAGTTTTCACCCACTTTGAGGCCCCTTTTAGCTGCCCAAGGCAGGGGAAGATCAGGCCTTGCCCTTCCCGTGCAATAGCATTTCACGCTTCCTTTCCACCTGTGTTAACAGCCACACATGGTGCAGCGCGCTGGGAAATCAGCTCCCCTTCCCGCAAATCTCAATTTCTCTTCCTCGGGAGAATTTTCACAGGCCCATGGGAAAGGGATCCGAGGGGAGAGACTGAGGGTGAGCTGGAAATGGAACCCAGGAGTCCTGAGAGCCCCTTGTCTGGGGGGGGGCCCTCAACAAGACCCTCCCCTAGCTCCTTTGTGCAGGATGCATCCACTCATGAAAGCTCTGCTTGCCCAGCGCATTTCACCGAGATAATGGCGTCCCAGGCACGGCTCCCTATGCACGGACTAGGCCAATCTTGCACTGGGGCTAACTCCATCCCCCCCCCCACCCGCTTTTGTTTTACAGCATTTAAAAAAAGAAAAAGCCCATTAACTTTGTTTGGGTTTGGTTTTTTTGGTCCCATTCCTCTGCCCCCCTCCCCAGCTCCAGCCCTCTCTCTGGTCTCAAGTAGTGGGTCTGCACCATCCCCCATCTGGCACCGATGCCCCTCGACACAAATGCCATGGCAAAGCTGTGCACAAAACGCATCATGCAGGGCTCGCCTGGTTCCCCCGGCTGCCATAGAAACACTGTTTAGCTGAAAGTATATTAATGGCGTCGCCCACCCTGGCGATGAATTCATCACATTGTATTCCCCCCGGGGGAAAAAAACCCACCTCTCCTTTTGTGTCTCCCACTGGCTTTCTCTGGCTGAAAGACAGTCATTTTATGAAGAATTTTGCACTGGCAATTCCAACCCCTTCCCCCCACCCCCCCACACACACCTCCACTCAGCATGCCCCATCCCCGGGAATGGCTGGTCATGCATCTCCCGCATCCCCTCTCTCGCAGCGGTCTTAATATTTTCCAGCCACCACCCAGGAAGTACCAAAGCCTCCTATAGAGCAACCGGGAGAAGGGGGGAGCTGGGGCAGGGGCAAGGGGAGGGGGAATAAATCGGATAAAACTGCTAGTCAGAGCCCCCTGCGCTCTGGCTTTGCAAGAATGATGAGAAAGTGTTCACCCCGCGTCTCCCCAGCACCACCCTCTGTGTAGCCCTTGCCGTCCATCTGCAAGCAGCAAAAGGAAAGCACCAGCGCTCGCCTTTCTTTCCAGGCACCAGCGGCGAAGATGGCTTGTGCCAAGCCGCCATTTTGAGCCGCCCGCCCTTGCTGACCCAGCTCCCCGACAAGCAGAGAGGGGTCAGCCCCCACTCTGATTTTGCAGGTTTCCCTTTCGTCAGACCAGGTTGGATTTTCAGCGGGTGTAAACACACACAGCTCTGTTGGATTGCAGGGGAGCTAGGCAGATGAATGGCAATCGGGAATCTGGCCCACTGGATGAGCAGATCTTCCAGGGATCCACATGAAAAAAACAAAACTGATTTTGGGCAGGGGACAGAAATGAAGGCCGGTATTTCCTCCTGGACTGCTGCATCTGTACAGAAACTACCGCCCACTCCAGAACCCAGTGAAATCAATGGAGTCTTTCCATTGGCGTCAATGGCATGGTCCTTAACTAGCACAGGAGTCATTAAGTCTGGTACTGGGCACCAAAGCAACGGGCACAGGTTTGATTTAGACCGGAGAGCTAGAGGCAGAGTACAGCCGATTGTTCAGAGACACAGAAGGGCTCCTGCATGTCTGTTTGCGGTGTCTATTTTAGGGTTTGCCTACATGGTGCAATGCAGTGGCCTAGTTTGTGCTTATGTAGGACTAACTTAACCCACAACAAAGCATACCGGCAGCGTCTACACAGGACAGTCGGTGCGCAAATGCATTAGAACACTCTGGAGAGCAGCGCCATGTAGACAAGCCCTTAAACAGCCATCCAAGCAGCAAAAAAACCCCACAAAACTCAGCTTCTTGACACAGATTTTTTTTAAATGAATTTGGAACATTCTGCTCTGCTCATGAGGTCTCTAACAGTTTGACACTTGCCGAGAGATGCTCCCCACTTAAATTGGGAGCAACGTGCTGTGGTGTTGCTTGAGATGTAGCTGACAATGGCCTCGAATTTTAAAGGCAGCACAAACACTAGGTATCCAAAGCACTTTCCCAAAGCTGGGAGAGGCACATTATTAACCCTAGTTTTGGAGATGGAGAAACTGAGGCAGAAGGAGGGTGATTGATACACATGGCCCACAGCTAAAGACAATGTCAGTTTGGAGAACAACTCGAGTCCTACCTGCCAGCCCCCCATTCTAACTACTAGACTGCTCGAGCTAGCAGCAGAATCCAGGAGTCCTGGCTCCCAGCCTCCTGCTCAATCCGTTAGACTGCACTCTCTCCAACACTGGGAATAAACCCAAGAGTCTGACTCCCAGCCCCGCACCTCCGGTTTTAAACCACTAGACTCCCCTCCCCTTCCAGAGCTGAGAATCAGCAGGAGTCCTGGGTTCTATTCCCAATCTCCTTCTGGCCACTATACCCTATTGCAACTGATGGCGTCTTGGATTGAATACTGGTGGGGCAGAGCCCATATGATGAACCTAGTAAGACACGTGTGGTTCAGGGATGAATTCTTGCACTCACCTGCGTGAAGCCACAAAAATCAGTGTGCTTGGATGGTTCGAAATGAATGGAAGGACTAAAACTAACCACAGGCCTGGACCGAACAAGAGGAAGGGGTGAAGAATTGCTAGAGACAAGCCACAGGGATCCAACGAAGAGTGGGATGACTCACATTTCCCTTTGCTTGAGCTCACCTGCTCACACTTCATAGGACAGTAAAACTGCCACTACCCCTCAGAGTTCCAGCCAAGACACGACTGCCCCCCACAGTAGATCAGCTGCCACTCTGGTTTGAAATATCGGAACTCAGGGGGTTTCCACCGCTCCCCTTGGGGAGTTAGGATATTTTCTGTTGGTTTCTTTTCAGCTCATTACTCACTGGTACCCCCACTTGCAGCACCATAATCTATTACTACTACTTGCATTAGAATAGCCCTAACGGGAGGAAGTGCAGCATAGTGGGCAGAGCATTAGTCTAGAACTCAGGAGATCTGGGTTTTATTTCCCAGTTCTGCCATTGGCCTGCTGGATTACCTTGGGCAAGTGACCACCTCTCTCTGTCTCAGTTTCCCCATCTGTAAACTGGGGATCCTGGTACCAACCTCCTATATGAAGCATGGATGAAAAGCACTATAGGGTTATTATTGTTGTTAAAATCGGGGCCTCGTTGTGCTAGAGCAGGGGTCGGCAACCTTTAAGAAGTGGTGTGCTGGGTCTTCATTTATTCACTCTGATTTAAGGTTTCACGTGCCAGTAATACATTTTAATGTTCTTAGGTCTCTTTCTACAAGTCTATAATATAGAACTAAACTATTGTTGTATGTAAAGTAAATAAGGTTTTCAAAATGTTTAAGAAGCTTCATTCAAAATTAATTAAAATGCAGAGCCCCCCGGACCATTGCCCAGGACCCAGGCACTGCGAGTGCCACTGAAAATCAGCTCGCGTGCCGCCTTCAGCACCCGTGCCATAGGTTGCCTACCCCTGTGCTAGAGAGATATGGAGCCCAGTTCTCATCTACACCAATACCTCTTCAACTGAGCTGACTTAGGCACGTCGCACAGTACCTGCTGCTATTGAAAGGTCTAGCTCCTGGATTCATGGGATCCTGTGATCCTCTCAGTCTTCATTTAAAAAAATTAATAAGTAATTTTTTTGCCTTTGTGGAGAAAAGCTCGAAAATGGGACCCAAGTGTGACCCTACAAGGCTGAAAAGACAAATGAAAAAAGGACCCAAATTGTAGTGTTTAGCTTAAAAATCATGAGGGTTTTTTGAAACAATCTCAGGATTTTGGAGCATGTCGGGTTGGCCGCTTTGTGACTAATTTATGCTCACTTTAAGACCCCTCTACATTGCCAGAGTGGTGCAGAGGGGCCCTAGTATAAATGGGGATCTGCCTCAAAGAAACCCTTCCTTGTCAAACCTCACTGTGCGTGACTTTGCCAGCCACTCCATGTTAACCAAGGAGGAAATGCTGGGGAAGCAGGGAGGTAATTAAGTTATTTCCCAGACACAGAGGGGTGTTTCAGCTGGAAGACATCTAGTCAGTTGGATTTCACGCCCTGCCACTGGACATCTCTCTATCAGAATAGCCAGCAGAGGTCTTAATAGAGAAGTGCATTCACTATGTGGCTTGGAGGTTGAGCCACTCAGCACAAAACCTCTTGTTTTCCAGACATTTCCGCAGACCAGCACTGGTGTCGATTTCCACACAGGAAAGGCCTTGCGGAAGGTGAGCATTTTTGGATTTTCAATGAAGACCCCAAACCTGAAGAATTTAGGCTGAAAACCAATTTTTAGATGATTTTTTTTTTCCTTTAGAGTGGTTAAAAAAAAAACCACTTCCATTTTTGGCTGATGTTTTTGTTGCCTTGCAAAAATGTTGGCTTTTTTATTTTATTTTTTCCCCTCTTCAGTGAAAAACCTGAAAAGTTTCCTTGAAAAACCAGACAAAATGGATGAGGTAATATCTTTTACTGGGCCCACTTCTGTTGGTGAGTGAGAGAGACAAGCTTTCAAGCAAAGAAGAGCTCAGCATGGCTTTTGGCTTGAAATCTTGTCTCTCGCCCCAACAGAAGTGGATCCAATACAAGGTATTACCTCACCCACCTTGTCTCTCTAATATTCTTGAACTAACATGGCTACAACTACACTGCATGCAGCATTGAAAACAGACATTTCCCACAGAAGTTTCCATTTTGACCAAAAAACAACACTTTTTGTCACAAAGGTTTCACAGGAAAATTCACAACGAACCCTGAGTAAAGCCCTCATACAAAATTATCTAAAATAATGGAAATTTGTTCTTTATTATTCATGTCACAGTCTAATCTGCAGCTGACTGAAAAGTGCTCGATATGTTCAGTGAACATTTTTGAAGGAAACAACATTTTAAAAAACAACTATTTTGTTTGAAGATTTCCAAGAATTTTTTGGGGTTTTGACTAAGTGAAAACTGCAAGGGGGAAGGTGGGGTAGAAGGGGAGAATCCATTTTTGTTTTATTTATTTTTCCCTTTAACTCACTTTTTATCCACTGAAAATGGAGGTGGAGTGGCATGAAAAACATTGACTGCAGTTTTTCACTGAAAGAACAGAACAGAACTGGTCGTTTTGGTTCAAAGGCCATTTTTCAATCAAGGAAATATTTTGGATAAAAATTCCCCTCAACTCTAGTCTAATCTGTTGTTGAATCTTGCTAAACTGTGGGCCAACATTTTCCACAGTAACCAGTGATTCTGGGTGTCCAGCTTGAGTCTCCTTAAAGGGGACTGATGTTCAGAAAGCGCTGAGGTCAGTGTTCTGTTTCCAGCTCTGCCATCGACCTGTGGCTCATCCTTAACAAATTGTTCCCTCGTTTGCTCCATTTCTCCACACTTGCAAAAAGGAGATAATGATATTTACCCTTCTGTGCAAGGTGCTTTTGAGATCTCTGGATAAAAATCAAGTACGTTAGCACCTCAAGGCTCCAATTGAGATCATGACCTCTTTTTGGTAGGCATACAGACACAATCAGAGACAGCCCCAGTCCGAAAGACCTTACAGTCTAAATAGGCAAGAGAAATGGTATCATCCCCATTTTGTGTATGGGGAAACTGAGGCCCAGAGAAATTAAGTGACTTGCCCAAGCCCATATAGTATGATGGAACTGGAGAAAGAGGGGCAGGTTTTCACAAGGGCTTTGATTAATGTGATACCAGGGGGCTCTGGTACGCAAGCATAGGCCAAGCTGCTATTTCTAGAACCGTAGAATGTTAGCATGTAGCACATTTAACGATCTCTTCTGGAGATGGTTGGGAATTTTTCAGTTAAGTGAGAAAAGTACCCATTTGTCAGAACTGAAACTTTGGGTGAGAAAGGATCAGTTAAGCAGAGTTTCCCTGGTTAGAAAAAAAATGGAAAAGGAGTTTCAATACTGTCCAAAGGAGCCTTTTGACATTTTCTAAACAAAAAAAGTTCCATTTTTTGGTTCACAGCAATGTTTCACTTTGATATTTAAATTAATCCACAATAAAAAAGTTATTAAATAAAGAAGCTGGAAATTAAAGCAGAAATAGTTTGAAATTCTTGCAACGAAACCTTTCAATTCACCTGAATGGATTGCCATTCCCCCTTACGATTTCCATTTTGTGAACATTTTCAAGATTTCCACCTCAATTTCGGAAGGGAAACAGCTCAAAAAAAAAATCTCACAAGTTTTCCCAGGACAGGAAAGCCACGTCCCACCCAGCTCTAATCTCTTCTCCACAATTAGACTTGCTGCCTTGTTGATGAAACAGCTCACCTCCCCAGCCTTTAGCGGAGGTGGGGAATTGAATCCAGAGCTCCTTGGTTCTAGTTCAGTGCAGGACAGACAAGCCTCTTTTTCTTGCTTCTGTCAGTGACAAATTTAGAACTTGATCTCAACTGGATCCCTCCCCCTCCCTGGAAGATCAAAACCACCTTTCTAGCTGGAAGGAAAAACTATTTCTCAGGGGAAAGTCTATGAAAACGTTGGAATGTTTATTATTTCATTTCAATTAACGGGTGAAAGAAAAAAAATCCCTCTTAGCTAATACCACTCCAGACGGGGAGAAAAAAAAATCTTCACTTATCTCTGGGCAGGGGGAGAAATATTGCTGGCCATTTCTTGATGGCTGGGAACTCCATCAACAAAGGCCAGTTTCTCAGCTCAAGTATGACCCCTTCATTCACCAGCCACCCTCTCCCCCTCCTCATTCAGGAAAGTTTTAAGATCCTTCTTTGCCAGGATAATCTCCTGCTGCACAGAATCATGTGAGGTGAATGTGATTGTGGGAGCGAAGTCCTCCTTCAGCGATGAAGGAGGGAATGAAAAACGAAAGAGGGAGAATGAGCGGGAAGCTTTGTTGTTCTTCCAGAGTCCCTTTTCTCCCTCCCCCAGCTCTCTGTGATTTGATATCAGCTGCTTCCCTGGAAGACAGGGTTGGAGAGGCTGAACTGGGGCTGCATTTCAATGCAGAAGACCAGGAGGCAGATTTATCGTTGCCCTAGGACCCTGGGAGCCAGAGAGGCTTGTGCAAAGGGTTGGAGACCCAGGGATGGAAGGGAAGGCCCCTGCTTGGTTCTACTGCTGCTGCAGAGACAGTCCTACAAGACTTGCAATGCTGGAGATGTGTATAGGCAGTCCTCCACCCCAGCAGTTCCTCTGCTGGGTCACAAGCCATGGCAAAACTCTAGCTCTGTTGCTCTCAACTTCTTTCATATCTGGGTTCAGCTCCCATCCAACCTGGCATCCCTATTCCCCCCCCTTGCCTTGAGCCACCTGGGATGGGTAGGGTTAATAATAACCATCCCTATTGCAAGTAGCCCCTAGGAAGCTCAGTCCTGGCCCAGGACCCTGCAGTGCTAGGTGCTGTACAAGGACAGAACAAAGAGGTCATGACCTGCTGCAGAGGGCAGGAGCTGAGCTTGGGTGTGAGTGCACAATCCTAGGCACATATCTGGGAGGGGCCGTGCACGCTGGTTGGATGGATCAGAACACGGGCAAGTTCGGCCTAGCCCTGTCTGGTCCTATGTGTCATGGGGAGACTCACCACCAGCACGCCCCCCTCTGGTCAGGACACAGCATTGCAAGGTTTCTTCCCACTCAAGCAGCCCCTTTAGTTAGCGGATCTGGTTGGCAGTGGTTTTCTTTTGAGCCACTTCAAGTGCATCCCCTTCTGCGGCGAGAAGGATCCAGCTGTAACGGGTCAGGCTCTCGAGAGTCTCTTTGCCCAGCTCCCCCTGGGGCTGGCTGCAAAGTCCTTCCAAGTCCAACAGAGCTAGACAGCATCACACCCTTCGTTTGCAGAGTAGCAGGTCCCAAGTCTTCTCCCCAGGTGCTCAGTAACACAGCTCTCCCACCACAACCCAGCCCAGCCCCTCTCCTCCACAGCTAGCCCATGACTGTGTTCTCTTCAGCCTTTTTATTAGGAGGCTCAGGTGGTGGCCATACTAACACCACACCCCACTGGTCCCACCCACTCAGGCTGGGACACCGTTAATTACAGCACAGGCGGGGCTGGCTAGCCCCAGGCCTCCTAGCTCTTACAGAGGTGCGCCAACACATTACACTCGTACACTGTATTTTCCACAATGGCCATCCATGGTACCCAGCTATCCATTGATAATAGCCATCCACAATATCCATTCATCCATGGTATCCCTCCATCCACAGCAGCCATCCATCCATGCCTCCGTCTAGCCAGTGTCCACCCATCCCATGTCATAGGGTGGGTGGCCCTTTAAAGAGAAGGAGGTCTCAGAATCACTTGTTAACTTGCCTCCTCAGGAGGCGGAAATGAAAGATGGGTCACGTGGTTCGATCAGGCCTCTGGGATAAATAAGGGGGAGGCAGAAGACAACTTTCAAAGGCCTGGAGAAGATTGCAAATGAAGGCAAGGCTCCTCCAGGAGACCCTGAGATGTAAGGAGTAGCAGAGGGATGATCTGCTGGCCTCTGAGCCAGAGAGTCTTGGATCCTCTTCCGGGGGGTGGGGGGGAGGAAGGAAGGACAGACTCTAGGTAGGAAGCCCTGGGAGTAACTGCTGGATGGAAAGCCCCAAGAATGGCAGAAGACCTCAGTGCAGGGTGTGACTGTTTGGGTTGTGGTGATGGACTTTATTTTGGGACTTGAGTGTTTTCAACTGTCTGTTATTAAACCAGCCCCACAGCTAGGGTGTTGTTAGCCACAAGAAAGTCTTTGTGGATTATTTACAGGAATCTGAGGGAAACTGAGTCAGGACTGCTGCACAACCACTCTTGGTCACAAGGGGACGCTTTAGAAGCAGTAAACCTCTGACACACAGTGTCCAAGAGTGCTGGAACAATTTGTACAATGGGGGAGCTGAGAGCCATTGAACCAAACTGTTATCCCTGTATATAATGGAAAGCATTTCAAGCCAGGGGGTGCGACTGCACCCCCAATTCCAGCACCTATGACTGTGCTTATCTATTCATGATATCTACCTACCGGTCTGTTCCTCCATCCACAGTATCTGTGTATACCATCTATCTTCAACCACATGCCTCATTAGCATATCCAAGCATGTCACAACCACACCGTGTGCATGTGTGTGTGCGCGCACGCCCGTGTAAGTGTAAAAAACTAGTACTTTGCATTAACTTATCTTGCTGTACTAGTGATTTGGTTTGACGGAAGGGGAGTTTTCCTATTATTATTATTCAATCAATAATCAAAACCACTTGACAAAAACAAGATCACCAAGTCTGTTGATAACTTTCATAGCTTTTTGACAAACAGTTTGTGGAGTTTCTCTCCCTCACTCCTTATTTCCCATGTTTCCAGTAGAAAGTGTTGAGAGCAAAGGAGGGTGGGGGAAGCGGGGTGACCAAAACCAAACTGATTTTTCTTAAATTTTATTTCAGTTCATTGAGAAACTGATCAGTTCTATGAAAAATTGTTAACATAGCACCTAGGAGCCTGAAGTACGGACTAGGGTCCCATGGTGCTAGATGCTGTATGGATACAACAAAATAATAATTTTTAAAAAACCAACGTTTCAAGTTTCACAGAAAACACTTCCCAGTTTCAACCAGCTACTTATTATTTATTATTATTAGGGGGTGGGGGATTGCGGACCCAGCCTCTACTGCTCAGTCTGGTCTCCACCAATTTCCATAACAAAGGCCTCAATTCTTGTGAACCTGGGTGACCTCCTGCCCTCCTCGGCTCCCGGAGTGAATGGCTTTAGTCTGTAACCCACCATCATGTCATTTTGATTAGTGCGTGAACAAACTCTCAATCCAGGGGGGGAGACTTGCCTGCCAATCTCTGGCCCCTTCCCCAACTCATCTGCTCATCTAGGGACTAAACTTATTTAAACGTCTCTGTCACTTTCACCTCCTCTTTCTCTAGACAAAAAGCGTAAGGATCTCAAGATCGAGGAGAGGTGTTTGCTTCCCTTTCTCCCCACCTCCTGCTTCCCCTGTGATTTGGCCTAATCTGTTTAATCCACTTTTCTGCCTCTTGTAGGTGAATAACCCACAGCTCTGCCCCCTGGGCTTCGTTATTCACCCTCCGCTGTTTCATCCCCTGAGGTATCAGCCCTCGTTTGGGTGTTGATCTGCCCAAAGCATCTGTCAGGTCCCGAATGATGGCAGTGAGATCGCATGTGTCCCGACCCAATAGGTCCGATCTGCCTTAAGCAGAACAAAAAGGATGGTCCTGTAGTTCCAGGCTAGGGTGACCAGATGTCTGGATTTTATAGGGACAGTCAGGAGTTCGGGGCTTTTTCTTATATAGGCTCCTATTACCCTCCACCCCCGTCCCGATTTTTCACACTTGCTGCCTGGTCGCCCTGCTCAAGCCTAACACTGGGAGGCCACCATAGTTGTATAGAGGGCCTGGAAGAGGCCCCCTGAGACTCTACCCCCTGCCTCCCTGGGGAAGAATGCCTCCCCAGCCAGTGTGCAACTGGTGTAAGGGCCCTGTTCCGAGCCTGGGGTCTCATGGTGAATCCAGGCCATGGCCCCAGTGCACCACGCTGTGGCTAGTTCCGGTTTCCAGGGCCTGTAGAGAGCGTAAGTGAGTGGCCCCGAGTCCGCTCTGGTTTCCCCTACAGGGCCCCAGAGCACAAGGAACGTGAAGGTGCCTTTGCACTACCCGAGGCTCCCTTCCTGGGAGGGAGAATGGAAGCCCTTCACTGCACATGTGCACCCCCATACTGGCAAAGCATTTCAGAAGTGGTCACTAATGTGAGGTGACTCCATTTCTGGGTTGCTCTGGTTCAGGCATTCACAACTCCCATTTTCAAATCAACCAGTAGCCGTGGGGTGGTTCGGGGCTCTAAAAGCCAGACCTGAGGTATCAAGCTGAGAAGCCAGGAGTCCTGGTTAGAGATGGGCAAACAGTTGTGGGACGGGGGGGTTGATTCATGGGCAATTCTGATAGAATTAAAAAAAATAATAATAATTTCAGGTCAAACTGAAAACCAAATCTTTGGAAATGTTTTGGAATCCAAAATTTAAAAAGCCCTCTACTGTAGGTCAAATGTTTGACCCCAAAATGAAAGGTTTCCTTTTGATTAATCAGCGGTTCTCAAACGGCGGGTTGGGACTCCCTCTGAATGGGGTGGCCAAGGGCTGGCTTAGACTTGTGGGGCCCTGGGCTGAAGCCTGAGCCCCACTGCCCAGGGCTGAAGCCAAAGTCCGAGGGAATGAACAGAACAGGTGATCATCAAGTGATCCATCCCCTGTCACCCATTCCCAGCCTCGGGCAAAGAAAGCCTAGGGACACCATCCCTGCCCATCCTGGCTAATAGCCATTGATGCACCTATCCTCCAGGAACTTATCTAGTTCTCTTTTGAACCCTGTTCTAGTCTTGGCCTTCACAACATCCTCTGACAAGGAGTTCCACAGGTTGACTGTGTGTTGTGTGAAGAAATATTTCCTTTTATTTGTTTTAAACCTGCTGCCTATTTTCTCCTCTACCAAGGTCTAGAAGAATTATGATGTATATGGCAGCAATCAGAGACCCCCCCTGCAGAGCAGGCTTTCACTGGATAAACACATACTAGCTTAGCAGAGGATCTAGAGATATTTAACGGGATGGCCCGGGCACACTTACTCCTGCCTCAGCATGCAGTGGGTGGGACAGCACGGACCAGACCACCTTTCCAGCCCTAGGATACAACACACTTCCTGTCCCAAATTGCTCACTGTGGTATTGGGAACTGTACCTTTCCTGGGTTTGCTTCAGAGACAAGAAATCTGCAGAACTGGTCCCTGAATCAAGAGGATCTGCCTCAAGCACCGATGTGATTATCCAGCACCAAACTTAATCTAAATTGCGCGTGGGGGGGGAGAAAGAGAGAAAGTTCCTGATTTTTAAATAACTTGTCCAAGGTCTCATGGAGTCCACAACAGCCCTGGAAATTGAACCTAGCTACAGCGGCGTGGGACTAGGAGGGGTCTGCTTTAAGCCCCCCGAATCAGCACCAGTTTAAAAACATTGCCACTGATTTCACTCGCCCATCTCCTCTTTCCGTATCACAGCAGCTCATGGGAAACCTCAGGCAAAAGCCTGCCAGTTAAACAGGCTAGTAGCTGGAGTCAGATTGACAAAGTCCAATCCAGAGCTGGCTCTCCTCCTTTATGCCATCAGAGGATCTGGTCCCTGTGCTTTAGCTTTCCTTCCCGAGCCAATCCACCAGGAGCCAGGCTTCAGCCAACCTTAGCTTTGATGATTCAGGAAGGTTGCAATTTTAGCATCAGCCAGCGCACAGCTGACCCGCAGAGCCTGTTTGCTGCATTTCCGTGCAAGGAGGAGACTTGCGGAGATTGGTGGCAGAGGGCATCTGATCACTTTCAAATTAAAAAAGCAGCAATGGCAGACTGTGCTTTCCGACCCTCCTTGCTTCGCTTTGTGTGTGTGCACACCATCTCCAGATACATTAACGGCCCACCCATGTGTTTCCATGACAACCGCAGCCAGTGCAGCTCGCATGCAGGATGGTATCAAGGCTGTATCCATGTGCCAGGTTGTACAGGGTGGGGGACCTAGGCGCCCGTTGGATTTTGTGAGATTGGAGGCACGAGGCCTCAGCAGACGTTGGCTCCCCACCCCCAGGCCCCAGGATGTGTTTGCGGCACTCAGGCAAGGCAGATTTTAAGGAGGAGTTGGCCCACAAAGGGCCAAAGATCCCATCCCCAAAGCCACATCACCAGTAATAAAAAAAATGCACACTAGCATTTTCCATCAGAAGGTCTCAAAACACTTCACAAAGGAAGTCACTGTCACCCCCCCATTTTTAGGGCTGGCTGGAAAACAAGTTCTGTTTCGTGGGGGGAGGGGACACTGAGGTTTTGACATTGGTTTTTGTGCCAAGGCAGAATGAAAATGCGATTTTAAGTTTTTTTCAAAAAAATATTCAGAGACAACCCAGAACAGCCAAGAGCCAAGCAGCTCGGGTACTCGGCTAGGATCTGTGAGATGCCGAGCAAGACCCTGTTCCAAAAATCAGAGAACGCCATGACTTGACCCCAAATGTCTCACATCTCCGGTGAGTGCCCAAACCACCACTCTGCTGGCAGGACACATGCTGGCTGAACGGATCCATTTCCCGCAAACAGGTTTGGGTTTGATGAACTGGCATTTTCTGACCTAAACAAATTTTCTTGTCAAAAAATTCCTGATTGGCCCTACCCATCTTATAAATGGGGAAACATCGGCACAGAGAGCGGAAGTGACTTGCCCAAGGTCACCCGCAGAACTGCAAAGAAAATTCCAGTATCCTAGCCAAGAGCTATTCACTAGGCTCTAGGCGACAGCAAGGAACTCATGAACAAGAACACACATACCCCTCCAATAGGAGACATGCACACATATACACACACTTCAAATACTCATAAGCTTTGAGGAAATTATTCAAAATCTTCACCCCTGATCCTGACATGGGATTTGCAGAATCACCAACTCCAGCCTTCAAAAAAAAAAAAATCACGATTTTTTGGGACCCAACTCATGATTGGCTTTTTATACAAAATCATAAAAGTTGGGTTCTTTTCTTTTGCTTTCTGAAACTCTACAGATGCACTGGGCAAGGAGGGTGGGTTACATTTTCAAGCTTTTCTGTGCAGCCACTGGGACTAGAAACTTCCTTGTTTTTAAAAGAGGAAAACTGAGATTGTTGTGTCAGCACCTGACTCCAGGAGCTGGGGCTTTAAGACACAATTTTATGGATGTTGATAGAATCATGAGAGCTCACAACACTGATTTGGCAACTAGCCCAGAGCAAAATCCTGGCATTTAACCACTTGCTGCTTTTGGGGGGAAGCTCAGGCGCCTGATTTCACATATAGGGTCTGATTTACATTTACACTAAAGTTCTTACGTCAGTCTGGCAGACTAAAGGGGACTTAAAAGGTAAGTCTACTCTGCACAGCAAGCCCAGGCTCTGACTCAGGTTTAAGCCCATGCACAACCTCCGTCCACACACAAATCAATTCGACTTGGGCCCAAGCACTGTCATTTTACAGTGTGGATGAAGGCTGAGCCACTGAACCAAGCCAGAAGGTCTGCGAGGTGCAATATAGACGCGTTAGCATGGTTGTGAAACCTGGGTACAGCAATGGTGAGCCCAGGTTTACAATGAAGTGTGGACACTCAAGCGTGTGCTTGGAAACATCAAACCCACAGGCCCGGGTCCCACAGACTCAGGTTTGCAATGTGGTGTAGACATACCCAAAGTGAGAGCAAGGATCCAGCCTGTGGTCTGTACTTTTTTTTTTTAAATTAAATAGTTTAATAAAGATGAGCTAAACGTTTGTTTCATTCATACCTATCGATCCCCTTAAAAGCCCATTGATCACAATACATGCCCTACTTTCTCTATCCATCGCTCTGTCTAGCTCACCAGAAAACTTAACTATCTGAGCACCTATCAAGGCTGCTGTGAGGTCTATTGATCTTAAATATAAAACTCAAAGGCTGGGGAGAGGGTTAGAATTATGGTACATTAGGAGCTGTGCTGGGGGCTCTACATGGGAAGTTAATGACCTTTTGTCTCTCCTGTCTGCAGACAGGTCTCATTTGCATGTATGCAGTTGGAATAATCTAGCTCCTATTTAGAGGACGTGGCTAGAGCCCTGCGTGTTCCTGCAGCTAGCTCACCTCCTGCTGTGCATTCCATTTAGGGTGACCAGATGTCCCGATTTTATAGGGACAGTCCTGATTTTTGGGTCTTTTTCTTATATAGGCTCCTATTACCTCCCACCCCCTGTCCTGATTTTTCACACTTGCTGTCTGGTCACCCTAGAAGGGAGTCGTTACCGGAGAGAGCTTCCTGAGCTCTGGTATGCTTTTAAAATCAAAGCGTCGCGTGCCCAGAGGTTGCGCTCCTTGTGGTGGTTTCCCATGGAGGGCCCACTGCCTTGCACCTTGGGCCTGAATCTAATTTATATTCAAGCCCCCTCACACCCCTTCAGCAGTGCTCAGCGTGCCTCAGATCCCCAGCTATTGTAAATTCACAATTTAAGGAAGCATTCCCAGCACAAATTTCCAGAGGACTTCATGCTGAGAAGTCGAGAGATTTGCCCAAGGTCCCACTGGAATCGCAGTGGCAGAGACAGGAGCGGGGCAACCTTAAGCACTGCTGCATCTTGGCCTCTCCTATTCTCTGCCTGTGGCACAGTCCTATAACACATTGTCATGACAGTTTAGCAATTCCACAATGGCTCAGACATAGGTTTGATACAGGAGTGGGTGGGTGAGATTCTGTGGCCTGCATTGTGCAGGAGGTCAGACTAGATGATCATAATGGTCCCTTCTGACCTTAAAGTCTATGATTCTATGAACAGTCTAGTTTCCTGAGGGCTGTAGTAAAGTGGTCTCCTTCAAGTTTCTGGGTTTGGTGTGCCGGTGTTGAGGGGGGTCAGTGGCCTCTGAGATACAGGAAGCCAGATCAGCTGGTTCCTTTTGGCCTTAAACTCTCTGACTCTAATCTCAAACTCTTCCAAAAGTATTGATGGAGTCTCATTTACGCAACTGTAGCCACCAGGAGGGGCTTTAAAGTAGGCACATATTACAGTTGTATTTGGGTCTGGGCCACATGCACAGCTCAGAGCAGGGCAACCCTTTCTCTTAGGAGGTGATTTTTAACAGATGCAGTTATGTTGGTACAATCTCTAGTGCGGATGCAGCGAGACTGATATTAAAGGTGCCTAATCATAGAGGATTAGCGTTGGAAGAGACCTCAGGAGGTCATCTAGTCCAACCCCCTGCTCAAAGCAGGACCAACCCCAACTAAATCATCCCAGCCAGGGCTTTGTCAAGCCTGACCTTAAAAACCTCTAAGGAAGGAGATTCCACCACCTCCCTAGGGAACCCATTCCAGTGCTTCACCACCCTCCTAGTGAAATAGTGTTTCCTAATATCCAACCTAGACCCCCCCCCCACTGCAACCGAGACCATTGCTCCTTGTTCTGTCACCTGCCACCACTGAGAACAGATGAGCTCCAGCCTCTTTGGAACCCCCCTTCAGGTAGCTGAAGGCTGCTATCAACCCACGCATCCCCCTCCCAGGTTAGCGAATTCTCCTTCCCATACAGGAATAGCTATACTGGTATAAAACAGTACAGCTTAGGGTCGTTAGTTACACTTAGCTATGCTGCCAGAGTGGTGGCAGGCCCAGATCCTCCCCAGTAGGAGTTAGGCACATCAATATGTTTGAGGATCTGGGCCTTCGGGTCAATGAGAATCAGCTCTAGACATCCCTACAGATCTGCTTGAGCACTGGCAACTCCCGCTCAAGTTTCCTCTGAGGGCAAGAAGAAGATCCAGCCCTGATTCTCCTTCACACCAAGGCCCCGTTGCAGCAGGCTGGTGTCCCTTTCCACTGCCAGAGCTGGGCCCCGGGGGCCAGTGAGGAATCACGTCAGTACCCCTGGGAGAGAAAAACACTTAACAATAATGCCCCTTTTTACGATCCCTGTGTTAGGCTCTGGGAAGGTGGCTTTGCGGTGAATGCAAGGCCTCAGACAAGCAGAGCTGTCAGTCCAGCTGGGATCTCTCAAAAGATTGATTGTTTAAGGACAAAAAAGAGAAAAGGAACGTATGGACGTAGGCTAAGGGGCGGGGTAACGGGGGGAGGAGGGGCGGGGGGCAGACGAACCAAGTTAAAATTCCGACAGAACATGCAGTTGAACTATAGAGTCTAGACAACCATTCATAGACCAGGCCCCAATTGTTTCATAGCCTCTATTGTCTTAATTAACCATTTTAGCTGAAATGGGAGCAGACAAATCCTTTCTTCTCCAATTTACTCCTTCTTCTGCTGCACACTCATGCAGACAAACATGCAGCCAAGTCAAGTGCTTTGATTTAAAACACATACACACACACACACACACACACACACACACTTACTTTCCTGGGCCATCTTTGCTAGGTTCCTTGAGAAAATATGACCCTTGCAAGAGAAGCAGTGGAGAGCGGTTATTTAGTAGGGAAAGAAATGCAAATTTCCCTCACGATGTGAACAGGAACAAACAGGTTGATTCTTTTAATCTCCTAATGGGCTTAATAAAGCATTATTGCAATGCAAATTTTATTTTAATGCTTATACATATTTTATTTGAGGTGCTGGTAGTTTTAGTTGGCTGAACAATCGACAGCTTTGTTTTACTGGAGGGTTTTTTCTTGGTCCTGTGTTACTATTTGAAAACTCCGGGAATCTTTTGCAACCCATGGGGGTTTTTTGTTTTTGTTTTTTTGTTTTTGTCTAAATAATAATCTGAGGGCTAAATTCTACTCTGACACCAGAGTAAAGGCAAGGCCCTGGATACTCCATTGTCCTGCTGCTTGGTCTGAATTCTCGTTTACACCATGGACGCTTGACACCATTCCCTTAGAGAGGATGCAATTTACCCTTCTACTCTTTTTAAGGCCCCTTTACACTCATGAGACCTTAGTGAAAATGAGAATCAGACCCGTAACATCATAGTTTACCCTAGTGCAAAGTGGGTGGGCTTGAGTCACACTTAAAAGATGGGGGTGGAGGGGAAGGGACCTTCACACGAAGGAGAACCCCTGCCCTACAATTCGGATTTGCTTGGCATTTGCACTCCCTTTGCCTCTATGCAATCACTGCCCTGTCGCAGCCCCAGGCAGATTTTACATGAGTGCAAAGCAGGAGCAGAACTAGATTCGAGTGACAATGATCTGCACGTGCTTTGCCACAGTGTCAATGCCTGCATGAGATGCAGAGGAACGCTGCCCCTGCACAGAGCAACAGTCACTGTGTTCCCCGATATCGGAGGTGCAGTTGAAAGGACAGTGTGAGAGAGTCGGACCACTTCGCGGGGCTCCAGTCCTGTCACAGCCCTTGGCAAGACGGATCCAAAGCCCAAAGAAGTCAGAGGAAGGACTCCTCATCACACCCTTTATTTCTAACAATACCACGGACAGCGCCTCTTCCAGCATCTGTGAAGGCAGCACGGGAACTTAGGTGCACTTCAGGAGTCCCCTCGGTCTGTCCTGTAAATTACACCAACTACACAGACTTCAAGGTCAGAAGGAACCATCATGATGATCTAGTCTGACCTCCTGCCCATCACAGGTTACAGAATCTCGCCCACCCTCTGCTGTAATAGATCTCTAACCTCTTCAAGGCCTCTCTGGCAGTGGTCAGCAGCACATATTGCAGAGGAAGGTGTAAGGACCCCACAGTAACAGACATGGGATAATCTGTATCTCTAATAGAGAGTTTCTTTAACCCTGAAGCAAGATTTTTCAATTTTCCCTTCCAAAATTCATTAGCATTAGTATTCTAGCTTTGAATTTTCAGGTTATCCATGTAGCTGTCCAATCCCTTTGAATCTTGCTACATTCTTGGCCTCAGTGACTTTCAGTGGCAGTGAGTTCCAAAGTCCAACAAGGCCTAGTGTGGAAAAAGTCTTTCCTTTGATGGGGTTTCAATGGGCCACCTTTTAATTTGAGAAAATGTCTCCTTGTTCCTATGTGAAGGGGCCTTAAGAAGGACACACTGCAATGGAACACAGTCAGCCACTCCTCCCCAAAATCTTAGCTTTGCCCCACCCTCAGCCCCATACCACCTCCCTCCAGGATCCACTCAGGCCTAGCCAGTTCAGTGGCAGTAATTAGCCAAGTGCGTTGATAATGCAGCAGGCAGCCGCTGAGTGGCCCTAATGGATAAACACATCTCTTTGGGTTCCATGGAAGCCCACAACCCTCATTAACATACCAATGAGGAGATATACAAATGAAGGGCTTGAGATAAATGGGTGGGAGGAAGCTTAGATAAATTTTTGGTAGGGAGTAAGGGTAGCGGGGGTTGCATGAGCTCTTCCTGAGAGACTGAATGGCCTCCTGGAGGTTAACTCCTTCCTTCCCTCCAGGAGATCCCCTCCCCTCAGCCTCTGTGCTCACCTGGAAGACCACCTCGTTGAAGAGTCAGCGGCTCTTGAAATCTCAAATGCCCCTCACCTTGATCCTCCAGGAGCTAGTTTTTCCCAGCAGACAGGGCTGGATTTTCCAAGAAGAGACCCGCTGCCATTGACTGGCTCTGGGACTTCAAGGGCACGATGCTGGTTTACGCCAGCCAGGGAAGCCAGCTCTCTGTGCTGGTAGAACACCTTCTACCTAGGGATCTCAAAGCATTATAGGAATTCACTCAGCCTCGCAGGGCGGTACCATGGGTAGCACCAGCCACATTTTACAGATGGATAATTGAGGTGCAATCCTACCTCGTTCAAACTTGCATGAACCTCTCTGCTAGGACGCCTGCCTCCCTCCCTCCCTCCGCCCATGCTTCACCCCCACCCCAAGGCGCTCAGATCTGAGCCCCCAAGGCACTCAGATCTTGGACTCAGATCTGAGGTGCCTCTGCCGCCAACTCTGTGTCACCTGAGGCACTTAACATTTACTTAAATCTCTCTGGACCTCAGCTTTTCCATCTGCCACTCAGAGATAGGAGTCCTCCTTTCATCTGTGTTTTCTATTGAGATTGCAAGCACTCAAGAGCAGGTGGAATTATCTCTATGTGGATGTACAGTACCTAGCACAAGGAAGACCTAATCTCCCTTGAGGTCTCCAAATACTACTGCAATAGTAACGATAAATAATAACGTACAAGCCTTGACATCCCGGATCACGACCTCTGGGATCCAATTCAAATGCATTCGAGCACCCAGCAGGTCCCATTCGGGCTTGATTATGCCAATACCCAGATGCATGCACGAGGGATGTATTCCTCCCAGCTGGGGCATTTCCCTATCTCTGCAAACCTCCATCATTCATTCAATCCTTGGTCTTTCTTCTGAGGCTGGCACTGAGATGGTCAAGAGCGCCTAGTTGCCAAACAGAAAAATTAAAGAAGAAATCATTTCAGGCGGACCCCAACTTAACTTTTTCCATTTTTTTCAGCAAATTGAAGTAAAAAATAAATAAAATAAAATAAAATGCATGTAAGGTGGGACAAAATGTTTTGTTGGACCCAAAATAAAAAACTTGTTTTGTTTGAGGGTTTTTTCTTTCAAAAAAAATTGTTTAAAAAACACAAAATGAAAAAAGTCATTTTGAATGGAAAAGGGGAAACATTTTGTTTAAAAAATATTGTGGGAGGGGGAGAAAATGGCACAAATTTTCTAGATATTTTGATCAAACAAAATCTGCATTTTTCCAAGGGGGGAGGAGAGAGAGTTTCACCACAAAGTGTCACTCAGGTCTTCCGGTGACCCGGGGGAAAAGGCCCCATAACCCATTACTAATTCACTCCCTAACGCCTCAGTTGCCTTTATGAAACACACTTTCGTAGCCAGCGGAGCTCAGAGTGGTCTCCGTCATTTTGTGCCAAGGTGCAAACCTGATTGCAGGAGAAAGAAATTAGCGACAATTATAATTACCGTGGCGGGCTGCGGTTCCCTAATAGAAAAATGTCACTTTGGCATGATAAATGCCATGAGAAGAGCTCAACAAAATAAACAGAGCTAGCGCATGCTTCTGTGAGAGCAACTCAGTTGGTTCCCATTGGCAACTAGGTTTTGGAATGGAGCCAACAGTTCTACTGGTCCCTGGGTCACCTGAATCCCAGTAGAAACCAAAGGAGACCAGTTGAAAGAGTTGAAGGGGGTATATTAGAAACTCCACCAAGGTGATCTAAGCTTGGCATTACAGCTGTGGTTTAAAGTAATGGCCGTGTGGTCTAGTTCCGTGTTTCTCAACCTGGCTTGCTGCCTTCCTGAACAGTGTCAGAGAGATCTCAGGAACCGGCGCCAGCCCATGGCAACACTGGCTTGTAGATAGGGGTGCTGCATTCTCCCCCACACCCCAAATAGTAAGGTTCTGAAGGTGGAAAATGTCCAGGTAGCAGCGAGGGTGCGGAGCGGAGCAATGAGTTGATTGATGGAGAGATCCGGACCAGAGGCCAGCTGGAGGAATCTGCAGCAGTGCCCACGGTTGCCAACAGCACAAGTGGTTTGCAGAGGTCACCAGGGTGGGAGGGTGTGGAGATTGACTAGGGCCTTGTCCCTGCCCTCTGATTTTCCCCAGGGCATCTCTATCTCACACTGTGTTGTTGGAATGGCGGATGCCCACATCTGCCCCAGTTCCAGGCCTGAGCACTGAGCCAGCAGATGGCGTGGCAGACAATCTGTCTCATCCCAAACAATCACCCCTTGCCCACGGCGGGAACCATTGACATGGAGAATTTAAAACACTGCTGCTCCGTGCATTGTATCCATTCACTGCTCTCTGAATCGAGAGAGAAAGAGCCCAGCGCCTTGCCGGCAGGTGCACCCAGCCAGGGGGAGAGAGGGCTCCGTAACATGGTTCCCCAGATGAGGTGGCAAAGCTCTTTGTCAGGATGGCATCTTCCACCCAACTCCACCTTTTATGCCAGCCCAGCAGACATGCCCCCCACCCCGCGTCACTGAAATGGACAGATCTCAGACAAAAAGGATTTCCCTTCCCCCTCTCCCCTTTGATTCTTCTTTGTCACTCTGATCATAAACTCTGAGCCAGATCCCCAACTGGAGTAAATCAGAGGAGCTCCATCACCGTCAAGGGAGCTACACCAATTTGCACCAGCTAAGCATCTGGCCCATCAACACCAGCTGAGGGTCTGGCTTTCTGTTCTTACAGACTATCAATGGAGCTCAACCCATTATATGAATTAATTTTGCTTCACAACATCCCTAGCAGAGTGGTACCAGGCATAGCATTAGCTACTTTTTAGAGATGGGTAACTGAGGTGCATGTTCAACCTTGATAAACTTGTATCAACCTGTCCTAGGACTCCTGCTCCCGCTCCCCAGCCAGAGATGAAGGGTAGCCTTGTAGTTAAGGAATTGGTGTTGGACTCAGGAGATCTGTGCTCAGTTCCTGGCTCTGCTACTAATGCCCTGTGTCACCTGGGGCAGTTCACGTAAATCTCTCTGGGCCTCAGTTTCCCAATCTGAACTAGGATACCTTCTCTCCTCTGTGCTGTCCATTTAGATTGTAAACTCTAGAGGGCAGGAATTGTCTCTTTCCATGAGGATGTGCACTACCTGGCACAATGGGGACCTGATCTCACTTGAGGTCCCCAAATTCTACTGCAATTTTAATGATAAATAATCACTTTCAGGCCTTGACATCCAGGATCACAACCTCCTGGACCTGATTCTCCAGCACCCTGCACCTCCTGCAGTCATTTCCATAGTGTGAAGCAGGTACAAAATGATACCAGGTCAAAAAGTTAGCTTTTTGCACTTGTGAATAACTAGGTAAAGAGTAGGATAAAGCAGAATCAGGTGCCCGGACTTCAGTCATTGATTTCTCTAAGGTAAAGTCATACTCTGAATGGGAAACCCCCACCCAAGATCAGAAATCAGCTCTCACAATGCAGAGTCTGCATTCACTTGCACTGGTGGGAATCCACAGACTAACGCTAACACAGAACCAGAATGAGAGACAGAAGATCCCAGCCCCTAACCCGGACAAACAGAAGAGACATTGATTTTTCAGCCGCCTTGCTTTGTTTTAAGGCACAGTGAACTGTAATTTTAGAAATGAAGGTTTGAGAGGTGATTCAGTCATTGTTTAAAGGGACCTACACAGGGAGTAGATTTCTGGTAGTGGAAAACTCTTTAATCTAGCAGACAAAGTCATAAAGAGATCCCAATAGCTGAAACCTGAAGCTAGATAAATGCAGGCTAGAAATAAGCTACTATTTCCTAATAGTCATGCTAAGTAACCATTGGAAAACTGTGGTAGATTCTCCATCATTTGAAGTGTTTAAATTCAAGATTAGACATCTTTCTGTGGACATGTCTTCTAGCTCCACCACAAGATAGGGGCTTAATGCACGGACTCTTGGATAAAGTTCTCTGGCCCACGCTATTCAGACTGGATGATCACAATGGTTCCTTCTGGCTTTAAAGACCTAGAAACTCAGCAGCGGATCTGTATGCTAATTCTGCTGCTGAATTATAATTTGTTGTGTTTATTATTTAAACAGAGATAGGCCTGACCCACAACATGAAGTCTGGCTGGGATAGACTACAGCAGCCAGGCCATCCACTAGAGTAGCAAGACACAATTTGGAGGGCTTAGAAAAATATCATAACAAGGCTGAGTTAAAAAACAAACGCAGTGACCAAGGAATGTCTTCCAACATAGAACTTCAACAACTCCAGGGTCTCTTTCCTCCAGCAACTCTGACTGCCAGCCCTAAGCCAGGGCATTTTATATAGGGATTCCCTACCCAGAACCCTTTGCTTGGAAGTCCTGCCTTTGTCTCACTGTGTGATTGAGAGCCCATCAAGCCAATCAGCTTGCTTTTCCTCACTGTTTGTTGTACATAAGCATCACTCTGAGCCCCTCCAGGCAGCTGAGTTTTGGATCTAGAACAAACCTTGCAGCGTGTGCTACTCTCTGTTGTTGGCCACACTGGTACCCATAAGCCAAAGCACACTCAAACTTTGATCCAAATCCCTCTCCCAATTCTGTGTCTCAGGACCCTTGTTTTAGAGCAGGTGTTTATTTCCAGTCACTACAAGCATGGGTGTTAAGGGAAGTACATTGCAATATTGAATATATTGGCAGGGCTCTGCAGTTGGAGCTGGCTGAAACCCCTCAGCTTCTGTTCAAATGGCAACTTCATGGGTGTTTTTGCACCCACTACCCTTTGAATTCTGCATGGTTCTTCACCATAACTGGTGTTGTGTCTGTCTAGATAGCTCAAGTACGTATCCCCATCACACAAGCTTTAGTGTGTTTATCCTCGTGAGGGAAGGCAGTACCACAATCCCCATTGTCCAGATGGAAAACTGAGTTCAGTGACTTGGCTGAGCTCATACACTCCGTTTCAGAGCCAGGAGTTGAACTTAGCTCTCCAAAGTCTGAGGCTAGTGCCCGACCCCCTGCACCAGCCTGCTGCTCTGCATGTTACCAGCTGCTCCATAGGTAAGCTATAAATCCTCCAGCCTCCCTCCCAGCTTCCCCAAGGTTCATCTGGAACTTGGCCCAATCTTGCACTAAAAGTTCAGAATTCTTAGCCAACAGGTGGGAATGAGTCTAAACCACAATCCTGAATCCAGACCCCAGATCTGGAACTGAACTCCATTCACCTAAATGTTCATTTACACTGAGGCCCCTTTATACCATTCAGGCAGCATAAAAGGGTCTTACGCTCCAGCCCTATTCATCGTAAGACCCAAATCCACAAAGGCATTCAGGCTTGTAACTTCCATGCAAATCACAGTTGTTGGCAACCTAATTTTAGCCATGTCGCTCCCAGGATATTAGAAAGACCAGGTGGGGAAGGGAATATATTTTATTGGACCAGCTTCTGTGGGGGAAAGAGACAAACTTTCAAGTATATACACATATACCCCTTCCTTATTTAAGCAGTTGTACATCACTGTAGGATGCTGTTATACCAGGCTGCCTGACAGGTTCCACCCCTGAGGTGGATGAGGCAATTTCAGCAGTGGGCAAAGTGATTCCTATATTCACTCTCTCTCTCTCTCTCTCTCTCTCTCTCTCTCTCTCTCTCACACACACACACTTACACTTTGGGATCCTTTGGAATGACAGGTGTTTGTTGAGCATCATGGGATGATAGCAGGATAAAGCTCCCCTGTGTTCATTATTAATAAAATTCTCAAACCAACCTGGTTGTCAGGATTCAAGCCACCGTGAAGCATCATGCAACCAGAGCTACAGCTGGTACCATCTGACACAGGGGAAGCCAGGGAGTTCGGAACACTGGACCTCCATGTGACAGGGAGGATTCCTCGTTACAAAGAAAACATGTCACACATACATCCAGCAACCCTGTTGCTAAAATGATTGTATGTTGCGGCAGACTGGCACAGTGGTTAGGGCCCTAGACAAGGGTGCTCTCCTGTGCTTGGCGACTGACCTCAGATGCAACCTTGTGGGAGACACCGTGTGCCTCTGTTTTCCCCTTTGTCTGACACTCTGCTTTAGAATGAAGGTTCTCGGGGGCAGGGACTGAGAGGGAGAAAGGGTTAGCAGTTAAGGAGTTAGCCTTGGACTTGCTAGGCCAGTGTTTGAGGCCTAGGCCTGCTGCAGGCGTCTTGGCTGACTTTTGCCATGTCACCTAGGTTCAGCTCTTCAAAGGTATTTAGGTGCCTAACTCCCATTGATTGATTTAAATGGGAGTCAGGCACCTAAATCTCTTTGATAATCTGGGCCTTAGCTTCTCTGTGCCTCTATTTTCCCATCTGTACAATGGGGATGACAGCACTGTCCTACCTCTCAGGGGGTTGAAAGGCTAAATATGCTAAGGGAACCCAAGTAACTAAGACAAGTAACCTGTCACTTGTTACGGGTAGGCCTGTCACTTAGCACAAGGCGGCCTGCATCTCAGTGCAGGCCTCTAAGAACCCTCTTAAGGCAAAACTAGTAATATTTCGTCTGTCTGATCTGATCAGGTTAGTCTCGTTTGATCTTTGCAAAACTCCTCTAATCAGCTAGCAATTGCCACGTCATTATAAATGAAGACGCTGCAAACATTTTCAGCAATCCACATTTTATTTTTGGCATTTTTTTTTTAAGTACAAGAAAGGCAGTCGTAAAAAAACCAAAACATTCTGAACAAGACAGAGGCTGAGAAAATATGAACAAGGTGCCTTCATCTCATTATCATTAAATTTGCCTAGTAATTAGATTTCCGTGCATGAATATTTAAAAAAAAACTGTAACAGACAGGCTGTCAAAAAAAGCACGACGGCATCAATTTGATAATTTTTCAGACAGACATTCAGAAGCAATTAGCACAGATTTCCAGGTTTTTAGGAGTTTGCTGCTCTTTATTTCTTTGATGATCAAATTCTCTCTTTCTTTCCAGCTTGCATCCTTCACCTGCAAATCAGAAGGAGAGAAAACAAAAACAGTATAAATATCAAACACTTCAGTTTTTTTTTAAAAAAATGTTTTACCAATAGATTAAAGGGATCTCAAGATCATTTTTTCCCTATCCACCCATGCCACGGGGCTTGCTTAGCATGCTAAAGCATTGCTGTCTTCCCCTGCCCCCCATCCTTGCTAAACCGAGGCAGGCATGAGGTTGGGTCATATATCAGACCTCCCTTCTCCTGCAGGACCAGATTAAATTAAGGTTGCATGAAGCTTTGGTCTTGATCTTCAGGCATTTCTGCTGAAAACAGTGATTTTGATAATTATTTGCATAATTGTACAGTTACGTATCCACTGGCTCCCTAATTATACAATCTGTGTTCGACACCGCTCCAGACAGGGAAGAGGCATGCCATGGGCATACAAAACTGGTACTCTATGTACCTACCTATGGACTCCAGCCTGGAGTCTCATATCTCCCAAGCTTGGATATTAGGATACACACCAGAGGGGTTGGTTTGCCCTATGCCCTTCCCACAGTGCTATTCCATGCTACTTGCTGAAATCATCCACTAAATCCCCATTGTGCTAGGGGCTGTACAGTCACATATTTTGACAGTCCCTGCCCTGAAAAGCTAAATAGACAAGGGGTGAGAAAATTATTATCCCCTTTTTACAGTTGGGAAACTGAGGTACAGAAAGATTAAATGACTTGCCCAAGAGCATGCAGGGAACCTGTGGCAGGGGGCAGGAATGCCACCCAGATTTCAAGAGTCCCAACCTAGTGCTTTAACCATATGATCACCCATCCTATAAGAGTCCAAAAAGGCCAGTGGAGTCATATTAACGTGGCTTCAGCTGGCCAAACCATATTGGCCTTCCACACCAGCCTATGCAGGGCTGGCTTGAAGATCGTCTCCACAGTTCATAGGGACAGTGAAAGAACTGTTTAGCCAGTGGGTCCCTCACACAGCTATTGAAGTACCATGAATTTCACCTGGGCCCACAGGACCACTGCAGCTACAATGACAGCACTACGGGAAAAGAGATATAAAGCTTAACTCTGGTGAAGTCACTGGGAGCTACTCCAATTGGCACCAGCTGAGGCTATGGCATGTGCTGACTTTTCCTAGGGTCAGCATCCAGCCACAGAGACCTGCTGCTCTCTCGCTGATTGTTCCCACCAGAGCCAAGCTCAGGATGAAGAATGTATTCCCTGCATTTTGCCCTTTTCCCCCCCATCTGCAATTTTCTCAGAAGGTTTCACCCAAGAATTTCTCACAAATAACACATGCCCTGGAGTGGTTCATTGTAACAGCTCGTAACATTGTAACAGTCCAGCTGTTTTGATTGGATGCAGAGGTCACATGGGGTGGTTCCGGTCCGATTGGAAGCAAGTGTCTGCCGCCCCAATAGAAAATTTGCTTTCTATGAATACGAATAATAAATAATAACTTTTGTGAATATTAAGAGTAAATAACGTACTGGCTCAAAAATCACTGTTTCCACTTACTATTGTTTTCTAACACAGTTGCACAAGGGCACCGTGCAGATACATAGTGAGAGACAGCCCTGTCCCAAACAGCTCACAATCCAAATAGAACCAAAGAGCCAGAGGGGAAACTGAGGCATAGAGCAGTGGAGTAACTTCCTCAAGACCACACAGCAGGCAAGAGGCAGAAACAGAACCCAGGTCTCCTAGTCTGCCACCTTGTCCACCAGCCCATGCTGCTTCACAAACACTCTTCCAAAGAAACTGACTCCACAGGAGGGTCCAAGGAGCTGTGAGTTCAGTTCCCAGCTTCATCTGAGTCACCTTGTGACCTTGGGCAAGTTACTTAATGTCTCTGTGCCTCTATAAAATGGGGCAATAATCCTTTGATTAATTAGATTGGAAACACATTGAGCAGAGACCGTCTCCTCTGGACACGTACCACTCTCAGAAGAATTGGGCAGAAAAATGTCAATGGCATTTGTTTTCCATTGGACAATGCAGTTCTGTCACAATCAGAATGCTCAGAAAAACGGCGGCAAATCCATTGACATTTCATTGAGGTTGGGGGAAAAAAGAAGAGGGGAAATAGTTCCGGCAACACTGAACCGGAAACATTTTGATTTTTCCCTTTCAAAATGACTTTTGGTTTAGCCTTTTTTAAAAAATAATTTTTGTATTATAGTCTATCATTAGACCCTAGGCAATCTGATTCATTTCTATTTTGACTTGTACATTCTGACTGACTTGAAGTGAAATTTTTTTTTTCAGAATTTCCATTTTGTGAAGAATTTTGAAATGTGCAGGTTTTGTTCCTAATCGGAATCTCAAAATCTTGCATGAAATGCAATTTCCATTCTCTGCACACTTCTAGCATCTAGCACAATGGGGATGTGATTTTTGGTTGCTTCTGTAGCACCAATGATAAATAACTGTTACCAGAACCTGCATTTAAAGCCTTATCTACTTGATGATTTCATTGGGGATTGATCCTGCTTTGAGCAGGGGATGGGACTAGATACCTCCTGAGGTCTCTTCTAATCCTGATATTCTATGATTCTATGACAATAGCCCTGGAAACAAATTCTTCCGACATCAGTCATTTTGTTGTGTCTTATGACTTACGCAATTGATTGCCACATGTTTTACAGACAAAAGTTCAAATTCTGATCTCTGCTGCTCTGGGGCAGATACGGACTAAATTCACTGACGTTAACAGGATTACACTAGATTTACACGGAGAACAAAATTTTGCGTGTAGGACCCACACTGACGTGTAGGACAGTGCAGAGCTGTGGACAGGTCTTATAGCACATGAATCAGAAATGATCGTACGGAAGGGGTACGGCTGGGGGAATGTAAGCATTTTGATCTGGGCATGTGCTGATTTTTTATTATTATTATTATTATTATTGAGACTTTTTTTAAAAGTTATACAAATCAAAAAAGACAATCCTAGACTTCAGGCCAGGTCATGCCTCCCTGAAATCTCCTTTGCTAGGGCTTTATCGGAAGGAGCAGGGGGTGGAAGCAGCTGGTACGAGTGAGTTGAGCACCCAAATCAAAAGCATGTGAGCAGATTTAAAAAAAAAATCAATCCTCCATCTGATGCAGAGGAAATCCCACTAATTATAAAGAAGGGGCTTATTTCCTGGAGTCACTCTGTTTGAAGTCATCGCAAATAGTAATTCTTAATTACTCTACTTTATGGAATATGGAACATCAACCTCTGAGTCCTCTGATGCAATGCCGGGGCTGGGCTTCGCAGGTTGGCTGTGATGCATGACATGTACCTGTTCGTTCAAATGAATGGCTTACCTGCTCTCCCATGAGCAGCAGGGAGGTATTCCAATCCGCTTTAAGAAGGGGATTGTAACAAAACAGTCCTTTGCCCGGGCAATCTCTCTGATGACTGTTTGGTATGTGTGTATTCACTGGGAGTCCCTCTTTGATTTAGCCACTGTCAGGAATCGGTTTTTTGAAACAGGATGTTGAAGATGCTAACCTCAAGCACAGAAAAGGGCCAGGCCCTTGAAAGGAAGGCTAGCCTTGTTGTTAAAGTGCTGGACTGGGCTTTGGGGCTCTGGGATCAATCTCTAGCCTGCCTACACATTTCCTGGGGAAGACCCTAATGCCCAAACCCACAAAGGGACTCGGGTGTTGCCATGCTGAAAATCACAGCCTGTAAGTTTTAGATGCCTTTGCCCCCCAGTGGAATCCACAAGCCCTGAGCTCAGTGCCCAGGCTCCCTATATAATGCATGGGGAGTGAGGGGGCTTCAGAATGGGAGCCCCAAAAGCCAGCATGCTACACCGGGCACTGCCTAAGCTAGCCAAGGGGAGCAGCTGAAGAGAGGGATGGTGCCCAAGCCCTGCTCCTCTCAGGGTGTTTGGCATCGAGCTCTGCTATATAACTCCACGGTATGCCCACATCCGGAATACTGCATGCAGATGTGGTCAGCCCATCTCTAAAAAGATACATTGGATTTGGAAAAGGTACAGAAAAGGGCGACAAGTATGATGAGGGGTATGGAACGGCTTCCATCCGAGGAGAGAACACCAGAGGGACTTTTCAGCTTGGAAAAGAGAGGTCCAAAGGGAGATGATATAGAGGTCTATGAAATCGTGACTGGTGTGGAGAAAGTAAATCAGGAAGTGTTATTTACTCCTTCTCCTGACACAGGAACTAAGGGTCACCCCATGAAATTAATAGGCAACAGGTTTAACACAAACAAAAGGAAGTACTTCTTCACCCAACGCACAGTCAACCTGTGGAACTCCTTGCCAGAGGATATTGTGAAGGCCAAGACTATAACAGGGTTCAAAAAAGAACTAGATACCTTCATGGAGGATAGATGCATCAATGGCTATTAGCCAGGACAGACAGAGATGGTGTCCCTAACCTCTGTTTACCAGAAGCTGGGAATGGGAGACAGATGATGGATCACTGATGATTCCCTTTTCTGTTCATTCCCCCTGGGACACCTGGAACTGTCCACTGTCAGAAGACAGATACTGGGCTAGATGGACCTTTGGTCTGACCCAGTATGGCCGCCGTTCTTATGTTTCTAACCCTCTCTTGAAGTCAGGCACCTAAGCCCTTTCGTGGATTTCAGCTGCAGGGATTTCAAAGGCATTTAGGAGCTTAACCACACATTGATATCAATAGGAGTTAGGCACCGAACCTGCGTAAGAGCTTTCAAATTTGTATCTGCGTGGTTAGGGGGCAAAATCGTTTAAAAATCTGGCCCTTGGTGTCTCTATGCTTCCCTCCACAGTTGATTAAAAAAAGGGAGAAGAGTCCTTCTTTCCCATGCTACCAATTCAGGCCCCGATCCAGCAAAGACCTGCACCAGGTACTGAGCATTACCCATGTGATTTCAATGGGACTATTCACAGTGCAGGAAGTTAACCACATGTGAAAGTCTCTCTAGGATCAGGGCCTGAGATTATAAGAATAACAGGCCACGGACACTCTGCATTTATCTATGTGTGTTTGTACAGAGACTAGCACAATGATTTGGGTTAGGGCCTCTGTTTGCCATATTAATAATAAAAGAGTCTTCCAGAGAAGAGTGGATGCTGAGTCTTTGTTTTTGGATGCATAGCGCCAACTCCAAGCATTCAGCTATTATGAGCCTGCCCCCAAGAAATCCTGAGATAGGCTTTCAAATCGTGAGAATTTTGAAAAATAAATAAATGTGAGGGTTCTTTTTACTTGCTTTCCGGTGCTGAATCCTTCACGGGTTGCATCTTCTTTGCAACCACAAGGGCTAGAAATTTACTTCTAAAAAACAACAGTCAGAAGCTGAGATTTTCACCTAAACACCTGACTCCAGGAGCTGGGACTTTAAGAGAAGCATCGGGGATCATAAAAGTTGGAAATATTGCTACAAACTGTCTTGGCTCATGAAGAAATGGGTCGCACAGGGCACCAAACATCAGCATTTTATCTAGTTTGCTCCTCTGGGTTTTCTTAGCTCCCACTATGAGTTTTCCCCAGAGCAAAGAACCTAATGCTGCTTCAGAAATAAAGGGGAGATTTGAATCTACATGCTGCTGCTTGAAATTCTGCACATGCCATTAAGCTTAAGGATTGTCCTAGGAATGTCTCTTTCAAGTCACGAGGCATTTCAGTCAGAAAACAAAACAAAAAGGGGAAAAAAAAAGTATCCTTCCTAAGAAACACATTGGGGGAAAACTGATCATCCCTGAACCAAGGGCTGGATTCATTCAGAAAAAACAAATGAACTCTTCCCAACTGTGGAATTGTAGGGCTGGATTTTTTAAAGGCATCTCAGGTTTTGCAAGAACAATCAATTGTTCAGGCCTCAATCAATGGCAGGCACAGTTCTGCAGGCATCTAGCTACAATCAGGTATTTGAGACATTAAAGAGCTGAGCTGGCATTTGGCAGCTCTGGGTTCAGATCCTGACTCTGCCGCAGGCTGCTTGTGACATGTTGGGCAAATCACAAGGATTTCCCCTGGTCTCACTTCTCCCTGTGTATAAAAACAAGGATGATGATAATACTTCCTTTCCTTCTGTCTAGACTATTTAGATTACAAGCTGTCTTTTAATATATATATGTACAGCACCTAACACAATAGGCCCCAACCTGATTTGGACATCTAGGCACTGCCGTAATAATAATTTAGGGCTCTAAAAGCCATCAGTTGTACCCACCACTGTGCTCACCCAATTGCACCCACAACTGATTATGGGCACAAAGTTGGAAGCCAGTTTAAAGAATTAGACTATCTAATTTTGTTTAATTGTTATTTTAGTCTTTCATACAAGGTACAAAATCCAGTGCAGGTAATTACATCCCATCTCCCTAAACTCCTCCAGCACTTGCAACTGATCATACTTTTCTGCATCACTTCCTGTTACTATGCACTGTTAAGCACCTGCCAGGTTCTCCCCCCCCCCCCCCCGAAACGAAAGCATTTCAGAGGCAGGTAAACTGTTTGCTCTGTAACTCTTACAAAGGGGCAGTCTGAGGCTTAATTAGTGATCCTGATTCTCTAATTGCCCTGTTCTTTGAGCAATCATTTACCCCAGTACAAGATAGGTGTACACACTGATCTGGTAGCAGCTTACATTCAGTTTGCATGCACTTTGCAATGGTGTAAAAGACTTAAGGGGAAGAGGAACCAAATCAGGCTAAGTGTTTGTAAAGTTCTTATAAGTTCTATTTTCAATAGAACTTAGGCCTAGCTTATGTGCTGATTTTTAACCCAGTATAACTATATAAAATAAGGAGGTGATTTTTTTAGACCACTACACCAGTATTCCTCTTCCCATAGTGGTTTGAGCAGTGGCCTGCTAAACCCAAGGTTGTCAGTTCAATCCTTGAGGGGGCCATTTAGGGAACTGAGGTAAAAATCTGTCTAAGGATTGGCCTGCTTTGAGTAGGGGGTTGGACTAGATGACTTCCTGAGGTCCCTTCCAACCCTGATATTCTATGAATAGCTGTATTGGTTTAAGCATTTGTATACCTATATAGCTGCAGACATGCTATGGGGGGGTTGCATTCCTTTAACTGTACTGGAATGGTTAAAGTGATACAGCTTGTGTGTATAAACAAAGTCAAAGTCATTTAACAATTAAGGCTAAAATTGTCAAAAGTGTCTTACAAGGGAAAAGAGAGGTTCCATGGAGAGGTAAAGTGAGGCACAGAAAGGGGAAAGTGACTTGCCTGAAGTCACACAGCAGGTCAGTGGCCGAGCTGGGGAAAAGATTTTAATAGCTCCCGAGCGAGACAGGGTGGGCGGAGGTCATATCTTTTATTCAACCAAACTCCCCTGGTGAAAGAGGCAAGCTTTCGAATGACTTAAGTTCCTGTAAGCCCTGAACACACTAGGGTGACCAGATGTCCCGATTTTATAGGGGCAGTCCTGATATTTGGGTTTTTCTCTTATATAGGCTCCTATTACCCTCCACCCTCTGTCCCGATTTTTCACCCTTGCTGTCTAGTCACCCTAGAACGCATAGAACTCCCAGCGCTGTCCATGGGCGCTCAGCCTGCAGAGGGTTTGACGTATTGGGCCTCTGCACTCTTGAGACTGTACAACCCCACACCCCCGTCCATCCCCACTGGGGAGTCTGGCGGGGCTTAATTTGTAATGAAAAAGGTGCTGGGGCTCAATTAATTTTTTACCTACATAACAGATGCAGCAAGCCTACAAATTTAGCAGTGGCATTTGGGCTGACTAAGCACATGCTAATGCTTCCCCAGCGTTCCTCCTCTCAAAGCAATTTGCAACAGTTTCAATGCGCGGCTGTGCCCATAATCCACCCTAACTGACAGGCGACCTGATCAGAGCTGCTTAAAGAAGGACCAGCACAAAGGAACACGCTGCCCCTCGCACAGAAGCCGGGCTGCTGGCACCGATAAGCTCACAGCATGTGGAATCACACTCAGCGGACATCAGCACAACCCAATGTGACACACAGGGCCACAAGACGGAATGCTAAGGGGCTGCAAGGGAAACGGGCTGGCTCTGAGCAGCATAGCTTCAGAGAAGATCCCCTCTTCCAGAATGGCCTGAAAACGGTCAGCACGTTCTCAGACGCAAGCCAAAACGGGCTGATCTCAAAAAGTTACTGTGGGCCAGGTCGCTGGGTGGTGTAAACGGGTGTAACTATGATGGTATCAGCAGTGCTCTGGGCTTTACAGCAGCTGTGGCTCTGGCCAGCTGTTTAGACAGGCAATGTGGTCTAGCAGACAGACTTACAGGAGTGAAAGGCAGGTTTTAATCCCAGGATCCGCCATGAGTCTTGAGCAAGTGCAGTCCCCTCTCCGTGCCTCAGTTTCCCCATCTGTAAAATTAGAGTAATAATGGTGCTGTACCTCAGAGAATGGTTGTACAGTTTTATTACTTTATAGGTATGAAACACTTCTCATTTGCATTAGATTTATACTGGCAGCTCCATTGACTTCAATGGAGTTAGTCCTAATTTACATTGGTGTGAATGAAATCAGAATCCAGTAGCATAAATATAAAAAAATACTAAGAAGTAAGGAGACTGACTCCCATCTCACACCAGTGTAAATCCAGAGAGGCTCCATTTAAGAAAACGCCTTTACACTGATATGAAACCAATTTAAGTGAGAGGAGAATCAAACCCTGATATTTGGAAACCAGACTGAAAAAATCTCACCAGGAGAGGTTTCTCTAGATTTCAAGCACTTAAATTTCCAAAAGAACTGCAGTCACTCCAGTTAGCAGGTCCAGGTAAAGACTACGGAGATGCAAAGGATTCATCTTGACTTGCTGACTCATGTAAAAACTACAAACTGCCTTATCTTCATTAGGTTTTTACCTCGTTAGTTATCATGCGTCAGCCTATGGGCCTGATGCACTGTTGCCTTGTGCCTTGCACACTTCATTTGCACCAGTGCAAAGTGAGCACAATAAGCTATTGAATGAGAATGGGCAACGTTCCACTTGTGCTCTCATCTACCCCAAAGCAAAGGTGCAGGGCAACATAACGAATCACGCTCGGCATTTAAAGTCAAAGGAACTTTTTCAAGCCAGGGTCATCAGAGCCACTCAAATTTTCCAGCTCTCTGCAAAAAATCAGTTTGCCCTTCCCTTGAGTGAGCACATTGCTCTGGTTCAAAGTCCCTTTACACCTTGCCCTGTGCTGTTTGCAGACAAGCTCCAGCTGAGTCCAGGGCCACGTCACTCCACCCAGTTTGGCTCAGGGAGCTATCCCCAGTGGATTGGCATCCAGAAAAAGAATTGAATCCATCCTCCATTAACTTATCTCTATTTGCCAAAATGGTCAAGGATGCAACCCCATGCTCCAAGTTTCCCTAAACCTGGGCTTGCCAGAAGCATCTGGCACTGGCCACCGTCGGAGACAGGATACTGGGCTAGATGGACCATTGGGCTGACACAACATGGTTGATCTTATGTTCTTATGAAGGATGGACTTGTGGGTCAGGCACTCCTTTAGGACCTTGGAGAACTGGGTTCCAATTCCCAGACTTAGCCCAAGTTTCCCTTATTTGTCTTTGGCAAGTCACTTAGAGGGTCAGTACTCCAGGGCTTTGATGGGGTGCGAGCTGAAGAAGAAAAAATCCTGAGGCCTTTCGCTGAAGCTGATGAGCAGAATATGGATCACTCTCTTTCTAATGGACCAGCAGCTTTTTTCTGTCTGTGTGGAACTTAGAGGGAGGAGGCTAACGGCCTGTGGATTATATAACAATCCAAGATCGACCTGAAACAAACCACCACTGGAATCTAGAAGAGGTTCAAAACTGCACCGAACTCAAGACCACCTCTAATACCACTTTGCCTTTTCTCTAAACACCTGCAGAGCCAAGGATGGTTTCGCACATGAATAAATTCATCCGCTGTGAGGGAAATCTCCCCATTTTGCAGGTGGGGAAAACTGAGCTAGGGAGAAAGAAAATTATTGACACACAAGAGGCTTTTTGTAACAGGGCACATTTTGTAATGCAATCCACCTCAACTCACCTACAGCACAGCTGGGAGGAGAACTACCTCTCATGACTCCAAGATCACTAATTAGGTAGACAGATCTGGTTAGATCCCAGCTAAAAGCCAGAGGGGTGTGGAAAAATCAGAGAACCACTGGACTAGACTAGACCATCCTACTGCTCAAGATGGGTCGATTGATCTCACTATAAAGTCACACTAAAAATTTTTTTAAAATATATTGAAAATTAAAACTATTCCCAAATGTAACAGTGATCTGGAATGGGGGTCTGTGACATTAGAGATTCAAAGATCCAGATCCCCAAAGGTATTTAGGTGCTTCACTACCCTTAGGGAGTGCCCAGAGGGAAAAAAAAAAAAAAAAAACACTATCCCAAGATCCTTGCCTAGCTGACTGGGAGGAAAGTTTCTTCCCAACCCCAAATCTGGTGGTTAGACCGTGGGCACATGAGCAAGACATCAACCAAGCATCAAGAAATAGGATGGACCCATCAGCAAGAGAGCACCTAACAATGACAACGATATCCCAGGACAAGCAAACTGTTCAAGGCTGTTTATTGTGCAGGTCATTCTATGGTAACAAATGACAGACATTTTGCCATGAGTCCCCATCAGTCAAAACGAATCCAGAGTCAGCACCAGACAGCAGGATTCTTCCCACAGTCCCTGACTGAGACAGGCCACCCTGAGTTGGGGGCAGCATTTCAGCACAGGCGTAAATCCCAGGGACATCTATGAGACTTAAGCACCTGTGTAAAGTTAAGCAGGTGCTTAAGTGCTATCCTGATCTGAGGCTGAAGCAAGGGCTGAGACAGGATTTGGGGCAATTTAGTAGTGGCGGGGTGGAAGGAAATTGGTCAAGATCCCATCTCAGCCACTGCAGAGAGTGGAAGGCAGAAAGTTTACAAGAGTGCCCCCCCCTTTTTTTTTTGGTACAGATGAAGGGGTGAAAAAAGGGCAAAGAGAAGAGAAATGCAGAAGACCAGGGCCCTGCTGGCGACATGGCTGCTCTAAAACTAGGATCTCATTGAGACTCCCAGAACAAACAGCTCCTCGCAAACAGACCAGGGCCCGTTTGTCAGTTTCGCTTCATTATTTGCAGTTTGTACACAGCGGTCATTAGGGATTCATTCGGTTTCCTTAGCAGCAGGCATTAGTCTAGCTTTTCTCTCCTCTCCCTCGCTCTCTCGCTCCCTTTATTTTTAGTGTCTTATTTACAGTTTGACAGAGTAACAGTATCCCTTGCAAAGTACTCCGGCAGCTTTAATCGGGGGAATAATGGGGCCTGTCTGGAGATGAATAGAGTTTAGGGGACAGATTGTTCCACACTCACGCGGTGGGGGTAATTTATTTATGTGCGCACATGTCAGCGGGAGAAAGGGATGGAGGGATCAATATGCAGCGGGGACACTGACAGAGCTGAATGGCTGTAGAGAAGGGAGAATTGAGTCAAATGCCCAACTCCCTCCCCTCCTCCCCTTGTCAACTGACCTCCCTTGGCCATGAACTTGAGGGGAGGCAAAGACCCATTCCCAGGCCCTCTGGGCGTCACGGGGGCCAAGTTCGGGCTAGTCTGTTGGGAGGCAGGCCTCAGGATCCAGATGGGTCTAGTGGCAGCCGTCACCCCTCCCCAGCCGTTCCCCGCATAGTGACAGCACAGGGAGCGTGTCACATAGCAACCGTACAGTAGCAGGAGCGCAGCAGGGGTCTGGGAAGAGAGGCAGAGCCCTAAGAAAAATACAGGATGGGCCCAGACAATGGCGGCCTCTCATATCATAAATTACACAGCAGCTACAGTGCGGCACTCTGCCCCCACTCCCTGGATTCTGGCTGGCACCAAAGGCAGGAGGGCCGGGCGCTCGGATGTTGGTGGCATGAATGTTTTCCAAAGAGAAATGCTTCTTTCTTTCCCCTACTCTCTTTTCCCACCAACCAGCCCCCACCTTCCTTGGCATGAGTGGGGGCAGCGGATCCTTTCCGCTCACACATTTTTTCCTCCTATCAGCTCGGTCGGCATCGCATCTCTCTGTTGTTGCACCCTAGTGAAAAAAGAGCCCCCCTCAAGTGCCCGGGATCTCTCCAGCCATCCAGTGCAGGTATCATTTGGAAGGGTCATGGTGGACCCCAGAAGGTCCTAGGTCAGGCTCAGGGAGCCCCATTGTGCTAGATGCTGTACAAACACTAGGGAGAGTAGGCCTGTCCTGTATCCCTCGTACGCCAATCATTTAAGACAAACAACGGGGGGGGGGGTCAAGATGGAGCAGGGGACCATAGTTACAGAGTCTTGCTATGTGCACCTCAAGCCATCCTGTAGTAGCTTCTGCTCTCTCGCTCACTTTCCCCTCCCCCAGCAGATCCCCCCCAGCATCCTTCCATCCATAGCATCTACCGTTCCATCCCTCAGTCCATGACATGCATCCACAAGACCTAGCCAACCGCAGCGTCTCTCTTTCATACTTTTAAGGTTCCTGGCATTGGGACATCCCAACATTGAACAACTGAAGGTGGATAATGGTGTCCCAGGAAGGAGCTAACTTTCTTGCATTTCCCACATTCCCAACTTATTTTTTCCCTCTTGTACTTCTCTCTTCTTTTATTCAGTGTGGGGAAACGCCTTGAACAAGAGAAAAGCCTTCTAAGAGGGGTGTTCTGGTGTAACCAACCCTCCAAGGGCCTTGTAGATTAGGACTTTGAATTCAAGCTAGAAATGAATAAAGGACCTCGTGCCTCCATCGTTGGCTTCCCAGCTGATATCTCATCAAATTTAATCTTTTCACCACTGTCAAAGCTCTGCCTTCCCAGTCAATCTCTGCATCGCTACCCCTCACCTTTGTCCCAGCAATGCTCTCAACCTCATCTGCCCATTAGTTAGATTTTCATACTGTCACCTTCCTGGCTTGTTTCACACAACCTTGTAAGCATGGTATGACTCCCCCACCCCCGAGCTCATCCACAAGGTCCCCTAGTAGGGAGAGGCGAAATTTTTCCATCAGAACGGTTTATGGAAGGAAAATTGGGTTTTGACTGACAGCATCTGCTTCCCATAGGAAGTCTTGTTTCTCATCAAAATCTTTCTGCCGAACACCAGATTTGGGCTAAAGACCAAAACCTCTCTCTGTTATTGGCCAAAATCTTTAGACTTTGAGTTCTTAGCTGAAATCTTGTTGGTTTTCAGCGGAAATCTTTCGGCTTTTGAATTTCTGGGATGGAAACTTTTGGGTTTCAAGTGTCTAGCTGAAAACTCAACAATTTCCATGGAACATTTTGGAGCATTTGTTGAAAATTTCTGGTGGGGGGGGGGGGAGCGGGGGAGGGAGGGGTGTTAAAAAAAGGATTTTCAATCAGTTCTATCCCCTCCACCATCCACATTCAAGTCCCTCTTGAAGATCCACCTCTATCCCACCGCCCATGGTGAATCAAGTTGACTTGGATCTAAACTGCCCATCTTTCCCCTTCCCCCAACTTCCTGTCCCTCTTCCGACTGTGAGCCCCTCGAGAGCACCAAGCATGCACTGAGTAAGTATATAATATTTGCAGGCACAATACACACTGATGCTCAATAAATAACACTCACACCAGGACAGAAATTCATGGCATGGTCAACATTCAGACTCAGCTAAACCCTGGATCCCCTGATGGCAGAAACACTTTAGTCAGTAACTAAACCGCAGCCCTTCAGTGATGCCTTGGGGGGGGTGGATTCCCAAAACCCATACTTAGGGAAATGCAGGCTAAAAAGAGGCATCTCACATCACAAACAAAGTGCAAGACAACACTCTGGCCAACTATTTGCCAAAGTAAATTCCAGAGCCAAAGAGCTTTTTGTGAGAACACCTGGTCCTCACAATTTCCTTCCCGAGGACCCCCTTACTCTCCTCCACCCACACTTTTTGGACAACCTCGTTAGTACATCGAGAACACCCCAGAAGACATGCAGTGACTCAGCGGGTTCATACAATGCACAGACATTTCTGCAGCGGTCCCCACTGCTCTCCCCTCCCTCTGCTTGGAGCTTTGGAATGAACACCGAACCACTGAGCAATCTGAAAAAATGACAGCATCACCTTAATGCTGATCTCAAACCATTACAGCTCCACCCACTTCATTGAAAAAATGCCTGATGCAAACCGGCGTAAGCTAGAGGAGAATCAGTAGACATGATCGAAAAATGCCAAGGACATTTTTTTGCATGGAATTTTAAAAAAGAAAAAAAATTGTTTCATTTTTTGCCATTTCCAGTGTAAAACTTTCAGTTATTCAGAAAGGAAAGGGGGGAAAAGGGAAAGAAACTGAAGCACGTTTGGTTTGCAAAACCTGTTTTCAGGATACATTTTTGGTTTGTAAAACAAAAAGTTTTTACCAAAAACACTTCTTGACCCATTTGTCAACTAAAAACTGTAAAATTTCAACCAAAAAGTGAAACATTTTTCTCTATTGGTCAAAAGGCCTTTCCCGCCCTCCTTCCCTTTCCTTGAACATTTTTTGTTAAAAATATTTCCACCAGCTCTAAAAATCAAGCATTGGCTTCAGTGGAATCACTCGGCTCTCACTGGTATCAGTCTGAGGAAAGGGTATATTGCTTACATCATTTAAAAGGCACCACTCAAATGCCCTTTCTTTTTATTTTAAATTCAGTGTTGTGCCTGCAGTCTGAGTTTCCTGGATTTGAACGGGCCCATTTTGGTAGCAAATCACCAGTGACCATGAGTGAAAGACGGACTAGTAGTTAGAGCAGTCAAGCAAGACTTAGGCAACCAAGGTTTAATGCCCTCCTCTGCACAGATTCCCCAGATGATCTTGAGCAAGTCACTTAGGGTTTGTCTACACGTAAGAGTGCCTTAATCCAAACTGGATTAAGTTTTTCTCTCAAGCATTTATTCTGAATTGAGTGTGTCCACACCCGGTGTTATTCTGGAAGAGCTAGTCTGCTTTTAAATTCACTCCCCATTCTGGAATAACGTGCATGTGTAGACAAGCCCCACCAGGGTTGACAGGTGTTGTGAGGTGCTCGGATATTACAGTAGTAAGTACCTAGGATGGATAGAGGAATAAGGAAGCTCTTAAGGACAAGCTGAGAGTACTACTCTCCAACAACCAAAGCCAGAGGGAAGCCATGGTCAGAATATTAACCAGTTCAGGGCACTGCTGAAGGGGGACAGCGGTCTTGGCAGGAAAACGATTACCAATAAGGATGTGTGGCACTTGTAGGGAACCTTTCATCTGCAAGTCTGACGGTGCTTTACAAAGGCAGGCAAGTATCGCTGTGCCCATTTTACAAACAGGGAAGCTGAAGTAACTTCCCCAAGGTCCCATGGCAATTCGGGGTCAGTGCCAGGCCTAGACCACCACTCTCCGGTTGGCACAAATTGGGCTCTGGTTACACAGCCACACAACAGCCACTCTGGAGAAGAATTTTTTGTTGGTTTTAACCCACTTACCCACCACATTTTGCCTCTAAAAAAAGGAGGGAGGGAAATAACAGGCAAAACCAAACACTGAAAGTTTTTCATTGTTGAACTTTGTAAAAATATTGGGGGGGGGCTTTTTTCAACCAAAAACTGGTTGCAAAATTTCAAAGAGCTAGTGCTAGTTTTTAACTAGTTTGGCATTATTTCCACCCAAAAAACTGCCTTGGCATTTCCCAAAAGTGCTCAGGGCCAGAATTCCAAATGTTCAGCACCCACCACTGGGACCCAATTTTTCAAAACAGCGCAACACCCAGCACGCCGAGCTCTTCTGCAAACCTTGGCCAAACTCAGTGCAAACCAGCAACACAGCCGAGAATGTTACCCAGGTCTCCTGGGTCCTGCTCCTCAGCCATAAGAGCAAGAGATATCCCTGGAGCAATGCTCCCCCCATAGGCATACACACACACCTCGAGGGCAGCTAAGTCAATTAGTGAGCAGTTGTTATTGTACTGACAACAAGCCAAAAGGTAAGACATTTGGAAGAAGTGTTCCCTAGTGATAAGAACATAAAGACTAATGAGAAGCAGAAGAGCGAAGGATCTATTCCACCTCTCTGACTCTGGCCTGTAGATTGTGCCTGGCCTGTAGATTGTGCCACTTGTAGCACAGACTTATAGCTTCAGATCCTTTTACACCTCTCTGGAAGGTGATTTGCTCAGGAATAGAAGGGAGTGTTTTGGTCCCAATGTTGCACTCTCATGCAAAAATGGAGCTATGGGATTTGATAGTTTAAGACTCAAACCAGGACAGCTGATGGCACAAAACTGGGGAAAAAAAATCTCCCAGCATGTACATGAGAGATTCTTCCCCTTATTCCCATATGCTGGATATTGCACCATTCAGTCCTCTGCTCACTCCCAGATGGTACATGAGTGTGTGTATAAATGCACACATTATAATAATATATGGAGATATACCTATCTCACAGAGCTGGAAGGGACCTTAAGAGGTCATTGAGTCCAGCTTGCTGCCTTCACCAAGGGGACCAAGTACTGATTTTGCCCCAGATCCCTAAGTAGCCCCCCTCAAAGATTGAACTCACAACCCTGGGTTTAGCAGGCTAATACTCAAACCACTGAGCTATCCCTCCCCCCATTACAACTGCTTCTCCCAGATGCTGCCTTTGGCTCCCCAGGTCGAAGAGAAGAACCGATTTGCTAGCTGCTTGAGGAGAGGAGAGCTGAATAATGCCCTGTACGGTACTAGCCACAGAGTCCAGCATATTAAACCCAGCTCTCATCCAGAGCGCCACCCGGCACACAAAAAGGCAGCCTCTGACTTCAGCTGGAACAAGACTGTGAAAGGAGAGGGGAAGGAAGCGCAGAGGGGGATAAATCAAGCTAATTGAGCCCTCCTCGCTGTGTTTACATGAAGCCACTTTGTGGAGAAGAAGAGTCTGTGTTGTTCTAGTCATCCCCGTTCACCCTGCAAAACACCGTGTGCCCTCGACTCTCAGACATCCACAGGAATTGAGGTGCCAGACTGGATGGGGCCCATGGGTCCATCTTGCCCACTAACCTGGCTCTGACAGTAGCAGGTGCCAGCACTTCAGAGGAGAACTGCAGTGTGGCCCACTGGGCAGGTCTCTGAACTACTACTCAGGAGACCTGGGTTCTACTCCCCATGGTCATGTTCTGAGATCTTAGATGAGACACTTGCCCTCTGTTTCTCTTCCACTTTGCCTGTCCAGCTTGTAGCCCCTTCAGGCAGGGCCAGTCTTGCACAATGGGACCATGATTGTACCTAAATTCTCTTGTTGCTGATGTAATAGAAAAATTAAGCCAGCAGCTATGGAATAACCTGCCTCCTAGTGAGAGGTTGTTTTACTCCCTGAAGAAAGAAGATTTATAATCCCTTCCCAAATGCTGGGGGCTTTTTTAAGTCATCTTGTTGTGACTCCGTATAGTCTGGTTACCCAGATAAACACCTAGTTTTTGATTGTTTGTTTAATCCTGCTACGCTCTTGGCCTCAGTTACATCATGTGGCAATGAGTTCTACAGGCTAATGGTGCACTGGGTGAAAAGTCAGCCTTCAGCAGGCATACCTGAGCAGGACTAATATCCATCCTAGGCCTTTCCAATTGGGGTCAAACGGGAATTAGGATTCATGGGAAAAATCTCAGCTTTCCTTTATAATAGACATTTGGTTTCTCCAAGTACCTACATAAGAAGATTTTTGATAGAAGAGGGCTCTTTGCCTGCCAAAGTTAAAGGCATAAAAAAGCCAATGGCTGGAAACAGAAGTTAAAGTAAATACCTGCTAGAAATAAGGGGCAGACTATTAACAGTGATGGCAATTAACCATTGGAACAGTTTCCCAGAGGACATGGTAGATTCTCCGTCGTTTGAAATCTTTACATCTATCTACTTTGGGCATCTTTTCAAAAACACCATGCTCTGGCTAGTCTTGCTTGACTAACAATCCTTTACCCTTCTAGAACTAAAGCCCCCTGAGATGTTACTATGATCACCTCACAGATGGGGAAACCAAGGCACAGATCAGCAAAGTGAAGTCACACCCAGGGCACAGAGAATGTCTGTAGCAAAGCCAGGAAAAGAACCTTTCCTTCCTTACACCAAGTCCTCTGCATTAAACACAAGGCCATGCTTTCTCTCCAGATACTATGAAACCGTCTGGGTCAGATGATTTTCTTCTCTCCAATACCAAGTAACTTACTGCTCTGTTAGTAGAGAGAGCTGGACAGCTCCTCGGCTGATCTAAATTGGCATAGCTCCAGTGAAGTCAATGGAGTTGTGTTGATTTGCAACATAAGAACATATGAATGGCCAGAATGGGTCAGACCAAAGGTCCATCTAGCCCAGTATCCTGTCTTCCGACAGTGACCAATGCCAGGTGCCCCAGAGGGAATGAACAGAACACAGAATCAAGCTGCCCATTCCCAGGTTCTGGCAAACAGAGGCTAGGGACATCATCCCTGCCCATCCTGGCTAATAGCCATTGATGGACCTGTCCTCCTTGAACTTATCTAGTTCTTTTTTGAACCCTGTTATAGTCTTGGCCTTCATAACATCCTCTGGCAAGGAGTTCCATAGGTTGACAGTGTGTTGTGTGAAGAAATACTTCCCTTTTGTTTGTTTTAAACCTGCTGCCTAGTCATTTTGTTGGGTGACCCCTAGTTCTTGTGTTAGGAGAAGGAGTAAATAACACTTCCTGATTTACCTTCTCCACACCAGTTATGATTTTATTGACCTCTCTCATATCCCCCCTTGGTCATCTCTTTTCCAAGCCAAAAAGTCCCAATCTTATTTATTTCTCCTCATATGGAAGCTGTTCTATACTCTTAATCATTTTTTAAACAACTGAGGATTTGGCTCTGTATCTATGTGATAGCTCTTCTCCTATGTCTAAACCTATGCAATGAGAAACCCAGAATAAGATTGAGACTGTCTCTCATTATGTGTGTGTGTGATGGCTGCTGTCTTGGCCAACGCACCAGGTTTTAAACTGGGGACCTCCAGAGCTAAAAACATGATCGACTTGAACTTGCGCTAAAGAGCCAACTCTCTTCGGGGGGGTGACTGAAATAGCTCATAACCTCTGTGGATTGGTACAAAGGGGGACCTAGAACACAGTCACCAGCGGGTTACCTGCCTCCAGCACCAAACATAAATACCCCAGCTGAGATCAGGGCCCCATTAGATGCTACCCGAATTCTAATAAAATAAATAATTTTGAACTGACGCCAAGACATCAGTCTCAAAGGTCTTTCACATTCCCAGATGCTGTCACCCTAACAATGAGATATTGTCACCTGTTCCACCGGTGAATTGCGCAGGGTCGGGGTGAACTCATTGCCATGAGATATCATTGAGGCTAAGAGCTTGGCATCTGAAAGCAGGGTGGTTTAGGGCAGTGATTGTTCAGTGGCAAACAGGTCAGACTAAGCACGGTCATCCAGTCAACCTCAAAGCTCAGATACACGAGAACGTACGCAGACATTTTTTTAAAAGTTCCCCTTTTAACTGGTAGAATCACCAGCTTCGCACTAAATTTGTACACTTCCATTTCCTAGGCTGAGGTGCATTGGCAGAGCTCCAAAGATGAGGAGTTGGGCCCCGTGCATCTCTCCATCCCAATAAGATAGGAAAGAGATGACAATTGACAGAGAGCATTTGAGTGAGATAGACTTGGGGGTGGGGGGGAACCACACACAGGCTCCTCAGGGTACAATGACAGTCTATTCTCCCCCTCACAAGGGCTAATCCTCTTCAGTTTTAATTGGCATTTGGGCTAAGCTGATTTAAGCCTCTTCACCTTGGCTTGTTTCTTCTTTCTTTCCCTTTTTTTTTGGCCCAAATAACACTGCTGCCGCCAAGTCCCCAGCACACTGACATCTTTGTGTGAGAGAGAGAAAAGAGGAAAGAAGGAGGGAGGGGGGCTGGGGAGGGAAAAACCGAGCTGAACCAACTCTAAAACAATGAAGAGTTTGTGAATCAAGCGAGGCCGCTGGCACAGAACCTGCTTCAGCTGTGCTTCATTAATAAAAGCACTGTCTGTGGGTCAGATCCAGACTTCAGTCCGTTCCCATCTCCCTTTCCCTTCCCATCCCAACCTTTCTCAGAGGTCAAACTTTGAAGAGCCTGTCAGCTGAAGGACAATCCACTACTGTGGGAAGCCTTTCCACTGTCACCCGCAGATTTAATTTCTTTTGGGCTGGAAACACCTGCTCCAGTATATCCTAGCACCCGCTCCTGCCTTGAACCATTCTCCTGTCACTCTATTGCGCTCCTGGCTTGCATATCTATCTATCGCACCACCCGCCATATCACTTGATCACCACTTGTCCGTAGCGATCTATTGCTTTGTGTGCTTAACAATCTATAGATCATTTTGCAGTCAGGTGCATGTCTCAAATATCTATTCTGTTCCACGCCTGGTCTAACTCGGAAGTCATTTATATGGCACTCCATCCGTATCGATGGAGATACCTCTCGGTAGCTCCTCTTTGCCATGGAAACCTTTGGGCCTGATTTTCCTTTATTTACGAAGGCCACTCTGGCAATGCAAGTTACATGAGCTTTGTGGCCCCTTTATGCTGCCAGTGCTGTGGGGTAAGTGAGAATTAGGCCCCTTTATTTCTTCAGAAAGCAAAAGAGGGATTATTTCTGTACGCAACTGTGGCTGTCAGACACACGGACAATAGACAGACAGGTAGATGCCAAGTCTCCCAATTTGAGAGTCATTCTATTCTGAGGTTTTTCTTAAAGCTCCTGGAGTCATGTTATTTTGAAAGAATCTTAGCTATTCAAATTCCTCCACTTACCCGGAGATTCCAAGTGAACTTTCACAGGACCTAAAGACCAACGATTCACCATCCAGAGAGAAGGTGGCATATGCAGAACATCAAATATCACCCAGGCTAGGCCCTAAGAGAGAAAGAAAGGAAACCCTTTTTGTGTTAAACAGTAATAGACTCCATGGCTGGATAATCCACAAGCAACAGAGAGATTGTTAGGAGGAGAATCCAGGAGACCTTCCTGCTTTTTCCAGCAGGAACTGGGACAGGAAGATAGAGGACGGTTTGTGAATGGGCCTTTCCCCTGCATTACTTCCTTTGTGGCGGTTTCCAGAATTGAGCCCTGGTAGAAAATATCATGCAGGTTTTCAGTGGAAAAACTCACAAGCAGAGCTGGGTGAAGGAGAGAGAAACCCATTCCCCAGAATAGTCAATTCTGTCTGTCTATGCCAGAGGTTCTCAGACTTGTACTGGTGACCCCTTTCACACAGCAAGCTCTGAGAGCGACCCCCCCATATGCATTAAAAACACTTGTTTATATATTTAACACCATTATAAATGCTGGAAGCAAAGTGGGGTGTGGGGTGCAGGGTGACAGCTTGCGACTGCCCATGTAATAACCTCGCAACCCCCAGTTTGAGAACCTCTGGTCTTTGCAATCATTTGGGATGTGAAAGACCACGGTTTAAAGCTCTGATTTGGACCAGGGATTTGATCCCAGATCTGACTCCGATTTCAATCTGAAATTCCATCCTGGACCTGAGAGGTCTTGCCTGACAAAGGTTGTTGCCTGAAATCGGTACATTTCCAGGAAAAACTGGTCTCAGCAAGTTGACATTTTCCAGTGAAAAATGGTTTTACTTGCAAACTCACTAGCTTGTTTTGGCTTGAGTGGATACAGTGACTTGGATTTTCATTTATGTTAAGATCTACCGCCACTGTTTGGGCAGCATAAAAAAAGCCCTAAAATGGACGTCACTGACAGTCACACTCACTTTCAGGCTGCTTTGCACTGCCAACAGGATGCAGAGACCTTAGCGTAAATAAGAAACAGACCCAAAATATTTCATTTAAGTCATGAGAGAGGGGGAAAGAACCTAACACGGACTTTGGCCCATGGGCCTGATTCTCCATTGTAGTTTGTGCAGCCATTTACAACAGTGCAAAATGGGAATCAGACACTACTAAGCCATTTTACACCATCTTTGGTTTGGTGTCAAGCACTGCACAAAGAATTTAGTTGCTTGGCTAATGTTATGAGGCCTTGCAGCTCATCTGCAAACAGTTTGTGGCATTTCAGTATCAGCTGTTTTGCTTGGATGTACAGGCCCAAGCATTTTGATGCTACACTGAAGGGCACTGCAGAAAAATGTTAAGCTTGATAGAAACGATGCCACATGACCAGCTTTCTGACTGCATAGCTATAATGGTTAGAACAGACTTTCAGATGCAAATACTCACAATTACACTCTTGCCAACTCCAAAAAAATCATGAGTCATTGCTTTTGTTTTTTTGAGGCTTGAAGACGGACTTAAAAATCATCAGATTTAAAAAATAATACGTGGGGGTTCCTTATTTTCCTTCTGGTTTTTGTGCTTTTCTCTGTAACCAGAGGGACTAGAAATTCTTTTTTTAAAAAAACAAGAAGTTCAGATTCTTTCATGATCACATGACTCCAGGAGCAGGAGCTTAAGAAAGAAAAAAACCCCAGCAAATGTTGCAAGACTTGCAATAGAAGTCCCCAGAGTTGGCAACAACTGGGATTATGCATTGGAAATTCATCATCCACAACTATTCAACAGATAAAACAGGCTGTCACTCTGGAACAGGGGTTCTCAAACTGGGGGTTAGAACCCTCAAGGGGGTCACAAGGTGATTACATGGGGGGTCACGAGCTGTCAACCTCCACCCCAAGACCTGCTTTGCCTCCAGCATTTATAATGGTGTTAAATATAGGGGAAAAAAGTGTTTTTAATTTATATGGAGAAGGGGTCACACTCAGAGGCTTGCTATGTGAAAGGGGTCACTAGTAAAAAAGTTTGAGAGCCGCTGCTCTGGAAGCATAGCAGGGCATTAATGAGGCTCTCTCATGAACAGGAATCAAGCTGCCTGGCTGGAATTTTCAGAAGGGATCTACAACTACAACCAGGGTCAAAGAGCTCAGTTCCCATGCAGTGAGTGAGCAGATTTTCAAAAGCACTCAGCACACTGGAGCCCCCGTGGGTGTCAAGGGCTTGAAAATCTGGCCTCATTTATCTTTCCCTGTCCCTCCCCAATCACTGTCATTTGGGAGAGGCTGAGGATAATTTCACTAACACCCCACTGAGGAAATGAATTTTAGAGATGCGGATCACAAGGCACGTGAGAGCTGGTGAGGACAAAGCAACCAGTTGCATGGTTCTAGCTCTGGAATGAACTTCCAGGGTAGATTAGATGAATCTGGAGTCTGGCTTCCTTTAGGAAACACGGCAAAAACCTCCCTGCTTGATCAACCTGTTGTACTGGAACCAGAACGACATTCACAGCATCAGCTGCTTCCTTTTCTCCTTCCCCACCAAGAACCAAAATGCTACTCCAAAGCAGATCTTTCTATCACCTGACAAGGGAGAAGAACCAGAGACTCCATCAAGCCCACTAAGCATGTAGTCACAACTGATCTGTTTTACAGGGATGTTGTCTGGCAATAGGTGTAGTTCAAAACCCCAAAACCACCAGCTGATAGTGCCGATAATTCTCCTTCCACCAACAAGTAAACGCAGCCTACCACCATTAGCAACACAGCCATTCTCCCATCATCTTCCCAGCTTTGCAGGGCCTCGTCTCTGTAATAGGAAGGGACCCAGGAATGGGGATCGGAATGGGTTTGCCCTGGCAGCTGGTTATGCCTAGTGCATCCTCCTTTATTTAATGTTGTTTCATTCCGGAAAGGGTCTGGTTTCCCTTACAGCAAATCACTGGCCACGTCATAGTAAAATATTCGGCCAGAACCTTGACTGCAGTCAACGAGACGGCTACGGTGACTTCAGCAGAGTCACACTCATTTACACCATCCAGGTCATAGCATTTGGGACCATTATGGTGTCACTTTTATGAAAGGCTTAATTTGCTTATAGTGTGAGCCAACTCCAGGTACCTGTCCTGTCTTTCATCCATAGCTGTTCAAGTGCTTCATGTTTAGTTTAGCTTCCCAGCACCTGAGGTTTTACTAGATCGGCTTTCCAGATGGGGAAATAGAAGACTTTTGGATCTGACCGTGACCCCTTTCTTCGTGTTAAAGCCAGGAGTAATTCCTACAAAATCAAAGGGGAAGTACGTGGCTCACGCTTCGTTCTGTCAGGATCGGATTATGGTCACACTGCTATGCTGTAACAGAACCCAGGAGTCTAGATGGCTAGTCCTGCCACGCTCTAACCATTAGGAAACACTACCAAAGAGCTTGCAGCGCTCTGCATACAAGCGGGAGGGAAATCTCCCTGCAGTGACTAAAGAGTCTTACACATTTTTGCAAGCTTAAGGCAAATAATTTCCCCTTTCTTGGATAAGCAAGTTGGCAGTCAACGACAGACACACAGCTACTTGCCCTTTATAACTTGGGCTAAAGATAGTTCCACGGGGAATTTGGACCGAATTCTCTTTTACACGAAGGCCTCTTTATGCCACTCTGCTAGTGTAAAAGGGCCTTCAACTGTAATTTACGTCTACTTCAGAGCCCCTCTTCATGGCCACAGCAGTATAAAGAGGTGAAAAAATCAGGCTCACTTTGATTATTTTTATTGTCGTAGCACTCAGAGGCCTCATTGTGGTAGGCGTTGTCCATGCACATAACAAAATGGTGGCCACTTGCCCCAAAGAGCTTACAGTCGGTGATAAGGGATGCGAGGCACAAATAGTAAAGGGAGGGGCTCAGCACAAGGGATCAGGGAGGCAACTGGGTTTTTATTTTAAAGCTCTCTCTGGGTAGGGACGGGAGCCATTTTTGTTCTGTGTTCGTACAGCACCTAGCGTAATGGAGTCCTCTAGTCCATGCCTGGGGCGTCTTGGCTCGATAGTAAAACAAATAAATCAATAATAAAAGCTTTACCAAACCCCTAATGAGAATGTTTCCTTTCTTCACACAGGGTCCAAAGAGAGGGATTCACATCATGATGCCAATCTTGCCCAGCAGCATTAGGAACCCAAACCCAGCTGCATTGTGCTATGCCACAAGAACAACAGGGAACTAGACTAGAAATAGGGAATTAAATTGGAATTGGGCCTGAGTCGTGCAAAACACATGCTGAACTTTAAGCCCCAGCCTGTTTGCCAGAAGTAGGGTGACCAGACAGCAAATGTGAAAAGTCGGGACAGGGGCTGGCGGGGTAATAGGAGCCTATATAAGAAAAAGACCCTAAAATCGGGGCTGTCCCTACAAAATCGGGACACCTGGTCACCCTAGCCAGAAGCTGGGAATAGGCAACAAGGAATGGATCACATGATGATTACCTGTTCTGTTCATTCCCTCTGGGGCACCTGGCACTGGCCACTGTCAGAAGACAGGATATTGGGCTGGATGGACATAAGAACATAAGAACAGCTAGACTGGGTCAGATCAAAGGTCCATCCAGCCAAGTATCCTGTCTACCGACAGTGACCAATGCCAGGTGCCCCAGAGGGAGTGAATCTAACACGCAATGATCAAGTGATCACTCTCCTGCCATCCATCTCCACCCTCTGACAAACAGAGGCAAGGGACACCATTCCTCACCCATCCTGGCTAATAGCCATTTAAGGACTTAACCACCATGAATTTATCCAGTTCTCTTTTAAACCCTTTGTTCTGGTCCTAGCTTTCACAACCTCCTCAGGCAAGGAGTTCCACAAGTTGATTGTGCGCTGCATGAAGAAGAACTTCCTTTTATTTGTTTTAAACTTGCTGCCTTTGGTTTGACTCAGTATGGCCGTTCTTATGCTCTAAGTGGTCCCACTGAGGCCGATGGGGCTCCCTCACAAGCAAAGCACATGAGCAGGTCTTTGCAAAATCAGAGTCTTCGGTTGGACTGGCTTCCTGATCAGTCAAGTGGGGAAAAGTGAACGAGACTTTCAAAAAATGGTTTCAGTTGCAATAATCTCCAGGGTATTTGTGCACATTGTACTAGGCCCCCTCACATATAGGAGAACATTTGTCTTACGTCACGTAGGTAACTTCCACTCTCAGACGCGACGGAGAACAATGCCTATGGCCTAATACAGTAAGATTTTAGATAAAAATAAATAAAGTCTCCTTACGTTGTCCTTTAAACCAGTAAAGCGGGCATAAAACACCTCCATTCTTATCGGGGAGTGTTTCACACTCATCTTGCACGGATGTAAGTGATAATCCAAGGTGAAGGAAATTAAGCCCATTGAGATTTTTACTCAGAAAACCAAAACAAATATAATATATTTTTCTTACTATTGATTGCAGTTCACAAAAAAATAATAAAGATGAACAAATAATCTCACATAGAGAAAATTCTGCAGTCAAGTGTTAAAATGAGTGATATCAACTGTTCTGTACAGAGCAGTAATTTTTTTTTGGTAATATGTTAACATACACCTCATTGCAAATAGCGTGTCAGGTGACAGCTGAAGAACCTTCCCTTTGTCTTTACTACATTTCTGACACCGCCATAGCAATCGCAACGTAAAACCCTGGTGCGGACAAGGCCTGGGTAGTTTTTACCTTGACGAGACTAGGTGAGGTCAATCTTCTATCCCCTACGTGGGGTCTACCTTGAGGTCAAAACCACAATACGTTGCCTCCACTAGCATCGTCTCTCAACGTCAACAACATCACCCCTCTTTCCTGCAGTGAAGACGTTGCCTCAGCCCAGCTGCTAGCAAACCAGCCGCCTTCCGCCGAGGAATTCTGCCACGGGTCCCCGTGCCACATCCCTCAGTGGGGTGAACAATACAGCCACTTTGACACGCAGTACGCTACCGAGCACATCACTCATTACCTGTGAGGAGGATCGGCCATTTTAGAGATGCCGGCTGCCTAAGATGGTGGATTTCCTCCTTTTCCTTTCTGCAATCCTCTTTTTCTCCCCCCCACCCATACGCACATAAGCCATGAGTGCGGGGGGAGATCTCAGCATTTGTGGGTGGGGAGAGGGGAAAAAAAGAGATGGGAAAGGAACAGATCAGTGAAACAAAATTTTTAAAAGAACGTCGTTCGGTTCAGACAGGCCTATCTGCCTTTGGCTTGTGTGTGTCCTGCAGAAGGAAAAGGCAGTCTAGATGTCATATTAAATTCTCGGTTTGGGGGAGGATTGGGGAGGAGGGGAGACGTGGAGGGGGAGAATCTTCCCTTTTTTCCTTTGTCGACCCCCCTTCACCCTCCCTGCAATCCTGCTTTGACTTTTCCCACAGAAGTAGCCAACCTCCAAGAATGCAAATGACATTCATTATGCAAATGCATGCAAATCAGGTTTAACTATCAGAAGAGGGGCTCGGAATTGCTAATGGGTTAACTCTTTCGCTGGCAGGCACCATGGTGATTTTGAAAGAGCCAGTGTCTTCCTTTGGCTTTTTTTTTTTATTTAGTTTTCCTCCCCTATTCACTTTCACAAACCCACCATTGCCCCCCCCAAAACGCTGATCCACCACTCCAAATCCAAAATGGTCTGGTAAATGGCAACAGAAACATGGCCCTTTTCTCCTGCGTGCTTAGCCCAGCTTTTCACACCCAGCATAAGGCTGAGGGAACATAACCGGGGCATCCGGTAAGACAAAGCAAAAAAAAAAAAAAAAAAAAAAAAAAAATTGGCATGGAAGCAGCTACCCATTCGTTCACTGTGTCTGCAGGAGGAGAGAAACAAAGCAGGCTTAAGACCGAAATTTTAAAAAACAGCCACAGATAGAACGTAAAAAAAGCCCCTCCATGATAAATCGGCAAAAACTATGGCAGCCGCCAGGGATTCGGTTGCTTTAATCCAACCAGCAGCCAGATGCCAGGATGGCCACACAAAAAATTCTCTCTTGCCTTCACATGCGAAAAAAAAAAAAATCCCAACCCTATGTTGGATGTTTAATTTTTGTTTTAAAATTTGAAAAAAAAAAAGTCATTTCCCAGAATGGAGAGTGATCAAAAGAGAAAAAAAAGACAGATTAAGATTCGCAATAACTGCAGACAACCCCGCAACCCCCTCAATTCTCACTTGGGCAAACGGCGTGGTCTGGTTAACATTAACAGAACTACTCATGGGAGTAAAGGCCTATAGAGAAATGTTTACACAATAAGATTGTCCCTTGCTCTGTAGCTTCCACTTACTGTTCTATTAATTTCTGGCCTTACAGAATATGCGATGATACAGGGACTCATTTTGCAGTGATGGGAACAGGGCAAGGATGGATGGAGAGAGAGAGAAATTTTGGGCTACTCTATAATCCAAACTAGATATTTCACTTGCTAAGAGCAAAATAAATGTATGAATCACAAGAACAATGAATATTTAAGTGACCAGTAAAACATACACATATAAAATATATATCTAATACTCAATATTGAATAGCTCTGTTATTAATCAGAATTTTTTTATTATCATTGCTGCTGTTTGGCGAAGTAATTATGCACACAGCTAGCCTGGGCTAAAGCATCCTATAATTTTTGTCACCTAGTCTTTCCTCACCATGCCTACCTCTTATTTCAACCACCTGTTATTGCTTGTCTTTTTTGACTGCAAGTTCTTTGGGACAGCAATGGTCATTTATGATGTGGCCAACATGCTCCCAAAGCATCTAGTGATTTTCAGTGCCTAACTAAAGGCACCTTAAAGGAGTTTCCTTTTAAGACAGTGCTGGTCACACTGGAAAAAAAAATTGGGCCCCTTTAAGGTGTTTCAAGTTGGGCAAGACTAAAATTCGGGGGCCCAGACTTGTTAGCCATTTTTGAAAATTCTTCCCTAATTTAGTACAAGGTTTAGTGCAATAGGGCTCCAATCTGACCGAGACCTCAACTGGCTAACGTAATATAAAGCTTTGCATTTGTATGGCACCTTGGTGCAATGGAGTCCTAAACCCTGTGGCTCCTGGGCACTACCATGATGCAACTAACAATAACACTGGCAATACTGTACTAATCAGAACCTCAAATGTTCAAAAATCATAAATCAGACCTGTCCCCTCCACAAAAACCCCATGGGATTTAAAGATAATAATAAAGTTGGGGTTCTTTTTATTAATCTTCTGGTCTCTGAACCTTTTGGGCAAGCTCAGGTCATGTTTTCAAGCTTGCCTCCAAAACTAAGAGAACTTACTTATTTTTTTTATCATAGTTTAGCCTGCTGAGGGCTGGAAAACTTTGGTCTAATTTCAGCTGTTGGGTTTAGAGCGTAGGAAATAGGTGGTGTTTAGTGTCCCCTGATATACAAGAGGTTAGACCAGATGAACTGAGTGTCCCTTCCAGCCTTAGACTCTGTTATTACGTGAAAGTTGATTCTCACATGACTCCAAGAGCTGGAGTTTCAAGAGGAAAAAAAAATCACAAGAGTTGGCCACCTTGTTAATAAAAACAGCAAAACCACAGCAGCAGATCCAGGAATGGAAACAGTTCTTTAAAAAAAGGAGGGGTATTTTGCAGCGATACATTTAAATGGCTCATATTTACACTTACTGTGATACACCTTTATATGGTCAGAGGGCTGGTAAACGGGCTGGAGGGAGGGTACATGAGAATTCAGGCCGGTATGTCGATCCCACCTGAGTAATGGTGGGTTGGAAGATCTGACTCGCTACGGAGGGCGCCCGGTGGGACACTTTCCTGAATCAGGGCCCGGGTGTGTATTTCGCTTCGGAGAGACCGTGGGGTGGAAATTAAGGAGCAGAGATGGAGAGGAGGGGAGCAATAAAATCCAGTGAAAATACAGCATGGAAAATGGAGCTGGTGAAATGAAAAACAACTAAAGAGACAGTGTGAAGAATAGAGGAAAAGGGCTGGGAGGGAGGATCTTTTAGAATGAAAAAAATGAACCCAATGAGCATGTACTCACATCAGCACAACACTGTTGGGCTGATTCTCAGGTGCGCCAGGGCCCTGTTACATGCCTACAGCAAAGGAAAGAAACCTTAAAGCAAGAGCAGCTGTCGTGTGCCTCCACATTAAGCCTACTTTGTCCAGCCACAATGCTGCCAAGGGGCCTCAGTGTGAAGCAGCTTCTGGTCCTACTGACTTCAGTGGAGTTACTCCCGGTTTGTTCAGTTGCACGTGAAAAAAGAATCAGACCCTACACATAGAAGGACATCATGAGCCCACCTCGCTTTAATGGGAATCTCGCTACTGACTTCAGCGGCAGTTGGATTGGGCCCTTAAATGACCGCTGCTGCAAAATGCTGATCCTGCTAAACTTCTGTTGGCCTCAGCGGAGCTAAGCATGGTCAGCTCGTTGCCAGACAGTCCCCCGGAGCACCGCCTCCCCTCGAGTAATGGATTCTAAGGGACTTAGGTACCAAAAATAAATACGATTTAGGTGCTTAACTTTTTAACTGCTCCTTTGGAAAACCCCAACCTTTGTATTTAAGTTGGAATAACTCCGAATTTAAAGCCAGAAGGGACCATCCACTCTGACCTCTTGCATACCGCAGAATCTCGCCTGCCCGCTCCTGGAATTGGCCCATACCCTCTGGCTGAGTTATTGACGTCCTCAGATCTTAATTTAAAGACTTCAGGTTACAGAGAATCCACCACTGACTAGTTCAAATAGCAAGTGACCCATACCCCATGCTTCAGAGGAAAGCAAAAATATCCTCAGGGTCTCTGCCTGTCTGACCCAGGGGAAAATTCCTTCTCAAGCCCAGTTAGACCCTGAGCATGTGGGCAAGATCCACCAGCCAGGAACCTGGAAAGAATTCTCTGTAGTAGTTCAGAGCCCACCCCCTCTAGTGTCCCATCTCGGGCCATTGCACATATTTGCTGCTAGCAGTCACGGATGGGCCCTATGCCATTGTAGGCAACCAGGGCTGGCGCTTCCATTTAGGCGACCTAGGCGGTTGCCTAGGGCACCAGGATTTGGAGGGGCGGCATTTTGCCGCTCTCGGCAGCGGGGGATCCTTCCGTGCTCCAGGTCTTCGGCGGCAATTCTGCAGCGGGTCCTTCACTCACTCCGGGACCAGCCGCTGAAGTGCCCCGAAGACCAGGAGCGTGGAAGGACCCCCCCTTGCCGCAGAATTCCCGCTGCCAACCGGGAGCGCGGAAGGACCCCTGCCTAGGGCACCAAAAACCCTGGCGTCGTTCCTGTCGGCAACTTCATCATACCATAGCAACTGTTGGGGTTTAAGAAAAGGATTTAAACTTAAGGGGAAAAAACTAACTCATCCCACTCCAGAAAGGTTCAGCCAGGCTTGGGTTGGGTGTTTTTGCAAGCACAAGCTGTGCAGTTCAGAGGCTCATCAAAAATGCCACTGCTCATAGGTGCACCTTGTCTGCGTTTTCCAGGCATAGCCCGAGAAACTGACACAGACAGCTACTTATCGCTAACGACTAATATGCAGCATCATTTTCATACCACAGTGCTGAGACAGCAAACTTCACTAATGCTTTTTCACGAGCACACAAAATAGCATGTAACTTGTCATTTACCTAAGATGAAAGCTAGTTAGGATTCACTTAGCAAATTCCTAGTGTCAAATTCATCCCAGGGGTCAACAGAGTTGGGTGAAGCTGAGTCACTGGAAAGTGAGATGGATTTATGATTCAGACACTGTGTTGGGACACAGATGATGCGAGTTCAGTTCCTAGCACTGACAAACTCACTGAGTAAGCAGCGTGGTCAACTCTTGTGACATTCGGTGATTTTCTTGAAGCCCCATTTCTTGGAGTCATGTGATTCATTGATAATCTCTGCTTTCATTAAAATAAAAGAATAATCAATTTATAACCCTCGTGGTTGCAGAGAGGTGCTTGAAACTTAATCCTTTTAAAGGCCCCAAAACCAAAAGGTAGATAAAAACCATGAGTGTTTTTTTTTTTAGTGTTGTGTTCTTTTTAAGCCATTTTAAGCAATTTTTTAATGTTTGAGTTGGAGAAACTGAGCAAGTCACTTAAGGTCAGATTCATTTTCTTAAAACAAAACAAAGAAACACCACACACACCACCCAGGGCCCGTTTTCCAAGTGCTCACCATTCACTATTTGCAGATTTTCACCAGCTAGCCTTGTGGGAACTAGAAGCCCTCCTGTATCTCAGTTCAGCGCTGTACCCACCGGCCCACGCATCTTAGAAGCACAAGAGGGGGAAATGAAGCACAGACCTCAGATCCCCATCTTCTGCTTTAAATTACATGGCCTGGTAGGTACAGCAGTGATCTGAGATTGAGCAGACATGAGTTCTCTTCCTGGCTCTGCAGGGAGACTTTGGTTCTCTTTTCCTTCCCACACTTTATCTAGAATAAACTCTCCCTACTATGTGTTTGTAAGTGCCTTGTAAAATGGGTCCTCGAACTCAGCTGGGAACCTCTGATGCTACTGGAATACAAATAAATCATATTTAAGGACAGTCATTTATTTCAAGATCTCAGATTTCATCCAACTGGTCAAAAATATTATCCAATATATTAATACCAAAAAAGGAAGTTGTGATTTTTTTTTTCCAGATAGCATCTTTCATGCCCCCTTTTGCACTGCCTTTGTGCCAGGATTTATACCAGCCAGTTGTGCTGGGATAAACATCCCTGTAATTCCAATTACAAGAGGCTGAAAAAGTGAGAGAGGAAACAACTGTGGGAAAAGTGGCCTTTTGAGGGGCATTTTTTAAAATCAAAATTTCAACTTTCAACCCAGCTCTGCTTTCAAAACCCGCCCGGGCGAGTTTGGTATGCCGAGTGCGCTCAGCCAAACAGGTTGCAGAATCAAGGTCTTGTAGCGTTTCTGACCAATCACGGCTTGAACAACTAGACTACTGGCTCTTTAGGTTCAAGAAAAAAGGAAAAACAAAACCAAACACCTGGATTTGGGAGGCGGTGGAAAGAAAGAATTGAAAATTTGTGACCCATCACTAAACCAAGGAAAATTGGCCATTTCCAACATTAAGTGGGGGTGCAGAGGGAAACAGATACCCCTGAAAGTTAAAATAACAATCTGCTGGATTCATGCTTCTGGAAAGGTAGCACCATTCAACAGCTTGACTTTAGAATCCAAGAGTCCTGGGATCTATTCTCACCTCTGCCACTGATTTGCTTGGCTTTCCTCATCCATAAAATGGGGAATCACAGAGCTGGGATGGGATGTATCAGGCAATTGATTAGATTAGAGCTGATTGGGAAATGGGGTTATTTTTCGATGGAAGTTTTCTTTGAAAAACTGGAGAGAGAATTTTATCATTGAAAAAAGGAAAAGGAGAAGCGAGCAGGCATTTTTTCCAAACAAATTTCTTCATCCCCAAAACCCCAATTTTCCCACACCAAGCAGCTTTCAACCAGCCCTCCTGAGTATTAATAAATCTTGAGGATGACAGAAGTAGTCAAAAAGAAGAAAAGAGAAAGGAAAAGAAAAGAAGAAAAAAGAGAAAAACAAAACCTCTTAGGCCTGGGTCTACACATAAAACTTAGCTACATTGCTCAGGGATGTGAAAAAACCTCATGCCCTGTGTCATGTAGTTAGGTCAACTTAACTCCACTATAGATGCAGCTAGGTCAACAGAAGGATTTTACCAAAGAAAAATTTTTAAAATGTACCATATTTTGTAACTGAAAAATTGGTATCTTTCTAGTGAAAGGCAGCTTTTGCCCCACTCCCATCCCCTCAGAAGCAAAATATAGCTTGCAAGGGAAATATTCAGCGTTTGAAGTTTCATACGTTGTCTATTTGAAAAAAAGGCCCCTCAGTGGAATTTCAGGGAAAAGTTAAATTGGAAGAATGCAAAATAAATGAAATAAAATAAAATCATCAGAAATTAGTAAGTGTTTGCATAAGAAATTTCTCTCTCTCTCCCTCACACGCACACACACACACACCATTAGTTGTTCTTCGTTGCTCTAGTCTAGACACAATCTGGACTCCATTTCCAAAACTGACTGTCTCAACTGCATGTGCAAGATGAGAATTCATCATCTACGCATAACACACACTAGGATCGGCAATAATCAACAGAAATGCACAAAATGTGGCCCAAGACACAGGGCTTCACACGTTACATCCCTAATACATGACGCAAGATTAGAACCTTTGAAATCACAGGAGTAAGAGTTGCAGGCCCAAACACTCAAATTTGGTGCCCAAGCAGAGATTTTAGACTTCTTCTTTAATTAGCATCTGTCCTGTACAGAAGTTTGAAAAGCAGCATAGCCTAGTGGACAGAGGGCTGATTTGGAACTCAAAAGACCTGCGGTTTTATTCCCAGGTCTGTCACTGACCTGCTATATGACTTTGGGCAAGTCACCTTGCCTCTCTATGCCTCAGCTTCCCCTTCCATCATTTGTCTATTTAGAGTGCAAGCTTTCTTGGCAGAAATTGTTTCTGACTATCTGTATGTACAGCACCAAGCAAGAGTCCCCAGTTTTGGTGCCCACCTCAAGGTGCAACTGTATGCCAAATAATAATGAAAGCATATTCCAAAATAGTGCTGACTTTTGAACACTCCTCCTGAACAACAGCATTGGAAGAGGTGAAAGATAGCGTTGCCAACTCTTATGATTTTATCGAGTCTCGCAATACTAACATTTTTTCTTAAAGCCTCACTTCCTGACTTAATGGATTAGATGAGACTCTCTGGCCCTGTCTACACTTCAAACTGAAAATCCAAAACCAAGACACTCTCCCATCGACACAGCAATGCCGATAAAACCCCCATTGTAGACACAGCTATGCCAAAAGAAAAAAGTTCCTAGCTCTCGTGGCTGCAGAGTAATGCCTGAAATGTGTAACTCTCAAGGCTCAGATACCAGAAGGGAAAAAAAAAAAAAAAGAAAAAAAAAAAAAAAAGGAAACCCAAATTATTGTCAAAAAAATCTCCTGAGTTTTAAGACAACCTCACAAATCTTTCCAGAGCCTCACTCATAATTTTTGAATGTTTGAGGCTGGTGATGCTTTCACAGATCAACCCTTTCTCTAGATTCTCCATAGCGCCCAGAGGCACAAGTGTTCGAGAGTCAAATTTGCCCAGGACCCCCGTTCCTTAAAAAAGCAGGGCTCATTTGCCTTCTACAAACTCTGCAGCAGCAACAAAAGACCCTTTCAAACTCTTCCAGACACAAGTCCTTCAGCTCAATTAGTCAGGCACACAGAGACACAAAAAAAGCCTTCCATTCAAGCTAGTGGCTAGCTGTGGAGGACAAGGGAAAAGAATGGATCTTTCTCCAGCGCTTTCACTGGGTGTCATAACAAGCAGAAAGACCTCTTATTGGGGGATTATTGGAGATAAGAGCCCCGCCGGAGGAGCTGGTGCAAAAGCTGGGATGGCAAAAGCAGAGGGGGGTGGGAGGAAAAAAACATTTGGAAGTTGAAATTCCCAAGCTTGGGAAGAAACAAGCTGATCATAATTCCCTCTCAGCAACTTTTATTCGGCCTCTCATTGTATCACAATCATTCAAAATCAGGTAAAGAGGGAGGGGAAAAAAAAACACCTGTTCTCCACTGCCCTGCACCTTTGTGCAATGATTTACCCCAGTGCAAAGTGGATGTGAAATGCTACTATCTCACCAGGGAAGCATTTCACAGTCACTTTGCACTGGCCCACACAAGATTCAAGCCAATGGAGAATCAGGTCCAATTAATATCCACTCCTTTTAACTTGTCCCTGTCTGAAAGAGAAAATAACAGTCAGAGTTACCAGCTCTCATGATTGGATCATGAGTTTCACAATATTTGGTGGTTTTCCTCAAGCCCTAGCTCCTGGAGTCAAGTGAAATCAATGGGAGGCAAGTACCTAAATACCTTTGGGAATCTGAGCTTAAGTTTCTCTCCCTCGTCATCATGGAGAAAAGCTTGAAAATAGGGCCTGAGTGTAACCCTAAAAGCTCAAAAACTAGAAGACAAATAAAAAGAGCTACTCGGTTTTGTTTAAAATCTCATTTTTGAGGCTAGACTCAGGATTTCAGAATGTTTGCAAAGGTAATACTGGGACCAGGTCAAGAGGGACTAGTGATTTCAGGTGTCCAGTTTGAGCCCCATTAAAGGACCCTGATTTTCTGAAAATCAGGCTCAGAGATATCTGAAATTGGGCATCAAAATTACTAGTCACTTTTGAAAATCTTTGTCTATGTTCTTTTTTTTTGGAGGGGGAGGGGTAGTGGGAGGGAGGAGACAAGAAATCATTGTCCACTTATGTTTATACAGCCTGCGTGCATGGCCGCCACTCCAACTAATAACAGAGATTGGAATCAAAGTGCAGAATTCTGAGCCATGTTTCAAACACCACTCCAAGGCTGATGGGCAGTGGGGAGGAAGGTCAAATCACACCGCTTTTGGATGATTAAGTATCTGGGAGCCCAATTTGAAAGACTATTTTTAGAGGGCAGATGCTCTGCATAGTCCAGTCCCTTTAAGAGAGTCTTAATTTTGAATCCCCAAAATTGAGGTTAAAAAAAAATCACGAATTACTTGGCCCTCTAACTTCCAGCCCTGGTCCTTAACCGCAGAGTGATCTCTTCTCCATGGCTACTCGTGCAAGTGTCAGCGGCGGCATCCCAGCCATCCCCAGAGCTCAGACCTCCATAAAGGTTCTTTAGACCATGCAATGGGTCTTCTAGATGAACAAAAGCAGGGGAGGGTTTGGCAACTCCTGGATGAAGATCACAACTAGACTTCGACGTAAAGAGAAAAAATTCCTATGGAAATGAACCATAAATCAAGCACTGCTAGTCACCCTGGGCCAGATTTATGAAGGTATTTAAGTGCCTACAGATGCAAATAGGTGCCTAGTGCGATTTACAAGAGCTCCTAGACAAATGGGTTCCTAACTCCCACAGAAAATCAATAGGAGTTCAGTACCCCACTACCACACCACTGACTTCAATGGGAGGATCAGGCCCCACGTGCATAATTCAATTCCAGCAGCAACAACAAAAATCTCCTGACGCAGGGAAAAGCAAAATTCATCTAAGGTTTGTCTTCCTAGGGATATCCAGGAAATTTAATCCAAATTAACTAAAGGTGTGAATTTGAAGTGGATTAATTAAACTGCATTAAATCCCTGGGTGGATGCCCTCATTCAGAATTAAAGTAGCCTTAGTTTGGTTTAGCCCAATTCACTTCCAAAGTGAATCAAACTAACCTGAATTAAGGCCACTTTAATTCTGAATTAGGATGTTCACACAGGGGTTTAATGAGGTTTAACTAATTCCCTTCAAATTCACACCTTTAGTTAATCTGGATTAATTTTCCTGGATGCCCCATGTAGACAAACCCTATGTCATTGTAGAGGCACCTTCCCCAACTCCTTCCACTCCAGACTGTATCCAGAACAGTTGGTGATCAAGAGTGGGTGCCTTGAACATATGTTTTCCTTCCCCCCATAAAAGTCAGATCCCTGGAGAGGAATTGTGCTAACTCTGGATACATGGGGGCAGATCTTAGCTCCATGGCTCTATGTCAATTTAGAGGCTTTGTTGAAGTCAACGGGGCTATGCTGATACACGCCAGCTTGGGATCTGCCCCATAAACTCACGCTGGGACTTGCTCCTTGGAGGGCCAACCCTGATCTGCAATGCGCAGCTCCGTTCCACTCAACAGTGTCAGCTGAAGGCATCTGATCCTTAGCTAAAGCCCTGCAAGGCTGATTACTGCTAAATGCCTTGCGAGAAGAAAATTCTCTCCCCTCAGCTATTTGACCATTTGCTACATCAAATGCCCCCTTTTTGCTGCTTTTTAAAATATGACTGACCAGATCTTCCGCTAACACAAATCCAAAGAGCTTCATTCACATCAATGAAGCTTGACAATTCGCACCAGTGGAGGATCCAGATATCCCTGTGTTATTTCAGGAAGGTCCTGCCTGGGTCTAGAACAAGCAACAATATAAACTTCAGCACATCCTCACCAAAGCCCCACAAAGCAGGTAGCAGCGCATTGGCCCTGTTATACAAATGGGGCATTGGCATCACAGGATAGCTCCTCCGAGGATCTAAATCGACGTCAGTGGGGGCCATGTCCATTTACGCCCGCTAAGGACGTGGGTCGGGTCATTCCTTACTGTAACTCCATTGACCCCAATGGAATTATGATGCACATGACCCAGGCAGAATGAACTATTCAAGGGCAGAATAGAACCCAACCTCCCCAGCTCAGGTTCAGTCAACCAGACAAAACAAAAGCACATTCAGTATTTATTAAGTCTTTTTGCTAGGATTTTGCAGTTTCCCTGTGTCACAAAGCAACCTAAGCCTAATACCCTTAAAGGACCAGATCACTTTGTTTCAGTGACTGCCTGTAGCATTCTGCATACAACATCAGTGATTAAATATCGAATGCACCCTTCCTCCTGTAAAACAGAGAGACTTGGGATTATTCAAACTCTCTTTCAAGAACTGGCTTGCAGTACCATCAGTGTGAGCACGGCATCTCTCCCTGACCCCCTTAGATATTCCTCAATCTTAGAAACCTGTTACCAAGCCATAACCCACAGTACTGGTCTCCCACAGAATGTAAGCTCCCATTTTCATATATCCAGCTACTCCTAGTCAGCATATGCACTTAAGGCCTGTTTACCATTGATACTAACCCCCTTTATACAATGCAAAGGTGCCTGAAAGTGGGAACAAACTACACACACACCTAGTTTACATCACTCTGGCAGCACAAAGGGCCTTTATAATGGAGATTTAGGCCCAGTGGTATCACTGTTCATTTAGGATTAAGCTGCGTACTCTTAGCGTTACAGACACTAGGTCAGATTCTGATCAGTCACATGGCTGTAAATGGCAGGTAACTCCCCTGGAATCACTCAGGATGTCCATCGCTAACAGACTCTTGTCCACTCTCTAATCAGAGATGGACTTGAACCAAATCCATGGATCTGAACACCCCATAAACTTCGGAGGAGTTTGGACCGCAAGCCCACGTACTGACCCCAAATTGGCAGCTGACCCGTTAGAATGGGCCACTCCACAATTTGCAGCTTACCCCTGCCACTCTCAGTAATTTGTACAATCATGCATTTCATCTTCCAAAACTGCTTTGCAAACACAAACACCTGCAACCGTCCCAGCACAAGAGGTAGAGCGGTGATAATCCCATTTTCCAGGTTACGGGGGCTGGGGGGAAGAAATGAAGCAGAGAGGTTAGAACTACTCCAGCCCATAAATTCCATTCTCATTCACTTTAAGACCCTTTACCATTCAAAATTTTAGTGTGAATGAGAATCAGGTCCTGCCTATTACTAGGGCCTTGCAGATGCACATTTCTGCCATACCGTGCTCTTCAAGGCAGCCAGCTAGATCTGATGCTATCATAGGAGCCTAGGCCAGTAAAATCTTCCCTTGATTTGCTTGTGCATGTGAGGAGGATGGGGACATGTCCTCCAGCCGGCTGGCAGGCAACAAATATCCCGGAGCAAACTCTGCGGCTCCCCCATCACATCCAATCACCCTCCTGCTGCATGTCTGGCAGAGGGCCATCTCTTCGGACTAACTGAATTGCAGAGAGCTCATGGGTCCATCTCAGGCCGTGCTCGGCGTGACTTCAATCAGGCTGCCCGCTCCGGGAGCTGAAAGTCCAGTCTGGTCCCAGTGCAAGCTGCCCAACGCCTCCCTCAAACCCAGCGAATGGTCTAAAGCAGCCCCCGCACCTCACCATTCTCCTCCTCAGAGACACCAGCGTAAGGTGGCTTCATTCCACCGAACGTTGCTCAGACACTTCAGGGACATGGGGTCTAGACTACCATCACACTCACCCGGGAACCCGGGACCAGGACCACATCAGGGTGACGAGGTGCAGACCACCATTGCCTCAAGGGACCATGAGGGCCAGGCCATCTAAATAACCCGCTGCTGCCGCTAACCCGGAGCGCTGGTATTCCTAGTCATGTGCCAGCAGCAAGCAGGCTGGTGAGGCCTCCTTGAGCCAGTCACGTGATTTATTCAAAGGCCTTAGCAGCTCCAGGTCTTAGGCCCAGGAGCTCACATGGTTATTCATCGCATCGCACACGTTCTCACAAACTCTGCCACTTGCTGAAAATTAAAGCAGAGCCTGAGCGGATTCGTATGGCAGCTTAGCTCTCCCACTCCGCCAGTTTATCATAATCCCGACATAAAAATCACTCCCTTGAAAACGCTCAGTGATTCTGAAGCCCCAATTGTTTGAAGGGGGAAGATTGTGTTCTCTGCACAAAGGTCTCTCCCCTCCTTTCCATTCATCATCCCCCCAACCCTCCTGTTTCAACAGCTGGGGGTTTTAATAAGCAGTTTGTCCTCCAAAGGCACAAATTTCAGGAAACCTCTTTCTTTCCCATGGCTCTATGGGTCCCTCCAAACCCAGGAAGCTAGTGTGACAGAGAATAATCATTCCACAGCTCCACATTATATCTGACCTGCCACCTTTAAGCAACACACAGGAATTCCTTGGGCTCAGATTGAGAGCTGCCTTTCCCTCTGCGGACTGAGGACAATCTTTTGGTTATGGCCTGGAACTGAACCGGCAAGATCGGAGTTCGATTTCCAGCTCTGCTACTGCCTCTGCGTGACCCTGGTCAAGTCACCTAGAGAATGTAAATGAGAATCACCAATTTGCTCCTACATCTACACTGCATGGAAACAACCCACAGCAGTGATTCACAGAGCTTGGGGCAGCTGACCGGCTCTCATACCATAGGGCTAAAAATAGCAGTGTGGACATTCCCCCTCAGGCGGAAGCTTGGAAACCCAACAAGGAGGGTGGGTCTCATACCCCCAGCGGCAATGTATATGCTGCTATTTTTAATCCCACCAGCCTGGGGTGGGGGGTTGGTGTAGTGTAGACATTACGCTGCCAGAGTAGTGTGCAGAAGCATTAGTGTAAATGAAGCACATCCTCTTAATCTCTCTCTGCCTCAGTTGCCATCTGTCAAACTGGGATAATAATTGTTTTCACCCATCCTTTATCTGTTGGCCCCGAACCTGCAGAGACGTGCTTAACTTCAGCACTGCGGCCGCAGTTCAGCGGTCAGCTCCTTTCTAACAGCGCACTAAGCACAGATTTAAATTTAGACACACTTTGATGTCCCATTGACTTCCATGGGACTTCAGCACCTGCTTAAAGTCAAGTCCATCCAAGCTTACGTGCTTTGCTGAATTGGGGATCATGAGGCACCATCCTGCTCCTCTGAAAATCATGGAGGGACCGGGGTTTAGATTCTCAACAGCCTAACAGAATGCCAGACCAGTTTCAGCTGGGGCCTTGAGGTGCTACCCAAATACAAATGATCACTGGTGTTTAGGAGACCAAATCTTTTCTGTGCAAACTACAAACACAGCTCTTACCATGAGGTTTCTGTTGCTTGACCAGGTAATTAAAAGCAAAAGGAGAGATGTAAAATGTCTATGTTGTATTAAATAAAAATTGCTTAGCCATCTTTCTAACAGGACCTGTTAAAACTGAAATGAAATGAACGCATTATTTAAAAAAAAATAAATCTAAATTTAAACTTTTCACCATCAGTGCTCTGATTAAGAGTATTAAAAATCAATAATTATCCAAAAGCAAATTTGCACAAAAGCTCCTTTCCACCCTTGCATAGAGGAGCCTGAGAGTAAATAACGAGTTTACACCCATTTAAAGGCCACTTTAGGCTGGCAGAGGAGCATAAAGGGACTTCAATATAAATGAGAAGCAGGCCCCTTGTATGCACGAAAGGCCAAGGTTTTTAAAGATGATTGATGATACTGGGGTACCCAACTTGAGATGCCTTAAAGGTGCCTGACTTTTTCTCCCATCCCACTCCTCAAATTTCAATTTTCCCTCTGAAAATCAGACCTTTTTTAAGGCATCTCAAGTTGGGCACCCCTCTTCCCACCCCCCACAAAAATCACTATTCCCTTTTGCAAATCTTGATCACTGGCTCCAGTGCTGCTCTGATTGTTCAACTCCATAGAAATCAGCAGTGTTGCACAGGGTAAAAATGTTCATTACAACAGCCCATGAGTTCCCCATGGAACAACCGCAACGGAGGAGCTAGGCATAGAATAACCGGATGTTGGACTGACAGCTTGGAAGAAATGTCACATGCAGGCCCTGACCTCATCACTTTTCACAAGAGTCGGAGTGTCAGACATGGGATCCTGGCCAATTTCAAATGTGGAATGTAATAAAGGCTTGCTTTTATAAGGCACCTTTCATCACAAAGTCATTTTACAACTATATATGTACAGCACATATATGAAATGCAACCAACTGGCCCACAGTACAATAGTGGAAGGAAGAAAATGTTTTCAGCCAAGGACTGAAATTTATTCTATTGTAGGGCTGGTCAAAATGTTTCCACTAAAGTATCTTTACTCTGGATTGGGTTTGTGATGAAACAAACGTTTTGGCAGAAAGTGTCTACTTTCCTTAAAAAAATATAAATATATCTGAATTTTTCTGTTGTCAGGTGAAAAAATGGTTATCCAGAAGTTTGGGGTCCAATACGTTTCTGTGTTCAGACACCAGAAACCAAAATACTCCTGCTTTTTCAATGAAAAGTTAAAAATTGCCACTAAAAATGTAGGTGCAAGTGGAAATATTTTCATATTTGTCAAAGCTTCTCGGGGTAGGGGGACACATTTTTGACCAACTTTTTTCTTATGGATCTTTAAAATTCAAGCAGACCAGATAAGATTTAGGTTTTAAGGCCACAAAGTACAGGGTTCCTAACTCAGAAGTATGAAGGAGAAGTCAGTAATATGAGGATCTGAATTTATGAACCTAAGAAATGCAGGAAGTTCACAGCTGATAGTTAAAGCACATCATTTTATTCAACAGCTGCTTTTGCCTTACCTAATCCCACTCAAATCCAAAACCACAATTTCATTGCTAGTCTTTGCCTCCCACCTCAGCACTGTTGTGCAGTGTTCTTATTAATGCAAACTGGCTACAGTAATTCCACCCTAAAGGTGGCTGCATTTCAGTGGCAGGGCCTGATTTTCATATAGTCTGGGCCTGGGCCGGCTCCAGGCCCCAGCGCGCCAAGCACGTACTTGGGGCAGCATGCCGCGGGGGGCGCTCTGCTGGTTGCCGACAGGGCGGCAGGCAGCTCCGGTGGACCTCCTGCAGGTGTGCCTGCGGATGCTCCACCAGAGCCGCGGGACCAGCGGACCCTCCGCAGGGACGCCTGCGGGAGGTCCACTGGAGCCGCGGGACCGGCAAGGGGCAGAACGCCCCCCAAGGCGTGCCGCTGTGCTTGGGGCAGCGAAATGGCTAGAGCTGGCCCTGGTCTGGGCCCAATTTGCATATATTCTGCAGCTCCTTTACACCACTCTGGCAATGTAAAGTGGTCTTAAAGCAAGTGTCAATTACTTTAAGACCCCATTACATGGACAAAGCAATGCTAAGGGGCCTTAATGTAAACGAGAAATTGGCCTGTAGCATTTTGCACCCACTTTGCATGAACATAAACAGTGCAGGGCATTAGTGAATCAAGCCCACAGTCTATAAACCTCCTTGGGAGCCTTTCAGATGAATGTCCCTCTATAAGGGCAAGAGATTATTATTTACTATTATGATATAGGACATCTCCTCCCACAGTGCTTCACTTAAAGATTGCAGAAGAAAATAGGACTGCAGTTTCTTTTAAAATAAATAAATATTGTGCCACCCTTAAGCGCGTAACAGAATGTAGGGCACTAATCTCTCTCTACAAGATATGCAAGTGTAACTCCTATGAACGTCAATGGGAGTTATGGACACCTAAGGAAGAACAGAGCGGACACTGCTGAGTATTTACCAGTCAAATCAGAATGTCCAGGCAAGCTTAAATGGCTGCATGTAAGCTACAATTTGGATCAATGTCACCCCAATATGTTTGGAATTTCTGATTGCAACTGGCTTGCACTGAGGTACATTGGAGATGGAGGTGGGTTTTCCAGATCTGTATTGAAATGGCCAAGCCTTTAGCTTGGTAGCTAACTCAATGCTTAGCAGTGTCCAGACATTGCAGACAAGAATGGAAAAAACCCACCCACCCATCCTTCTCCAACCATTTTCCCTTAGACATTCTACACGACATCTAGTCCATCCCCGAACTACACGAGCCTCTTGGGATGACACCATCATGATGGAATATAGCCGAGTCCGTAGGGACAAAATCCACTTGTCAAGATCAGAGAGACAAAATTGAACAGCAGGAAGAAAATTCTGGCTCTGTCTCGATAGCAAAGGCTTGGAGGACAGGAACCAGCACCGCCTAGAATTCACCACCTGAAATCCTGCTTGGGAGGAGCCAGTAGGGCTTGATTCTCATCGACATGAAGATCCCTTTGTACCACTCTGCAAGCGTAAAGGGATCTTTCCGGTGGGTGAATATTTACTGCTACTTTGAGGCGCCTTTACCTTACCAGAGTGATGTTCAGGGACGGAGCATCAATGAGAACCAGGCCCATTGTCTAAACAGGCTCCAATTCATCACTGCCCTGCATACTGGGCCTGGCTCCCTGGTAGAAAAGGGATACAAGGCGGATGTGCAGCTGTGACCACTTGAAGGCCCTTTTACAGTGGCATAAAGAGGAAACCAGGCCCAAAGATCTATTCATGTGAGTCAGACAGCAGCACTTCTGCTCCACAGCCCCTACACCTGATCGCTTGCTACGAGCGATTAAAGTTGCAGCCTATTCCCCCAATGCAACCTGCACCTCACGGGTCAAATTCATCCTTGGTGTAACTCCATGGTATAACAGCAAGGGAGGAATTTTATCCCAGAGGTCGGCAACATCTGCCTGAATTATTTGTTGTGAATTAAATCTTCCCCTCCACAAATCCTCATTTCTGATAACGTCTTCGCTATTCCCAGGCAGTTTACATCAACAAATTACAGCCTATGGGGTCTCCCCTACACTACTGAGAGCATGTGATTGGTCACCTAAAAAAAAAAAATCACATAGTATTGTTCCCAGTCCCTGACTGGATGACAGATTTTTTTTTTAAATGGAGAATAACCAGTGGCAGCTCACAACTGGCCAACAGCCAATGCTTTTGTTCAGGCACAACAAACGCCCTCACTTCCATGTGACTATGGGCGTTCACCCTACCAGCAGCCGTGCCCCAAATGTTCGTGTGAACAAATGCATTCACACAAGTGCTTGTGCATAAATGTGTGTATAAAATGAACAGCCATGCCGAGTTTGGACATAGGCCTTGCAAACGCTCCCCACTCTGCCCCCTGCAGTATTCAGATATCTCTAATGTCAACCCATATCCTCAATGTCACCTATTTAATGAGTCTGCTTTCAGGGAAGAAGGATTCTGCTATGATAAAGCACTGGACTGGGACTCAGGAGATTGTGGGCAAAATAACTGGCTGTATTGAAGTCAGTGATAAAACTCCCACCGACCTCAGTGTGACCAGGATTTTCTCTGAGTTTCTGGCTTTGCCACAGAGTCTCTGCATGACTTGCATAAGCCACTTTTTGGGTCTGATCTGAAATGGATGGGAATATTTCCACTGACTTCAGTGGTCCCTTAACCTTATCCAACCTGATTCTCCATCACCCTGCACCTTGCATCATCACTTATGCTAGTGGCCAGTGGATGTGGAAAGGCTACCAGGCCAGAATATCAGCACTTTGCACTGGTGTAAACAATGACACAAGGAGATGTACAACAGAGAATCAGGCTACTGATAAATCGGAGCTTTAATAACTTCCCTGCCTCACAGGAGCACTGGGAAAATAGATCCCTAAATATATGGGAGGTACTCAGATACTAAAGTGACTGATGATATAAATACCTACATAGATGGATGACAAAATAGCTAAGGGACATTCCTCTTAGATTTTCACTGAGTAGCTTGCAAATAGATAGGATGAATGTATTGAATTCTTTTGAATTACAGGGTCATGTCTAAGGGGGGAAAAAATCTCATTTATTAATTTGGAAACATCATATAAAAATAGAACAAATCTTTCATATTGCACTAAGCACTACATCAATAGCCAGGATAAGGTATAATCAGTGCAGGTTTTTCCTGCTCTTTTTAAAAAAAGTTTCTGATGAAATCAGTCAACACAGGATAGAAATTAGCAGGTTCAACGAAGTTCAAGAGTGACATCTTATTATATACATCGCAGGAGAGGAATCACATGAACTTGCAATGCTACAAAGCATTATTTTCCAAAATTAGCTCAGATGGGGTCACTGAAATTTATTTATTTTTTATTCATTGATTATGAAATCTGTTTCTTGGAATATAGTCCTGAGTTGTTGTTTTTTTTTTTTAAATCCATTGCAGGACCTTTGTGTTCTTTGAATTGCAATCAAGATACCTTTCCAAACAGGTTACTATATTTTGCAGGTGAAGTCTAAGTCAAACAGTCTGATCATTAACTGTCAGTAAGACACATATAGTCCAAATCTTTGACCCAAAATTCCCTTTCAAGGTAAAATAGGTAAGTTTCTCAAATTCCATCTGGAGCAAGCTGGCAGGAAATCCAATGAAGGGAGTAAAAACCAGAGTGAATTTGAAGTCAGAGGGGAAGAATTATACACAATTCAGTAAAATCTCATTATCCTCACGCAGATTCACACAACAGATTTTTTTTTGTAAATTCCCAATTTTGGAATCTTGAATCCATTAACAGGAATGTGCAACAAAATACATCTATCTTTTTAATGTTCAGGTAGCTATATTGGGAGAAAAATTATATAGAAAGTTTCAAAAAACCATTTTCGAAATCATAGCACTTTTTTTCTTTTTCCCTTCCTCACCCTGATAAATGAGATCTGCTGGGGAACAAAATTTTAAAAATATACATATAGCAAATGGGGGGACAGAGAGAGAGTGAGGAGGAAAAAGCAAGAACCTCTATTTTCAAACAACCATTGACAAATGCTATGCTATGGCCGCTGTTTTATGTACAATGCAATATCCAGCCCCCCGGATAGGTAAGGTAAAATGTACATAAGTAAGGGTATTTTTAAAAGACAATCCAACATAGCAATCTATATTGATTTTTGGATTCCTTGGTGTAGTCTGATTGGTTATGCAACTACAGTGCATCCTTTCTCTTTAGTCAGTATCCTGCTATTTGACTAATTCATCATTTATTAGAAGTTTTACTTGTGCAATTCAATTAAAGGAAGCTAGTTTTGCCTAAGATGGGTATTTTCTTGACATGCACTGAAAGGATAACCCCTTCTTTAAATTAAACAATGCAAATAGGTTCTTAAAAAAATCCTACCTCAGGTTTTAAATCCAGTTTCCAAAAGGTGCCTTTTCCCCCCTTCTTTTTTCTCCTCTTTTCCTCTCTCTTCTTTCTTTTTCCCCCCCTCCTCTTCCTTTCAACGGCTTTCTTTCTTCTCCACATCCTCCTCAGGCGTGTAATGGGGTTATTTTTACTTTCGGTTATCTAGCTTTATGAAGAATTGACACCACTCATACAGCTAGATAACCAAAGATAACAACCAACCCCTGAAGTCTACAGCATCAGCAGCAAAAAAACAAAAAACAAAAAAAAACAAAAAACACCTTTTTCTCCAGTGGGTTTCAGGGGCACATGTCTTTTTAGAAAGAAGGGGAAATAAATAAAAAGATGCAAATATTAACAATAGGAACCAAACCATGAGAACATAAACACATTGGGGACCCTGATCTTGTAACTCATTGAGGTCAACAGCAAAACCCCCAGTGATTTCAATGGGACAGGATCAGGCCCTGTGAAATACATTTTTAAGCCAAAGTACAGTGCTTAGAATAGTCACCCAAAAGATTCAATTCTTAACTGGGGGGCAAATCTTTTTTTGACTCATTTCCATTGATATCAACGAAGGCTTTTAAGTTGGAGAATTAAAATCTTTAATATCGATTATTTTTAACGCACAAATCTTGAACACATTTGCAAAACTAAAAAAGAAAAAAAAAATCATCAAGGGTCTGACATAGGGGAACATAATTTGTCCCTAGATAAGCACGCAACTTTATAGATGCCTATACCACTAACTGACCACAAAGAACTAGTTCATTATTCCACTAGCGGGGGGGGGGGGGGCTGTAAATTGCAAAGCATCGGGGATATGTCCATTTTAAAACCAATGCCTTGCAGACTAGGAGGATTGAAAATATAGAAAGAACCAGAGTGGGGAAGGAGAAAGAGAAAAGGGCTCAGGCAAGCTCGGAACCTCTATCAGACCACGGGTGACCCTGTGCACGCGAACACCCACCTCCACCCCGCTCCTAAAAACAGCTGCGCCCTTCGATGCTAAAAGCACTTACATGCTCGGGGGTGGGAAATTGGCGATTTCGTTGAAAACACCGCGGGTTCTCCTCCTCCGTCCCCCCTCCCAGGCTGGGTCTGCTGCTTTGCCTTCTCTGCAATGAGGGGGGGGTCCTTGCAGCAGGCAGCCGAGCCTGGCTGCCCAGAAAGTCCCCCCTCCGGCATGGACCAAATGCCAACGGAGAGCCCAAACCACCCCCCCAGCGGATCCTGGTGCGAGCAAGGGGAGCCCTGCACATGTTCTGAGCAACTCTGAGCTCAGCGCCTGGTTTTGCTCCTTTTCCATCCCCCCTCCTCCCACCGCCCCTGCTCGCTCGCCAGCCTCTGCGCCGGGAGGGGGAGGGGGAGAAGGGAGGCGAGCTGCACTTTTCATTCATTTTTTTCACGCGGCCTCCCCTCTGCGCCGCGCCTGATTGGCTCTGGCCGGCATGACGTTACCCGCCCTGCCTCCAACCACTTTGCGGCTCCCATCAGTTCATCAATGAGCAGAGCCGAGCGGGCAAGTAGCAGAAACGTTCTAGAGGGGCACACACTGGAGCAGGTCGCTTTCCCCTGAACAGTGGATTAGAATTTGCTAGACACCTAGTGCCAGGTGCACAGGAAAACAGAAGCCAGGAGTTAAAAATTTGAATTCACTTTTATAACAAGAAACCCGACTGACTTTTTTTTTGTACATCAAACTCTTTTAATTGACTGAATTATAATTTGTACTGATCACTAATTGTAGTCGATCAGGTTAGTATGGAAGGCATCAAACACTGATTGTGCCATTGCATATACAGCTAGATGAATCACGATATAATGCCTGCATCTCTAACTTTCACTCCTTGCATCTGAAAAAGTGAGTTTTTTTACCCACCAAAGCTTATGCCCAAATAAATCTGTTAGTCTTTAAGGTGCCACCAGACTCCTTGTTGTTTTTGTGAATACAGACTAACATGGCTACACCCTGATACTTGATATCTAAATAAGTATGCACACACATATAGACCCATTTGTCTCTCTCTAGCTATGGATATGTTAGCATAACCATTCCTATCTATCTATGTTTGCAGACCCCTCCTTTCACAGGAAAAAATATTTTTGTAAATATGACATTTCTTCCCAATGAATGTAGCTCCTTTGAGCCAAATCTACCTTTTGTTTTATTGTATGTATTTCCAGTGGTCTCTTGTGAATCGTTAATTTCGTGATGGGGGTTGATGATTTTCCTCGGACTTTAGATAAAATCAGAGTTGAATTGTTAGTTAGTTGTGGGCTGCTAACTAGTTATCCTTTTATTTGCTAGTCTGAAATAGGTATGTATAACAATGGGGTTAATAAAGTGGTGTTTTCCTTTAGACTAAACTTGAAATAAAATAAAATTAAAATAAATCGATTTGCCCTAGAATTGCTTATGGGGAATTGAGTGGGAATTCATCTGGTTTAAAATCAGAATAGGATTTTTTTTAAAATCTGTTTTTACCTTCTCCTGAGCATGACTTGATCAAACCAACTCTTTACAGCATCCAAGGACAAACAGATTGGAACTGTAACTCACCAATGGAAGGCATGCTTCCCAAGGTGCATTTTCAAGGGTCTCTGATACCCATCTGACCCAGGGAACCAATGGCTAGTCGGATTATTTATCAGGTTGACTTTATTAATTTGATGCTCAGATCTGCAATTTCCCTTGACCCGCCTAGTGCAAATAATCTCCCCAGATCCCTACATTCTACTCCACTGCGGAGTGAATTCGATTTCATTCCTGGTGTATATTCAGATGCCTCTTTCCTGGTTTGTTTATGTTTGCAACCCGCTTTTAATCTAAAGGTTTTATTCCGCATCTATGGGAATGACTCGAAACATACGCAGGTCAAAAGCCTGCTGAACAGCTGCCCGGAGAAGCTAGAGAGAGCTACCTAAGAAATGGATAGTGGCGATCGTTTTAAAAAGCAGATCGGGTATCTTTATCCTGGCTCCGCAGTATCATTCCCCACCTCCTCCGCTTTTCCCCTTTCTTGGAGATTCAGGCGCTCCGGATTCAGCCCGCGTTCCCTCCGGTTTTGCTATGGGCTCAGAGAACTCGCATGACCCGAACATTCCCAGCGAATGGCCACTGCTGCGTAGTCTCGTGGCTTTGCAGACTAAGCTAAATTGCGGCATGCGACCTTTGGAGCAGGCACGGTAGGGGCTTACATGTCCCTACATAATGAAATGGTGCCTATCGCAGAACTAACGGCAGCGGTCTTCAGCCCTAAACAAAATCCCCCTTTTTGTGCCACACTAGCTCAATCCGTCCTTCAAATTCTCTCTGGTTTTCTTTACAACCTACCTGCTTCGCTCAAGAGCGATAGCTCTGGCTCCACGCTTGCAATGCCAGTTAGAACAGAGAGGTGTTTCCTTCCTGCTACAGGCAACCCAACTGCGTTCCTCTCTTTCCCTCCTTTAAAAAAAAACAAACCACGGAGTTGTGTTTCCTGCTATAAAACATCTTTGACCAAGTGTGAGCCCGTCTGCGCAATTCAGATATTGCGCAATTCACTGATCGAGAAGGGCTTTCTGAGCCCTAGGACAGATGTAAAACAAAGCCATGTATTGGGATGTGGTGTATTTACTCAGATTCTTATTTTGTCTTTGAAGGGGTAAAGGTGCCATTAATAACTCGTACCCAATGAGGAGAATTGCATACCACATAGGAGGGAGGATGTGCGTGCGTGCGTGTGTGCGTGAAAATCCACTTAAAATTGCATAGAAATAGTCCTTCCTTCCTTCTTTCACCAAACTAAGCCTGCGGAAATTTTGTTTTCAAATGTGAATTTTCTCCAGCTCAGAACCTACAAAAAGAATCCTGGAGAAATAACGGGATTATTTTGACATCAGATTCTTGCGTGGAAATGCCTTTGAACAAACTCTCAAGGAAGTGTATGAAAGAGGTTCCCACTCTGTCCCATTTTTTTTGCTTCCTTAAATATTCAAAATTCCACAGAGGTTATTTTATACTCATCTCCTTTCTCAATGCCCCATTCCTCCTTCCCCCCTCCCCCACCCGCTGGGACTTTTACACGTAATGTCTTTTCCATTCTTCAAACCATTTAAGCAGAGGTTTGGGGAGAAAATTGGGCCGAAATGAAACCTACAAACTTTTCTATACACAGCTTAGGTTGAACTGTTTCCAATTATTCGAAAACAAAACCCTTTGACGTTACAAAACGCTTGCTCACAAACTTTCATGATTTCATTTTTCAATTTTGTTATTGTTTGTAAGGTGGCTAATGCCTTATTTATTATATAAAACATCACTGATTTCCGATTTGCTTATATAGTATCCTCATGTGCCTACACCTCCCAGATTTTTTCCTTTACCAAACTGTTTATAGTTAATTATCTCAAGAACCTGAATAAAATTTGAGCCAGAGCAAGGTGGGTGGAGTAACACCGTTTATTGGACCAGCTTCTGGTGGTGAAAGAGAACAGAGCTCCTTGGGTTCTTAGCGAAATCTGTCAGTGCAGCTTTTCAGAATCCAACCCCAAGCTCTTCACTCCTCACAGAAACTCAGGCATTTTCATAATGAAAAGAGTTTGCTGATCTAGCTAATCTATTTTAACGTATCCCCCTTTCAAAGGCCAGAAGATGTGTCTTGATTTGAAAATCGTATCAAAGGGGATGGTGCTGGATATCATATTTAAAACACAAAATCTGATTTCTTTTTAATTCAATATCAAATACCAAGGGGGGGGCAACACGCAGATAAGGCTGAGGGGCCTGCTTTTTTCATGCCCATTGAGGACAGACTATGTTTGCAGCAGCAGCAAACATATTTGTGGCCTCACACCACAGACGTGACAACGCTGATGTTCTAAAACCATCTACTCCCATTATTGCCAGGCAGCCATAGGCCAGCCCTGTCCTGGACCTATGGAAATCGCCGCCACTCTTGCAGACTAAGAACCCCACTCTCTGCCTTTGCAGCGGCTGGCTACATTTTAGCCCTGTGGTTTACCATTTGGGAATGAAGCTGCTGTCTAGTCCTCAAGACTCAAATCAAATAAAGTGTGACACGATTGTTGGACTCACTGGCTTCAGTGAAGACAGCCACATACTGATTAGAATATTTTTATTTATTATTGTTTAAATCTCAGACCCCTAAAGTATATTAATGCCCAGCAAAAAATTCCAGTTCTTTAACTACAAAATAAACCAGGAACCTTTTTTAATATACCGATTCCAACAACATCCAAGAGATCTGAGTTCCCAAACGATGGTATGTGAATCTGTTATAAGGTATTTCTCCATTAACTCTACCCTCCTCTATTTCTATAGGTCTATCCAGCGATCTGCTCCGTTTCTAAGAGTGTCTGGCTCCACATCTGTAAATTTCACCATGGTACGCAGGGTTGTCCTAGCCCTTCGCCCTCACCGCCCGAAGCTGGTCCAATATTACTTCCCCCAACTTGTCTCAGGAATACCATGTCACAGGCTGCTGTACTGATGTAAGGTCCTTGTTTTGAAAGCACCCATGGTTTGACTTGACGTGTGCATGTTGTTAGAAACAAGGAACTAACGTCAATACAGCAGCAGGTCACTGGTGGTATTTCTGAAACGTACAAAACTGGACACAGACACCAGTAGAAATACCATCAGTGACCCGCTGGCTGTATTGATGGGACTTCTTTGTTTCTAAGACCTCTGGATGGGGATCCCCGATACGTTTGCAGCAAGTTCCTTGTTTTTTAAACCATTATACCACATATACAGTCCCCAACCCTATTATTTACAGATCCGTTTTACATCTAAGTAAATGGGTCATTTGTGGATCCCTATGCAGCTCGGAAGTGTTTTGGTTTGATTCATTTGATCTTATTTTCCTCTGCTTCTTTAATCAGCTACTTCAATCTAAAAGCAACGTAAGATCACACATTTTTCTTCCCCGTGGCTTTTATCATCACTTTCCTCTCTATCCCCCCAGCCCGCCCCCGGTTTCCTCCAACAGATTGACTAGGACCTAGATGTCTAGCGATTGTATTTATTTAGAGCATTTCATATATACGGGAGGTTAAATTTAAATATCCCGAGAAAATTCTGTCTCGATGCGTTGCATTTGCTTTAAAATCAATCTTTCATTCTGATTTCAATTCAAAATCAAAAGTTATTACCCTCCTCTCTATAGCCAGGGTTGGGGGGGGGCGGTTAAGTCACCCTTAAACAAACAAAGAAAACTTGCACCTTTGGTCTATAAATTCTCCAGCCAAGAGGAACAGTCAGATTTCAATCGGAAATAGGAGACTTAAATGGCAGGTCATTTTTTAAAAAGAAAAACAAACTCGATGGGCTTAGATTCTGCATTTGCAAACATTTGCGCAGTTGGATGTATGTGCAAAGGGACCCAAACACCTGATAAAATGCACCCAGAGACGTGTTGCTACTTTGCCAGGTGTTTAAGTAATGTTTGCCTAGATGGACCAGTTACAATGATTAAGGCGCTTTCACTGCATCTGGCTTATATACAAAAAACAGAAGAGAATCTGAAAATTAGACAAGGGATTCAGCACTTCTTTATAACAATTCTCGGGGGCGGGGGAAGTGTGTATATACACATGTAACACATATTTGTGTTATTTCTTTATATATGCGTGTGAGAGTATATATACACACACACACCTGTCCCTGTAACAGTCTGTGACTCTGAGTGTATTTATATAGAGATATTTATATGCACTTATATATTTAAGGTCACACACATACATATATTTAAATAAACACGTATCTCTGTAAATATACACATATGTATAACATTGATATAATATTTCTCTTTCTATATATATACACACACACATATATACGTTCATATACGCACACACACTCGATGCATTCTGTACATGTGTAGTTCACGAAACACCGCATTCCATCCTTTTACTTTTCAGACAGACTCCTTTAAAAATAGTCCTTTCAAATCCCTGATTAGATTATTTCCCGTCTTTTATTAAAACTGGCAAACCTCAGAAATTGCTCTCTTTGCTTGTGCTGTATATGTCCAGAGGGGGTGTAATAGGCGTCCTTTTAACTGCCTTTTATACCCGCCTCCTGGCACCGGCAAAGGGTTGCTTTGGGTTTTTTGTTCAGTGGCTTTTCCCTTAAACACTGTAAATGGGCAGGAATCATGATATTGCTTGTAACGGTTGATCTTATTGTAATAAACTTATTTCTGTCGTAAGAAATGAGCGCACAGGACAGATCCCTACCTGTCTATTTTATGTGGGAGAAACATGTCTCATCTCCTGAATCAGCCTTTCACGCACAGGTGTGTTTACTATGAAGAGAGAGAGCGAGAGAGAGAGAGAGAGAGAAATTAGATAGATAGAAGGGGTGGATGGGGATAGACAGACAGACAGACAGACAGACAGACGCAGAAGGAGTGGATGGGGAGAGAGAGGGGGGTGGTGGTGGATGGGTTTAGATAGACAGATAGATAGATAGATACCCACCCATGTACGGATTTGTAATGTGTGTGTAGATGAGGTTACCAGAACAATTGCTTAAAACTGTGGTCTACCTTTGAAAGATATTGTCTAAAGAAAAACAATGTCTGATTGTGTCTCTTTCCCCCGAATAGAAAGATCCTGCATCCCATCTGAAGGGATGCTGCACATGCTGTCGCGTTCTATGCATGCTCGCAGGGCTGAACTAGGGCAGGCTGGAGTTTTATTCCTGCTCTTGTGTGTGTGTTGCCTGCGTGTCCTTGCTCTTGTGTGTGTGTTGCCTGCGTGTCCGTGTTTGCCTGAAGAGAGAGGGCGAGAAGGGGGGATGTTGTGTGCCTGGGCGTGAAGAAACGACCTTACTGGGCGGATTGTATGGCAAAGCAAGAGTTGAAGTGATGTGAATCAGCTTTCAGGCCTCCATCCTGCTGCCTCTTATGCCGATGTAAATCAGGAGTCACTTCACCGAAGTATAAGGTCATGTCCAGTGTATGAAGCTGCCCCACCCATTTTTATCTTGGTAGCATCATGGGCCCATATAACACTGTAGTAAAAATATACAAAGGGCGCATGCAAGACTTATGCAAGCGAAGCAATAAACAGATCTGGAATGGCGTAGGGAAAATCCATGCAAGGGGTAGAGGAGGGAAAGGGGGAAAGTTTTGCAAAGCGAGAGTAAATGCATCCCCAGTACTTGCATTCAACAGAGGCAGAAAGAGATCAAAAGCCAACGGCGACTATACCTGTTACCTTCGCCAGCAGGATCTGTTCTGCAAGAGAAGAGATTGAAAGGAAAGCTTTACAAATGCTGCACTCCTGGTCAGTTCCAACCCAGCTCTGTTGCATAATGCAGTCGGATTGCTACAAGGGGCCCTTTACGATTTGGGAATTCTGGGGAAATGGCATGACCCTGAAATATATTTAAGTTTAAATAATTCCAAGTCCTTATTGAGGCAGAATCTTTAAAATACAACCGCTTTCCTTTCTGACCTATCCATATTTTCTCTCTCTTTTTAAAAATCCACATCAATACTACACGCTCCTGGGGGGTTGGGGGGAACCAAAGGTTTATGCTTGTTTGTTTTTTTACCTGCCAAAAGAAGGAAGTGACACGATGGACTTGTCTGTTTAACTTGGGATACATGCACTGGGAAGACACGTATTCAGCAGTCAAAATATCATGGGCTAAACCTGATGAGAGTGCCCCTTTTTTTTTGTCAAGGTAGCATTTTAAATGTACCGATCTAGAAGACTTATGAGAGGCTGAGAATAATTTGCAGAGGGGTGTGTGTGAGAGAGAGAGAGAGAGAAAAAAAAACATATGCACCTTTTCATTAACAAAAGAGGCATAAGATGAAAAGATGCTGTGGGTATTTTTATATAAAAGTTAGGTAGAGATACTGAAGGCAGACAGAAAATGCAGGCACATACAATGGTCGATTGCAGACTCTGACGAATCAAGATCACATTCTGAGCTGCAGATTTTAGGATTTGCAAGGGTCTTTTAGAATGATGATTTATTTTTATTTTTTGCATATTCCCAGACGTAGTTAGAGAAAGCCGGGCGTGCCTATGCTTCAATCCTATTCTTAACAAATACAAATTCCATCTTTGTAGGCATTAAAATCTCATACCACCTGGCCTAGTAAAAAGTGTATGTCTCCCCGGGTGATCATTGGATAGCCTGTGTATTCGAGCTCTGGAAAACGCTGCCGATTTTTCTCGCGACACAAAAGATTGTCGCACAACTATATTTTCCTCCCAGTGCATCTGGATGGCAATGTATGAACATAACACACAGAGGTGTATTTCATAACATAAGGTAAGAGGAGACGCCTGGAAACAGGTCTGCACGCCACTGGAAAGAAATTCAGACAGGAGAATTGGAGAATTCCTGGCATTCTACCTTAAACCCTCCTTGCTACACACTGCACTAAAACCAGGCAATTTGGATACAAGGTTTAGCTCCTTTTATTTATAGTCAGGAAGCCATATTTCTGCTGTGTGGTGGTAATTGACAAATGCACTTCCGGCAGATTGTGTACGTGCGGCAGAGCTGCTTGCTGGACATTTTTCTAAGACAGCTTTTACATTCTATAGGATGCTTTAAAAGAGATTCTTCACCCACCAGATGCAATAAGATGGACCCACGGTCGATTGCAGAACTGTATTGCTAGATGGGAGTGGTTGGGTTTTTTTAAAAACCCAACATTGCTGTTCCGTTCAATATAAGGGCTTTGAGACATTCTTTTGCCACCTATCAACACACACACACACACACATTACACACAGAGCGAGGCAATAGAATAGGAAGTGTATTGAGGAATAAATCTTTCCCTTTCAATGCCTGTTTCTCCAGAAAAAGGTGAAAGTAGGCTCTGTGTAATACCCTTTGTACTTTTCAAACTTGCTCTGATTTAAAAGAAGGGATCTATAACCACTGCAAACTAGAAATGGCATTAGTATTGAAATTCCAGAGCTAATGCCCAGCACTTAACTCTATTGTAACTCAGATTTAAGTTTCTTTTATACACATAAACCCATCAGGGCAGATCTGCTTATTTGATCATGAGCTACAGATAATGTTAGTTCAGCGTTCTGGTTTAGAATACACTAATAATCTCTCGTATTAAAAATGTCAGTAGTTAGCTAGTCAAGCAAGGGGGTTTCCAATCACTGTCATGCTAAAAGAGAGAGATTAAAATACATACTTATAAAAGAGAGGTAGAATAGGGGTGTGTGTGTGTGCAGAAATATGGCATATATGTGTACATAATTTAGAGCAAGTGAGACATACACACAGTTGCATCCGAAGAAGTGGGCTGTAGCCCACAAAAGCTTATGCTGAAATAAATTTGTTAGTCTCTAAGGTGCCACAAGGACTCCTGTTCTTTTTACAGTTGAAGAAAATATCCATATATTTTTCCATAGAATTTCAGCCGTGTGTTGAGGGGAGGAGGGAAGGGATCCTGGATTAGTGGCTGGTATGTGTGTGTTATATAAGGGGAAATTATATACATACACACACACACAATTAACACACAGAGATCTGAGTGTGCTTGCAAAAAGGCATATGTGTGCATCCCTTATTTCTCCTACGCATATGAACTGATTCAAGTTTAAATTCAACCTTAGGCCTTCCAGAACACCTGTGCTATGTCTCTCCCTCGCCAGTCTTGGAATAATTCAGAGGCGTGCATTCTTTTAAAAAATATTCATTCATTTTTGTTCCCTTACCATTCACGCTTATGTCTTAAAAATCAGGGGCTTATCCCAAGACCCTTTTTAAATCAGAAGGAAATTATAAATTAATCCTGCAACATGGTGTATATTTCCGTGCAAAAAGGAGCCTACATTTCTAGAGAGACGTTTCCTGTGGGTAAAACTGGTGTTCAGCACATATCTAAAACACACCATTCTTACATTAAAACCACACAAACACCGCTCCTTTGAATTTGCCAGCTGATGGTCACTCTAAACCACCCTCCCCAGAGTCGTATTTTAATCGACACGATTGTTCTTTGAAAATGAAGGCTACCCCTTATCCTACACGGTCCTCGAAAGGCAGTGGATTTAAAAGGTGAGAGAAAAAGATGAAAAGAAGAGTATATAAAGGGTATACAGCTGCTGGGGGGGGGTGCTCTGTGTTTTAAGTATAAAGGGACCCAGTGACCCTCAATACTCCGAAGCGATCTCATTCCCTTCTTCCTGGCCAAATTGAGATACCAAGAGTCAGCGAGGAGGATTTTAATGGGATAGGGGCAAGCGTAACCCCTCGCCTTTCTCCCTCATTGAAAACTTCTCGGCTCCTTCTAATCTGCTGGAGGCAGCTGCGAACTGAGCGGGGAAGAGGGGTGGGGAATTTTTTTATGACGATGTCTAGGCTCCATTGCCAAGCGCCATCCTGGTGCGTGGCTATTTTAAAAACCAGATCGACTGTGGGCTTTAAAGCAGGCCAGGTTCTCTGCTCCCACCCTCCATTTGCCTTTTAGATTTTTGAGGTGGGGGGGTGCAGGGGAGAAGACCATGACAAAGGGGTGGGGGAGGTTTGGGGAACACAGCAAGCAATGGCCTTCAAAAAAATTAGCAAGCCTTTCCCTGCACAGCCGCCTCCATCTGCAGTAGCAAGGCAGGAAAGCACTGAAACAGCATTTAAAACACACCCGGCTCCGCAGCAACGCGGCGTCCTAGACAATCCCCCCCTCCCCTCCCCTCTTGATTGCAAATAATAATTAGCACTTACCATTGCTTGCCACGGAGGTTCCGTGCCAAAGTCTGCAGCCCACCAGATGTGCTTAGAATGAGTCTGTCCCTCCTGCATCCTACCCACTTGTGGATGGATGGTTGGAGCTTGGGGTGACGTAGCTGCAGTCTACCATTCAGGATTTTTTTCCGCCTCTCCCCCCCCCCTCAGCCCCCACCCCCTTCCTGGAAAAGAACGCGGGGCTTTACCCACCCAGGTAACAAATCTTGCAAAGAGCCCAGCTCCCCTCCCCCCCAAATATCCACCCCAACCTTAACAAACAAAAAAATCCTGATAAAAAATGAATGGGGAGAAACCAATCAACCACGCTGGGGTTTCTTTCAGGTACAGAGCAAGAAGCGATGTTGCAGGATCCAGGCTATTCCATGCCCATCTTTTGATCTACAGACAAAGGGGAAATCTTCCCAGTCACCCCAGTATGATCCAGCCATTCCCATTCTCCCCGCTTTCTGCCTCACTAGGCTCAAGAGAATATTAAGAGATCCACACAAATGGCAAACATCCTGGTGGCAGGGTTGGGGGGGGGGGTAAAGGAAGGAGGGATGTGAAGTGGGGGTGATGCCTCTTTCAGCGTATCCAATAATCTTAAAGCCATCTTCTCCACAAGCCCCCCGCCCCCCAAAGCCTCTTCAAGCCTAGCAATTCGTCTGGGTCACCCTCAAGACCGTGGAAATGAAGCAGTCGGTTGTCAAGCCCCCAGGTTGAGCTTTCCAGACTGGAGGTCTTTAAAAGAAGTGAGGGATGGAGTGGGGTGGGCTGGGGGGGGGCGGGAGTCGAAATTACCATAATAATCACATCTCGAGCAAGTTGCTTTGGATAAAGGAAAAGGAAACACTAGAGTGACAGTCTAGACTGGGCTGGGGCGGGGGAGGGGTTAGGTACCCCCTGGCTTTGCAAAACTTTGTATCTAGAGAGAGAGAGAAAAAGTGTGTGTGTGTGAGAGAGAGAGAGAGAGAGAGAAGCCAATCTCAAACTGCAGGGAGGAATCAGAGGGTGGATTTTTTCCCTGGCCTGGTCGTGCACATAAATTACTGGCTGGCTACGGTCCTGTTTTGTTTGTGTTTGTTCTGTTTTTTTGTTGTTGGTTTATCTCATGTCTGGTTTCCAGGGTAGGCTCCGCGGCTCCCGCTGGAAGGCAGCAGAATCTAACGGCCCGTAGAAAATGCATAATGAATTCACTTTTTATCTGAGCATGCATGGGAACTCAGGGCGCCCTGAACTTGAGAGAGAACCTCTTGCATGCTGATGAGCCCTGTCTCAAGTTCATTGTCACAGAGCCCTCGCAGACAGCCCAGCCCAGCCCAGCCCCCCTCCACACGGCTCCCAAGTCGAACTTTTGTCCCATAACTAGAACACCCTCCTCCCTTGGGAGACTTTAAAAATGGATTTAAACTACAACTCTTCAGACAGGCATCATTCCACTTAACCCCACTCCCAGCAGCAGCCGTTCAATCACCAGGCATGCCTTCGGGCTGCCTATAATGTCCCGTCCCCCGCACCCACAACCTCAAAGTTTTTGGCTTTGTTTCCTGATGCTTTTAAAATAAATACCCGCATTAAGCAGGCTGCCCGGGCCCCTGAGAGGAGGCTGTGTTCATTTCATTTTCCTTCTCTTACTCCCCCGCCTCCCACAGTGATGGGTAACGGTGCCACCTTCCTAGTTTTTGCAACGTTATCGGGAAGAGCTGGGGGGGGAGTTCCGCCTCCTCTCTTGGGGGTGTCTCCTATTTTTGCAGGGGGGGGCTATTTATCTCCCTCGCACACTTAAAACACTGATGGCTGGATTTCAACACAACATGGTACCATTTGCGCCCCAGTCCCTCTTTCAGCCTGCCCCATCACACCTCACTGTGTTTGCAAAGCAAAGCAGAGCAGGCTCGAGCTCCAGCGAGCCTGTCCTGCAAAATCTGTACCGCCACCCGCCTCCCAAACGCACTTTGCACCTCGCCTTGATTACCTCTGCTTCACTGCCTCTACTCGAGAGGCTCTGAGAGTAAAAATTCTCTAACCTCCTCCCCTCCCCTTCCTTTTTTTTACATTTTATTATTATTATTATTATTTTCTCACCAACTCCAATAAATTGAGCTGCTTGTCTGGCCTCAGACGTGTTCAGCAACCAAAGCCTGCAAGCCTTTTGTTCTCGCAAATCTCATATTGTTATCACTCTATGGGACTTGATTTAAAACCCGCCTTCCCCCCAACATCACGTGAGCCTGGCTTCCCCCTCTCCCCCCTTCTAAAAAAATTGCTCATTAGCAGAAAGGAAGCGAAGAGGGGGGTAATTATAATTAAAAAGAGACACCTCCTGATTGCTCGCTTTTCATACCCAGAGAGAGAGAAAGAGAGAGAGAGAGAAATTCTCCCTTGCAATGCAAATGGGGTGCAAGGAATTGAGGGGGTGTTCTTTGAGCCCCATGAATTGGGAAGCTTCCCATCTCCATTTCTGGGCTAAGCACGCGGATAGATCTGGCTAGATATTTTTAACTTGATTTAAAAAAAAACACGACACCAGCCCAGTGATGCTACCTATCGGATCCAGACCCCAAAGCAGGGGAGAGAACAGACATCTAACTTCGTCCTCCCTGGTTCCTCCTCTCTGTTGCTCTGAGAAAGAAGGGGGAACATAAGCATTAGCATCTTTAAAAAAAAAAATCCCATGTCCTTGTTTTGATGCTTACCTCGTGGGTCTGCCCCGAAGCCCCCTCGCTTTTCGCTGCCCAGATGGGGAAGGAATCTTCGCGTCAATCTTCCTCTTTTTATAGCGCTAGACGAGAAATTGGTCTCTGCAGCTTTTCTGTCTTTCTTTCCTTTCTCTCTCTCCCCTCTTCCTTTAATCCTCGGAGGAGAAAAAAAAACTCTTCAAGGAGGGAACCTGAAGATGGAATTGACAAGGAAAGAAAAACAGAGGGGGGGAAGACGCGCGAGGCGTAAGGATATATAGGAGCCGCAAAAGGAGACTTCCACGTAGCCTATACGTAAAGTATACGTATTATATTTAAAAAAAAATTGATATGCAAATATTGGGAGCTCAAACTGGTACATTGCGAGGATGTTTTGAAAAGGGGGCGGGGGGAGCACTATTGCAAAGCTTTCTGAACCTGTGTATTTATAGCAATCGATCAGCAAAGCCCATCAGCCTGGCAATTAGAAGCTCATTACCATATATGCAAATATGGCCCCCTATATCCACAGCTATGGAGGCGAACAGGATGAATTCTAGCAGCGTTTCTTAGCGATGACACAGAATTATAGCACTGCTGTTGAGATTAAACGTGGGGGGGGGGAGAGAAAGGTATTGGATGGCTTTTTTGCTGGTTTTAAACAGGAAGCAGTTAAATTCGGAGCGGATTGCTCTCCGGTTCGACAAGCCAGCAGGGTTTTAACTGCTCCAAAGTGGGGCTTGCTGGAAAATCGGGGGCGTAGTTTTGGAGGAGGGGGAAGACACGCGAGACGTAAGGATATATAGGAGCCGAATTAGGCAGAAGTTAACGTGTGCCCCCCCTGCCTGTCCCAGGTCCGTGTGTGTGTGTGTTGGTATCCATGTGAAATAGACAGAGCAGCAACGAAGCGGGGGATAATCATGTCATGACGTTGCATCAATTTTCTGCAGCCCCAGACAGAAGCACCGACCCCCACCCCCCAGGCAGCCCCAATCCGCAGTCTGGGACACTGCAAAATAATTTTAAAAACCCTCCTTAAATAAAATCTCGGGTGCCCAGCTCCGAGATGGGTCTGAAATCAACAAAAATCAGCTTCCCGGGAACAAAAGGCTGGCTAGCTCTCCGCGAGACTTGGCAGGGAATTTTCATGTGATAACTCTGCTTCGTTGACAGTATATTTACCCCATTTCATTAGATTCGAGGCAACTGCAAGCTTTTTTGACAAAACCAAAATCAACGCGCCTTTGCTTTCCGGGTGTACCAACACATTACCTCCTTGTGCTTTCTGGGCATGACATTGGCCTGAAGAGTTACCTGAAATCTTATAAGCGGGGGTCATTTGATCGCCTATTAAAGGATCAGGATTGTGTTGGGACAACAAATCCCATTGCCACTAGCTGAACACCGATCGAAGTTGAGTAGATATATTTGCAGAAGCAAGAACGTAATGGATTTGGATGTCCCTGGGAGGAAAAGATTGGTAGCCTACCCCAGATTCTATTACTGCTGTGCCAATGTATTCAGTTACAATCTACAGGGTGTTGGCTTCCTCCTCTGAATTTGGATTCCCCACAAACACACACGCACACCAACCCCAAATCGTATCTCATTTAAAGAACAACAATGGCTAACCCCTAATCAAATGTCCTTCCCCACCTGGGTTAATGTTTTTGGAGAATTGTAAATCCTGAAAATCAAAAGGAAAACAAGAATCGTTTCCTACCAATAAATAATTTCATGTTTTGCTGGGGGGTGGGGAGGAGAGAAGCAACCAGGGAATCTAACAGTGGTACAGTCACCCAAACACCGCAAAAGCACAAATATAACATCGGGTTAACTCCACGTAAGGGATGACAAGTTGTGCAACCCTGCTAGGATGTGAATAATTTATTTGACTTCCCTTATTGGGGTCCCTTACCCACTTGCATATCTCACCCTTCCGGATCAATGTAAATGTCAGAGAACTGGGGGTGTCACTGGTTTACAGTTGACAAATATAAGGGCAAATCTTTAAAAAGCTCAGAGGTGCAAAGTTCAGTTCCCATAGGACAGGTCTATGAAGATAGGTCTCAGGATAATATGTTCTCTCTCAATATTTCATCAGACAGGTGGAATAAATTATGTGTTTTCCTAATTGCTTCTTGATCTAGATTCGTGTGGGTTTTTTTTTAAACTTATCCTGAATGGACAGAAATGGGACATCCTCTTAAAGGAGATAGATTCTTGGATTCTTTTCCAAGGTGGAAATTTCACATCCTTTTTTCTTAGGGAAACATATTTCATAATTTGATTGGGTTTGTGTCCATTTGTTTTTGAAAAGCCCATGTGCAATTGAGTTTGGCAATATGCAACTGATCTTTTTTTTCTGGCCTATTCTCAATAACGTATCCCTCTCTCTCTCTCTCTCTCTCTCTCTCTCTCTCTCACACACACACACACACACACACACACACACACACACACACACACACACACACACACACACACACACACACACACACACACTTTCCTGCAGAAAGCAATCCAGATTTGTTAGGCCATGGTGTCATTTGATTGAATTTTAGGAAGGGAGGTTCCTTCTTTGACCAGATTATGCTAAAGAAATGGATTTTATTTTCTTCCATGCTCCAAAGTAGCAATTAAAATTAGCGATGACTTCTGCCTTTACATGAAGATCATATGTCGTCACTGCTTTCAATGGGTTGGAATTGATCTGCAGCCTAGCACTGCCACGGTTTCTCGTCTTTACCACAGAGTTTTGCTTTATTCTACGGGACTGTTTTTGTTTGGGGGGTTTTAAAGACAATTCCTGCAAAGAAAACCGTTCGGTTTTGGAGATTTCAGCTTCATTTGTAAATGTGGATTTGTTTTGTTTCTTTATTTTACCTTTGGAAAGATTTGGGGAGTTTTATGCTGATCTGATGTTATATCTTTAAAACAAAACCAACCAACCAACCAAAGGTTTCAGCCCAGCAAAGGAAAATAGGCATTTTCCCTTTTTAAACAAATATATAGTAGTTAGAAATTAATAGATACACAGACACATTAATCAGCAATATCTATTATCCTAGAGCATACACAAACCGAAGAGGTTTATAAACTATATTCCAGGACAATATCTAAAGCTAGATACTGTACGGGGTTCATACAGGATTATAAATCTGTAGCTAACATAAGATATGGACTTCTATAGAGGTGTTCTTGTACAGTAATATATAATATTGCTTTGGAGTATATAATCAGACGTCTATAGCTTATATTGGTTACAGATATAACCAATGTGGTGTGTATGTGTGTGTGTGTGTGTGTGTGTGTGTGTATACAAACACACAGATAGATGATGTGTGTATATGGGGATAGATAGATAAAGGGGATGGATGGGGATAGATAGATAGATGATGGGTGTATATGGGGAAAGATGGAGGGAGTGGATGGGGATAGATAGATAGATGATGGGTTTATATGGGGATAGATAGAGGGAGTGGATGGGGATAGATAGATGATGGGTGTATATGGGGATAGACAGAGGGGGTGGATGGGGATAGATAGATAGATAGATGATGGGTGTATATGGGGATAGATAGAGGGGGTGGATGGGGATAGATAGATAGATGATGGGTGTATATGGGGATAGATAGAGGGAGTGGATGGAGATAGATAGATGATGGGTTTATATGGGGATAGATAGAGGGAGTGGATGGGGATAGATAGATAGATGATGGGTGTATATGGGAATAGATAGAGGGGGTGGATGGGGATAGATAGATAGATAGATAGATAGATAGATAGAGGGTGTGGCTGGGGATAGATAGATACATGATGGGTGTATATGGGGATAGATAGAGGGGGTGGATGGGGGTAGATAGATAGATAGACAGACTATCCCTTGGCAATGTTTTTAGCCAACATAAACTATAACGTTCTGTTGAAGGGGTTTGTGAAAGTGCACACCCACGTGTTTGACACACACAAATCAGAAACGCAAAGACAGCAATGTTGTATGTTAGAGAAAAGGCCCTTGTTACTAACAGCAAAATCTAGTCTCTTCCGCGGAGCTATGTAGCAAGCTTCCGACGAACATGCAGCAAAAGTTCCGTTCCCACCGGCTGCAGCATATGGCGCGGGGAGCGTAGGAATGTCTGTGCCTGTCTGAAATCAGGGCTGGATTTTCCCCTCCCTTCAGATCCTCTGAAAAATCGCAGCAGTGCCAGCCAGGGCTGGGCAGTCCTCTAGTCACTGGCAGGGAATTGCTGACAGTAAAGAATTCCGGGCCATGTCCTGGTTTCCCTTCGAAACAATTGCTGTGTATCAAATTAGACAGTGAGAGCTTTAACTTGGCCACTTTCGCCTAGTCTAAAAGGGACCAGTATTTTACTGGGGAACAATGCAGTCTCCTTCCCGGGCTGTCTTTGCAGGGTAAATAGTAATTGCAATATGATTAACAGCTGCATGTGTTAAATGCATGTAAGCTTTGGTTTGATGTGGAGTCTGTTCCCCTTCTAGTCTTCTCCATTTATAATCTACTGTATTAAAACTTTATATGCCACTGCTGACTAAACAGAGCTGTTAATATACCACTAGCCAAAGGCACGTGCGCGCACACACACACACACACACACACACACACACACACACACACACACACACGCAGCTGTAGGGTCTTATTCTGTTACACTAAAAATCCTTAACACCGTTGTGCCATTGTAAAGGGACCTTCAGAACTGACCCTCAGCCCATGATCTGTATATAAACATGTAATATTTATATAAATACATACATCTATATCATATATGTAGATGGCGATGCAAATATTTATATATAACATTCGTATACATATATACATGCATATATCTATCTAGTGGGATGGATGTGTGTGTGTACACACCTATCCACTACACCCACCCGTCCACACTTATATACACCTACACCATTAAAATACAGCCTATATTTATTCTGCAAATATATGTGTGTGTTTTGTGCAGAAACTGTATCTACATAAGAAGCATCGTGTTTTGTGCACAGAAAAAGCATAGCTATATTTCTGGGAGTGTGTGAGCGTGAACAAACACATTTCTATACGGCAGAAATATATGTGTGTGTATTTAGGAACAAATATAGATGTATATATGGTAGGTATAAATATGCAGTGTGTATGTGTATAGAAGTACACACATATATAGCAATTATACACACCCTTCCAGACCTGCGTTTCTATGATTCCATACACCTATAACTCTCAGACGAACACAGTTAGACGCTTATACTGTATTTAGGTTTAAATCAAATCCACCGATTTCCATTGATCCCACTGGGCTTGGACCGAGGCCTAACTGCAGAAAACACATGATGTGTATAGCGGAGCCACACATATGCACAATGTATATGGCAGACACCACAAACAAGTCATACGAGTGTAGCCTTCCCCGTGCAGTTCTAAGCGAGGGAGCGACGGAAAGGCTGGTGCAGGAACATGTATTCCCAGGCCATGAACCGTGGTAGACATGGAAAGGTGAGAAGATACTTTCTAGGCTCATTGCGCTGAGAGCATGTACGAGAGGGGGGGAAGCATCGTAAAGAATCCAACAATCTCTCCCTCTCGGGAGGGACGTGCCCCCGCTCTGGCATGGGAACTCTGCAGAGAAAAGAACGGGAAAGATACACACCGATTCCCTTATGGAACCTCGGGTCTTTGGGGGAAGGGTGTGTGTGTGGGGGGGTCCCTTTAACACAGCCCAGATTACGCAGTCCAAAGGGTTTCGCTTCTATTTAGGCACCTACATAAAGTGGCTTGAGAAGTTCTGAGCACCTACAAACGCCCATTGTGCTCCGCCGGCTGCTGAAACCGGCCACTTCGTTGAGGAGCGGAGCTCTCTTGACAAGCCGCCCCGGCGTCTCTGCTCTCGCCCTTTCTGAACTTCGGGAAGGTGGCTTCAAGTTTAGACCGATTTAACCTTCAGGAACGTTTTCCCACAACCCCACTTCGACTCTTGCTGTTCAGCGCGGAGTCGAATGGACCCAGCTGTGTTGCGCGTATTTTGTTAGGAGTTTCCCGCACATTGAGCTGGGTGGGAGAAAGCGGGGGATTCAAACTTGAGATTTTTCGGTGGGCGCCCCCAAAGATGGCCAGAACGTATGGTGCTTTCCAACAACCCCCTGGGTAGGACATTGGGGGATTGGGCTAGTGTATTTTTTTCCTGATTAAACTTTGCAAGCGCGAAGGCAGCGTTGGGACATTCGTATCTGTGACGATTGGGACAAGACAAGGAGCATACAGCACGGACTGGTGTTCCGCTTTGAACTGATATGTCTCTTTCTAGCATTCCTGCTTTGGCAACAGCTAGTCTGCATTCTTGCCTTGAGTCTGAAATCTATTTTCTATTCCTCTCTTAAAGAGGAAAAAAAAAACGACACAAGCCGAAAGTAACACAGAGACGTCTCCTGCAGTCAAAAAAGCTGAAGAATTCATCTCTCCCCCTTCGTATTGATGTAGCTTTTCTTTCTGTAGTGAAGTTCAAATATGTCACTTCGGACCATCCAGTTCTCCCTTTTCAAACTACTTCCTAACACCATCATCTAAATTCGGGCACAATTGGCTGTAGGCAAATCTTTAAGACACAGAACCGGATTACATTCTATTATTATGTATTCTATTAGCTATAGGCGTGTGATAAATGCAAAAGATGCAATATGCGTGTAAGTGCATGTTGCATGTAATAAACACATACACACATGATATAAATATGCCTATCATATCTGATACTGTCAAAAGACGTTTGTTAGTATTAAGAGATCGGATCATATTAAAGCAGAGAGTACACGCACACACACTTTTCTCTCGATGTGGGTAGATATATACATACACACCTCTATACTCACAGGAGATAGATATATTTTCCCACTATATATCTTGGGACAGGTAGTTATATATGCACATACCCCCCAAAGCAGATAACCACATACATATTGTACACAGACAAGATATACATACATTGCTCATATATGTAAATATGGACACATCACATGAAGTGTGTGTATATATATATATATATTTGTGTGTGTGAGAGAGAGATCCATAAACTTTTGCATTTTCAATTATTTTTTTCTTAGTTTTGTTGAAAAGAAAAGTGTTTTTTTAATCCTCTGCTTCTTTTAATGATTTTTTCCTCCCCATTTCAATTCACTGCCTTGCCATCAACTTCTCTCTTTGCTTGGTCCTAATTCCTACAGCCACACTCCAGAAGACCCGGCTGACCAATTCCCTTTTGTTTGGCGAGCATTAAAGTCACCCAGCACAGCACGTTGTTCTGCTTAAAGGTGAGATTCTTTTCTTGTTAATAAGCACAGCGCGCCGGGGGGGGGGGAGGGAGGGAAGAGAGATTTAAACAAACAACCCACCGATCAGGAGAAACGGGGCTCTGTGTCTGAAGCTGGTCAGACAGCGCAGGTACCTTGAAGAGATACGGTACTTGGTAAAAGGAATCGTTTCCTTGAAACAATGCAACCCTTCTGGATTTTTTTTAGGAATTGGTTTCCCAAACTTTACTCTCTTTCTTTCTTGCAGAGGGAAAAAGGCTTCTTTAAAAAAAAAATGAAACGAAATCAAAGGACTTTAGCCACCTCATGGTATAATAGGATCTTTTTTTCTACCCTGATCGTGGGGGAGAAAAAAACCTAATCTAAAATTTCAGCTGCACACGTTGATTAGCCAGAATTCCGCCTGAAGTTCTGGAGGCAACAGACGGGGAATCCTCTGGCTGTATGGATGCAAAAATGGAGCATGAGTTGATATGACAGCCAGGAATTCAGCTCAAGGAGACTGCTCAGTCTGAGGACAGGCTTGGTTAGTTTTGTGGGGGGAAGCACTCCTTGTGCTAGGACCTGACCCGGCTCCATCTCAGACCTCGCCGTGGCATAAGGAGCCCACCAAAGAGCTTCCCCTCCCCCGAACTGTGGGACATTTTAACTCAGCTCCTACTTACCCAGAGCCAGTCACCTGGAGACACTTGGGCAGACCGGTCAGATAGCGCCAGACACACAAAACGGAGGAGCAGGGGGGATACCGGAGCAGAGAACAGGGGTTAATTTTAAATATGCATCAGATCACCCGTCCTATTCCCATACCTGGCTCTCGCCCGCTTGTGGTGCACGGGGACGCCAATCGCTCCGCTCTCTACCTTAGGTTTTGCACGTGGCTGAAAAGTGCTCTGCGGTGTGTGTGAGTGTGAGAATCAGAATCAGCCCAGGGCCGGAGTGATGCAGCCAGCCAACCACCATGGCAAAGCACAAATAAACATTCACACACACACACACACACGATGGGACTGAACAGATTCCCTCAGCGAGGTTGCAAAAGGTGACTTTGGAGGACATCTCCCCAGTGAGATGCAATTAGATGCAACAGGGAGATGGTACCGGGTTAGCGGTTGGCACAGGGGAACCAGGATGAATCTCCCCCCCTCCTCTTTTGATAAAGTTCATACACACCCCTGGCCTCTTTTCAGCTGCTTCGAAAGGGGCAACGATCTGGCCCAGCAAACCTGCTCTGGAAGGGACTGGGACCGAGTGGGGTTGTTCGGGTTTCTTTACGTCGAGTTTACACTGGGTTTCTTTACCGCCTTCACTCCTGCAGCTGGTGCGCCCCCACAATCCACGTGTGTCACCTGTCTGGGAACAGGATGGTTCCCCTCGGGGCCCGATCCTACTTCTCGGGCCCTATAGCAAAAACTCCCCTTTTCTCTGACTGAGGGAAGGAGAGAAAGTTGGTGTTTTGGGAGAAACGAAAATTAAGCTGCGAAATCGCTGTATTTATTTTTTTTTAAATTTTCCTCAATCGTTAAAGTTTATAGGGAAAAAAAGCAGTTTCTCCTTTGGCATCTGAACGTAAATAGCATAAGTATATATTATATAAAATAGCTAAAACTATTTAATATTATAAAGAGCTTCAGTAGCTTTTAAATATCATATATAGAAATGATATGCCTGTTATATACATATATATTATATTAGCATTCGGTATCTATGAAATACATAAGCAATTTATTACAGAATATTGGCTTCTTCGTGTTATCTGATAGTATTATAATCTGTAATGTTATGCCTAGTATTATATATCAGATTAGATATATAATGCCAAATAATGATTTAATATATAGCTGCTATACATTATTGTGTATATTTTACATTAGATAGTATCTATTTAATATTTATGCATATTAAATATATGAAATATCACGACATTATATATTGCAAAATATAGTGTCTATAATAGATGGATGATATGTTTATATCGTATTATAATATGTATACAGGCTATATATGTCTATATGTTTCATATACCCATCTATAATTTCTGCACTAGTATTTCTTTAGTTCCAGTATTCAAATGTTGCTGCATATTCTTTTACCTGGCTGGGGAAGAAGTAATTTCAGAGAAAGGTTGTTTGTTTGTTTTTTAATAAAGTTGTTATAATATTTGTAGGATTTTTTAAAATTGATTTTATTTTGATACACCCATGCACGATACAGTCACACACACATTTTATTTATCTAAGATGCTGTGGACTAAGAAATCTATCAGAGTGGCACCCGAAAATATTTTTTTGGTTCAAAATGTAGTTTGCATCTTGCAATTATTTTTATTTTTGTTTTAAAGCCAACCTTTTAACGGGCAACCTAAATCACTCTCTGCTGGGAACAACTTTTCTGTCTTTCTTCCAGGCGTATCACAACATAGAGCGTGAACATTTTACTCGGCAGTTTTTAAAAAAAGGAAGATTCCTGTACAAAGACACGCAAGCTATCCCAAAAGAAAACCGAGACTGACAGAGGCACCCTGAATAAAATACATCTCTCCGCTTGCAACAAGCGAGCTTCTTTCAAAGGAAGCTCGCAGCTAAAGCTCACAAATGCAGAAGGAAATCACTTCAGCCCAGTGTCCTTTCTAACCCCTCCCACCTGCCAGTTTCTTCCTTATCCCTCCACGAAACAAAAGCATCGAGTCTCTCGTACAAGAGAAGCAGAAAGCCTTGAAATCCACCAGCAGTGGAAGGATTGTGCTAACTACATCCCTGGGCGCCTGTTGATTATGTGTAAGCCCAAAGTTTGGAGAGAGATGAGGTGCGGGAGGTGGAGACATAAGCCTCGAGCTCCCCAGAGCTCTTCTCCAGAGCCAGCATTCAGACCGTCTGGAAGCAAATTCTTTGGACATCAGCCACAGGGAAGTGTTGGAGAAGAGAGACTGTCATGGCTAGAATCATCTAGGCAAAGTCTGAGCGATCTAGAATATCTAACCCTCAAATAAACAAACTTTCAACTCTCCCCACAGGGATTTAAAATTGGAATAGGAGCCACCCCGCTCTGGTTCAAAGATCTGCAGGGCTCTAGGTCTGATGTGTTGCTCTAAACACTCGTTAAGTTTGAATTACTAGGCAGGATCTTAGACTAAGGACCCTCCGTAGTCGCACAGTGGAATCAAGACTTCTGCCAGCCAGCTCATGCTCTAGCAAATCATATTTCTCCCCCTGCTTTTCAAAAGGCTACGCTCAGCTGAAAGTCAAAAACTTTCATCTTTCGGAGACGGGATTTTTAGACCCACGAGTAAAAAAAAAAAAAAGAAAAAAAGATATTTGTTTAAGGTTGATCTCAACATAGATTCTCTTAGGACCTTTTGGATCAGTTCTCCTGAGAACTTTCCACCCATTCTAGGAACCACATCTCAGCTCCAGCGCCGCCCAGGCTAGAGGAGAAACCCGTGTTCATAAGACAAGTTGTGGCTTTTCCTAAAGAGAACACCCATTTTATAGTCAAAACTGTTCTGTTCCAACCAAAGGATGATTGTTGTAAACCTATTTCCTCATCCCTCACCCCCTGCAAGGCCAGTTACATAATGATCTTTTCAGAAACATCCCTTGCAAGAAATTGGATTTTTTTAAAGACACAAATATTAATTTTTTAAAGGGAAACGCTGACAATTACCTAAAGGCAATCTGTTAAGGCAGGTCCTGGGAGATTGATTTAATAACTACAGGATCGAGCCCACTATCTATATTAATAATAAAAACAAACAACAAGAGAAAAAGTTAAGAAATATATGCACACATTTTACACGTATTACGTATGTCAGTTTCTACACATATAGGAATTTGTACCAAGTATATTATAAGCAAGACACACAAATGTGTCTGATTGAGCCTCATATGTCTGAGTATATATGCGTGTATTCACACACACACAAAAATACACACTATACACAAGCCCACATACATATTTAATTATACACACATATATGTTTGCAAGATCAGGGCCACAGACTCTTTTAACAAGTGTTTTAGCAGCAAGATTTTATACATGAACTTGTGTTTATATCATTTACTCATATAAGCTACCTACACACACACACAGGTAACTTATGTGTAAATGATATAAACACTTTTGTTCAAGATATGCACATATGTGTATATATGTTATTTTATGAAAACATTACATATTATATACTTATATATAACACTGTGTATGATATTCATACATGTCAATACTCTCATTACAAATTTCTGTGGCCCCAAAATTGTA